>NC_137142.1:33378016-33500516 GCF_949319135.1 Squalius cephalus
AATGATTCATTATAGTTCCCAGAATGCAATCAAACTAACCAGCATTCACAATTCAAATTGAACTATGGGCAATACCAGTTTATTTCCACTATTATTCTTAAATCAACACATGAACTCTGTGCATAAAGTTAATGCTGATTACAATATTTATAGTGTCATTTGAGTGCATAAATATGATGATTGTAGCATGACTTTGAAGCAGCTTGTGTAACAATCAAGTGAGAATTCAGTTGATTACAGAAGGTCATGTAATTATCATATTACCTGTTCATGCACTAATAGCATTCTGCAGCGTGAACTTACTGGACGCAATTAGTGTCAAATTTATCCCCAAGTAGCTTTAATGGGTTTTGTGCGAAAACAAGCCCATTAAACACGACCTCAGACTCTCTCAACGCTTGGACCCGAGGGCGAGCGACGTCTGCTTGCCCCTCACACACCAACAAAGACTCTTCAAACAAAAAGAAAAATAGAAACCTAATTGACAGGATCTGACCTCGGTCACGTCGCTAGAAAGACCCCGATGATTTCTCTGCGACCATAATCTAAAAATGACTTCCCCTCACCGTTAGATAACCGCAGAATTTGGTAGGTCCCCTCCCTCCCTTATCCACACTTTCCTCAGAAGTTTGCAGACATTGTGTCTGCCCTCGCTCCTCTTATGAAAGACAAAAATAATAATGGCTGGAAAAGCATGGTGACCTTTTTTGGAAAGATTAAGCAAGATGAGATGTTACGTAATGCGTAGTGGCGTAAAGTGCAGACCAACAACACAGGTTTGAGTGCAGAGACCCAAACGTCTTCAACACTGTGATGATGATGATGATGATGATGATGATGATGATGATGACGCATGTTAAACTGAACAGCCGTAACACATGAAAGTATCATAAGAACCAGATATCAGACTAAATGTTGTCATTTTATAATCCACATCAGTTCTTATAAGACTAGCACAGAATTACTTAATCTAAATTATATAATAATAGTGCTGTCAAATCGATTAATCGCATCTAACATAAAAGTTTGTGTAACGTTTATATAATATATGTATGCATACATATATGTGCGCACACATATTATATAAACACTTAAAAAAACTTTTATGTTAGAAACGACTAATCGATTTGACAGCATTATATAATATATATATATTAGGTGTTCAAAAAGGTACAATCACGGTTATCATTAACTAAAATTATTAAGAACACTTCTGTTAACTGAAATAAAGCTGAAATAAAATAAAATATAAATATTAGTAAAAAAAAAAAAAAACTTTAACCCCTTGAGTGTCAATATATTTAGAACACTAATATCTTAGTAAAAACCTAAAGTAATATTGACAAACTATATATCATTTGAAAGCTTACAATCTCTAGTTTTCATATTTGGTGGCTATTTTTTTTTTTTATAAATTACAGGAATTTTTTCTATTTCACTTTCATAATTTATTTCACTTCTACAATAATCTGGCAAATGTCTTCTTTAAAACAAGACCAACCATATGTCTATATTTCAAAGCATTCTTGAATTACAACCATTTAAGTTTGGATAGTGATTTTCATGTCTATGCGGGGGGGAAAAAAGGGGGGGGGCAGTTAAGGGGTTAAACAAAAAATTTGAAATGTTGCCTTGGCAATAAACTGAAATAAGTTGAAGTTGAAGCACTACATCTAAATGGAATTGATAAAAACTGAAACTGAGATGAACATTCGGCTGTCCACTGACAGACCTGGTGTAATTGCTCGGTGGAACTGGTGTAAATCTTCTCCTCTCAGTTCTTCTGCGATCTGTCCGATCTTCTGCCTCACGCTGTCCAGTTTCACATCTGCCTCGTTCAGGATCTCCTCCACATCTGGAACACTGACAACCAAACACACACTCATGCTTATTTACACTTAAGGCACTTCGCAGATGCTCTCATCCGTGAAAAACTCACAGTATAATGACATTCAAAATCTAAAGTTACTTTGTACTATGATGAAGGTTTTCCTTTGGCTTATTTTCCTTTTGATCAATTATCAGATTCTAGGTCAACCAATTTATTCAAACAAAAACAATTCTATCTATCTATCTATCCTTCTGTCTATCTATCTATCATTCTGTCTATCTATCTATCCTTCTGTCTATCTATCTATCTATCTATCTATCTATCTATCTATCTATCCTTCTGTCTATCTATCCATCTATCCTTCTGTCTATCTATCCATCTATCATTCTGTCTATCTATCCATCTATCATTCTGTCTATCTATCCATCTATCTATCTATTCCTACTAACTGTAAAGTATTTCACTACCTATTCAATTTATTTGACTATTTTCTCAAATATTTTAGGGCTGTCAAACGATTAATCGCATCCAAAATAAAAGTTTGGTTTTACATAATATATGTGTGTGTACAGTGTATAATTATTTTCTATATATAAATACACACACATGCATGTATATATTTAAGAAATATTTGCATGTATATACTGTGTATATATATATATTTATATTATATATAATTTATATTATATATAAATATTTTATATATAAATAACACATTTTTCTTAAATATATATGCATGTGTGTGTATTTATATATAGAAAATAATTATATTCCATACACACACATATATTATGTAAACACAAACTTTTATTTTGGATGCGATTAATCGCGATTAATCGTTTGACAGCCCTAAAATATATATGTGACCCTGGATCACAAAACCAGTCATGAGTCGCAGCTCGCACGGGTATATCTGTGGCAATAGCCAACAATACATTGTATGGGTCAAAATTATCGATTTTTCTTTTATGACAAAAATCATTAGGATATTAAGATCATGTTCCATGAAGATATATTGTAAATTTCCTACCGTAAATATATAAAACATTTATTTCTGTGAGTGAATGCAGCACAATCGCCAACATAAATGAACAACTTTAAAGGAGATTTTATCAATGTTTTGATTTTTTTTGCATCCTCAAATTCCAGATTTTCAATAGTTGTATCTCGGCCAAATATTGTCCTATCCTAAAAAACCAGACCAAAAAAAATTGACCCATGTGACTGGTTTTGTGGGCCAGGGTCACATATATGATAATTATGTATATAGAATATATATCATGTACATACATAAGCAAGCTCTTGAATGGATCTCACCTGGTCACCCTGTGCAGGAGGAATATGGTCCGTTTGCTCTCAATAGTGATATCTCGACTGCTTTTCACCAAACGCTCATATTTATCATGCTTGGTGTCCAGTTCTTGCTGGAATACTGTCAGAAAAACCAGTAAATAAATCAGATTCATTAATCTGGTGTCGTGAACACATGCTGCACACACACTCACCTTTGAAAGCCGCAATGACAGCTGAATCTGGGTTCACACACTCCTCGGATTTCTGTCCGACGTCTGTCCTTCGTCTTCGGCCGCATCCCTCGTCTAAGAGGAACATTAAAAACATATATTTACATAAATGAGAACATAACTCACCGTCACGGCAAACGATTCTTAGTACGAGGATTTCTGCATGAAAATCAAATGTTTTTAAACTGAAAGACGTCGTCAGGCTTTACCATCTCGTTTACTCATCTCTGTAGTAACGTGTTTTTCACTGGACACGTGAACTGTTCAGTTATGTACAGTAAACTCTTTTATTTTACCAGCTGATTGTGATTTTAGTGCGTGTAAATCCAGCTGAACGCCTTTATCGTGGGTTTACACGTGTGCCTGTATGATTACGTACTTCCGCAAATATTAAACCTAGAAACAACTTATTTTATAAATGTGTAATCAAACCGTGCATTCGTTATAAAAGCAGCGATTTACGTCCGACTCGGTTTAATTTGAACGCTGGCACGCTCACGGACTTCCATTGTTTACACGGGACCTGCGCGTGTTGATTGCGTGTTACCGCAAGACATTCTGGGTAATGTAGTTTAACTTGGTCCATTGACTTCCAAGGTTATTTTTAGTCCAGTAGTAAAAGTGATCTAGGTGCTCAGATTTCGTTTAAATAATTTAGAAAGCATATATTTTCATAACTGTTTTTATGTCAAAGTAATTTTTATATTATTTTCTTATAAACGACAATAAAAGAAATGAAAATAATTGAAAGTAAACTAAATGAAATTAAATGAAAATAAATTGAATTAAATGAAAAGAAAAGAAATTAAATTTAAGAAATTAAATGAAAAAACAAAGGAATTGAACGAATGAATGAATGAACGAACGAACGAACGAACAAATGAACGAACAAACAAACAAACAAACAAACAAACTAATGAATAAAAATGAATGAATGAATGACAAGGTGTAGATTTTTACAAAAAAGTATTGTAGTAGTACTATTGTACATTGTTCCATATTCATATACAATGATATTTACATAATGTTTCCTTTACTATCACTACTCTCATGGTCATGGCACAGGATAAAACAAATTGAGAGAGAGAGAGAGAGGTTCTCTCCTTTGATTGCACATATACAGTATATCAGATTACAGTTCTTCCTCCTGAACTTCAGCCTGGAGGATTGATGCCAACTGTGTACGTGCCACCCAGAGCCTCCTCACTGTCTGAACGAGTGCCAGCGAGCTCCTATAGGGGGCAGTGGACAACAAAATAAACATCATGAAACTACATTTATGTGCATTTTATTGAAATCCCATATATTTGCTTGCTTAGCCACTTGAACAAATGTGACGTGGTCATTTAGATCACAGGTTTTCAGTCTTTTAGATGCCACGGACCCCCAAATATTATAATACCATAAATATGTGTAAAATATGCTATTTATTTTCTATTTTGTTATGTTTTTTCTTCTATAGTGCTGTGTTGTTAGATGTAGGCCTATTATGTATTGGTTAAATATTTAATGTATTATTTAATATTGTAATCAAAGTTTTTATCTATTTAGCCTACTTTCATTTATTTTTATTTTATTTTTTTCATTTTAGATTTTTTTTTAAATCTGTTTTTCTCTAAAGTTTTCCACGGACCGCCAGCACTTGGCCGGACCCCAGTTTGAACCCCCCTGATTTAGACCGATTTCTTTTTGCCTAGAACTGAGAATATGCTCTAATACTCCAACCAGTTTACATGAATGACATTGCAAAACAATGCATTGAAAATAGATCCGCTGTCTCAAAAAAAGCAATTTGTTTTTCATTAACTCTGCTTTTTTGAGTGTTATAGTAACTTGTTTACTAACTAGGCTATGAATATCTAGTATGAAATAGGCTTAACACTTACCACTATATGCTGATTAAATAGATAATTCACCCAAAAATAAAAATTTTGTCACTAATTACTCCCCCTAATGTTGTTCCAAACAATCTTCAGAACACAAATGAAGATATTTTTGATGAAATCTGAGAGATTTCTGTCCCTCCATTGACAGCTACGCAACTACCACTTTGACTCTTCATAAAGTTCATAAAGAGATCGTAAACTAGGCCTAATCCATATGAATTGAGCGGTTCAGTCCGAATCTTCTGAAGAGATTTGATCGCTTTATATGATGAACAGATTTCATTAAGACTTTTATTCACATATAAAAATTGATCAGCGAACATAAACAGAAGCTCAACCGAACCTGCTTGACACATGAGAATGAACCTCATTGGCTCTTGCAGAAGCTCAAACGTGATGCGTAACACGAGAAGGAGGTTCAACCTCATTGGTTCTCACATATCAATCGACCATGCTTGAGCTTGTGTTTACCACAATTGATGTGAGTTGATGAATGTTGCGTGTTCATCACATAAGCGATTGAGTAGGCTATCTTCAGAAAATTTTGACTAAACCATTCAATTCATATGGATTCGTTTTACAATCTCTTTATTAACTTTTTGAAGCGTTGAATTGGTACTTGCGTAGCTGTCAATGGAGGGACAGAAAGCTCTCAGATTTCATCAAAAATATCTTCATTTGTCTTCCGAAGATGAACGAAAGTCTTACGGGTTTGGAACAACATGAGGGTGAGTAATTAATGACAGAATTTTATAATATAATAATATATAATAAATATAGTTCAGATTATGTTTATAAATTAATTTCAGGAGGTCAGAGTTAAATTCAGTTTATTTAAATGCAAAAACAACAAAAGTATCTCATTTTAGTGACGGCACAGATAAAACTAAATTCGGTTCATTTGAACGAATCGGCTCATGCGGACCCCCGTCGACCTGAACTAAAACCTGAAGCCTTTGTCTTAGTAGACTCAAAGCCTTGCTAATTAGGCCACCTATACTACTAACAAAGACATTAACATTTGAAAATCCTTCTGAATGCGACAGATCTTGAGCGAACACTGTAATTCAATTTCCCACTCATCCCGCTTTCAGAGTGTGTGTATGTGTGTGAATGTGAATGAAATAAGGCGGGGCATATTTATCAGGTCTGAACCCCTTGACCACGCCCCTCCTGTCTGACGTCAGAGGTTTGGTTTGTACTGGCGACGTGCAGCAGAACGCACACCAATACAACCACGCGCATGAGGAGCGCGCCTGCGGGATGGAGCGCGCGCGGCACGATCCCAAGCCCATCCGTTTATTTAACGGAGAAAGGGTGAAAATACTTGTGTGATGAAACGGATACGATTGTTGGTTTGCGTTTGTTGAGGCTGACACGTTGTGCGTGCATCAACGTGAAAGTTATCCGCAGGAACGCGTGGGGAAGGACACGATTTAAAGGGCCAGCAGCGCGCAAAAGAGAACATGGAGCGATGCCCTACTGTTTTGGATCCAGACCGGGATAAACAGTATTGCGAGCTGTGTGGCAAGATGGAAAACCTTTTAAAGTGCGGTCGGTGCCGGATCTCCTTCTACTGCAGCAAAGAGCATCAGAAACAGCACTGGAAAAAACATAAACTCACCTGCAGAGAGGCTGAAAAGACCAAGATTGAGGCACAAACTCCACAGCTAGAGGAGAAACCAGCTGATCCAACACTGTTCACCAGAAGTGAAAGCTCAGAAACTGACAGCAACAACACACAACACAAACCCCAAACACTAAAACTGGCCACTGAGTACATAATCCCGTGTATGAACAAACATGGCATTTGTGTCGTGGACAACTTTCTGGGTGAAGACATCGGATTGTCCATTTTAGATGATGTGAAAGCTCTCCATCAGGCTGGTAAATTCACTAACGGACAGCTGGTGAGTCAGAAAAGTGACTCTTCTAAGGACATAAGGGGGGATAAAATCACTTGGATAGAGGGGAAAGAGCCTGGATGCGAGAAGATCTGCTTCTTAATGAGTTGCATGGATGACCTGGTCAGGAATTGCAATGGAAATCTGGGAAACTACACTATTAATGGAAGGACTAAAGTAAGTATGTGTCAAGGATGCTTTACTAACACGGCTCCCATGTCATCGTGGTTTTGAAGGCTTCACGCATCGTCCGTTCAGTCTGCTAATGGCCGGTTTTGTTGAAACTGATGCAGCTCAGTGTTGGGATTTTTATTATTTTGTATTGGTGTTTTTTCAGTGGATGATGCAGAGTGACCAATGGCTGATATAAGATGAAGATGCATCTGCTTATGTCCAGGTTTTCCAGTTACTAGCCACTTTCACTGGCCACAATTGTGACATTGATACCATGGGGAAAACCTGCCATATAGATATTTATTAATATCTCATAATTTGGCAGCAGGTTCATTAACCTGACGCACTGATCCATTATACATGCATTTTCTTTCTCAACTGTTTACGTTCACTTAAAACAGAACTGACTGTGTTGAATACTCACCAACTCAGCATTGTGACATTATTTTGTGTGCATTTGAATGTTTATGCGCAATAAGCAGTGAAAAATACTCAATTTAGTGCTAAGAAGCAGCTTTATGTGCTCAAACTTTCTGTGTGTGAGCACAAAACTTGCAGGAATGAGTAAAATTATGCTCAATACGTGCAATCCCTTGCCGAAATTCAAGCCCTGTAACACCAGCAATATTCATAGAGAGCAAATGCAATGAGTGAGTGAGGAGAGGCGGGTTTGTGTGTCAGTCGCATTCGGAGAGATGAGAGAGAGAGAAAGTGCAGCTGGTGTCATGTATTCTGTGGAAATACATGTGAAAATACTCTGTAAAAATATAGATTTTTCGATATCAATACTGAAATATATTGGAAGCGTTTCAGATATATATATATTATATCGAAACTATAAAACAACACAAATGGAAGGATGGGGACTGCAAATATTTATAGTGAAAACACTTTCCAATTCCAGCTCGGCACACCGTGAACATGTTCTCAACCGACTTCATGAGGTGCATTCTGGGAACTGAAGGAGTTGATGTGTGCTGCACATATATGATAATTTTCCTTCTCTATATCTTGCACACGCTTGCTTGATTAACAACAAAAGCCAGAATTTCAATATTATCTGATTAATGCTTGCATTTTGGCTTGTTCAATCAGTCGGTTACCATTTAGTATGGACACTTTTTGACTTATACTGTTGGATGTCTTATTACTGAGTAATTACAGTGAAAACGACATGTGAGCTGGAATTATTTTGGTTCAATTCAGTGCATCATTTCCAGAGTAACTGCATCCTTGCAATTTCTTTTTGGCAAGTGATTTATTCCTTTATTTTTGGGTTGGGTAGGAAAATGATACTTTCAGCACAGAAAATTACAGTGAATATTTATATTCAGATTTTTATGTTACCCTCGTAGTACAGTGGTGTAGTTGAGCAGTTTGCACACTTTAAAGATGATCACTGCAACATAAGCAGTGATGGCAGTTACCTAACCTGAAAAACCTTTGTGCATTAGCTGGAATACTGTGGTGCATGTGGCGTTTGTTGTGCCTGTTAGAGTAACACTTTCGCTTTTTCTTTGTCATTTGAAAAACTGCCTGTAACATTAATAACAAGGTCGTAGATTTGATGGCAGGGAGTGCATGAACTGATAAAAGGATGCAACCTTGAATGAAATGCAAGTCTGCATAAATGTACAGTACATATAGGTGGGTCAATATTCTTAAGATTTGATATAATAAACGCAGAACAGAAACAGAGAAAGTCTAAATCAGTACCCATTTCTACGTATGTTCTACCTCCGAACTTGACAGCCGATGCAACAAAAAAAAGAACAAAAAAATACCAAACGATTATTTCTCAGATAAAGCAGTTTGGAAGCCAAATTTGTGCAAGTCTTTTTATTTTTTCTATGCTCTCATGATAATATTCTAGCACTCTTAAGTCTAAACACACTTGACTGAATTTGTTTTTCACGGTCATAAAAAAAATTCATACATGATTGTGCTTAAATAGCTCAATATTATCGCATCTAACATATATATATATATATATATATATATATATATATATATATATATATATATATATATATATATATATATATATATGAAGAGTTCAGATGCAAAAGCCTCTAAGTGGCATCTGAAATTTTCTTCTAGAATGATCATTTTTATCAATCTCGTATATTTAAGTTCAGTAATTTCACTTAAATGGCAATGAAAATGACCTATTAATATATATGAGCTTGATAAAAAATTATCATTCTAGAAGAAAATTTCAGATGCCACTTAGAGGCTTTTGCATCTGAACTCTTATATATATATATATATATATATATATATATATATATATATATATATATATATATATATATATATATATATATATATATATATGCATACACACACACACATACTGTATATGCATACACACGTACATACATACACAAACTTTTAAGTTAGATGCATTTGAAAGCACTAATATAAACAATGTTTTTCAATGCATGAGTTGGAGAGGATAGTAAAGAAAAAGCAACACCTTCAGCTGTTTAAAAGCGTATTTTGATCACCACATGATTCCATACTTACATTTCTGTAAGAGTTTGATGACTTCACTTTTATTGTGAACTCTGGCAAAGAGCAAGAATAAAGTGAGTGGGTGTTGAGGCCACATTTGCATTAGTATGTCGCTGTTTTTAGCGCATCCGAGCCTCTTGCTGTCCTCAGTTTAACTCTGGTCTTGCGTGTGACCTCAGATCTCACTGTCCCTGAGCATATCAGAGTGACTGACCCGCGAGACCCACAGACACGGAGTCGCTCGCCCCGCTAAACCCTCCCTCTCTTTCATAGTCAACCGTTACAAATGATCATGCAAGTTACCTTGATGTTTAGTGTCTCTGCTTACTACAGTTTCCTTTGCGCTGCTGTGAAGTCCCCCGAAGTAAACACACAATTAAGTTTTGTTGCTGTACTGAGCTCTTTCATAGGTCTGTTGATGCTGTCTTTTTCTCTGTAATTTAACGTTGATTTAATTGAGCAAGTCAGGTTTCCATGGCACATTTCTTATGCACATTTATAATATGTGACCCTGGATCACAAAACCAGTCACGAGTCGCACGGGTTTATCTGTGGCAATAGCCAACAATACATTGTACGAGTCCAAATTATTGATTTTTCTTTTATGCCAAAAATCATTAGGATATTAAGTAAAGATCATGTTCCATGAAGATATTTTGTAATTTTCCTACCGTAAATATATAAAACATTTATTTTTGTGAGTGAATGCAGCACAATCGCCAACATAAATGAACAACTTTAAAGGAGATTTTCTCAGTGTTTTGATTTATTTGCATCCTCAGATTCCAGATGTTCAAATAGTTGTATTTCGGCCAAACATTGTCCTATCCTAACAAACCATACATCAATGGAAAGCTTATTTATTCAGCTTTTATCCAGCTTATAAATCTCAATTTAAGAAAATTGACCATTGTGACTGGTTTTGTGGTCCAGGGTCACATACAGACAAACAGTTGGGTTTAATTTTTTAATTAAAAATTTTAAACCCAATTGTTACAAACCATTGTTAGTCTAGAGGGAATAAGGCGTGCAACATTAAAACATTGAACGCGTACTGGAAAACATCTCACACACAAACCAATCTAGTGTAAGAAAAGTGATAATTTATTACAATGAGAATCAATATGACAAGGACACCTCAAAGTAATTAATTATATAATCAATTTATGTAAACCAAACAAAAAGGTTCACAAAAGGGAAAAGGTAAAGAGAAAAGAACTAGACCGTGCCAAATCAAAGAAATAAGTAAAACCAAAACCAATCTTACTAGAAAAACAATATATAATCTGACTAAATTATCTGATTGGGTTTGTCCATTTTTGACTCAAACAAGTGTTGAAACAACCCAGCATTTTTTGTAGAATTTTTTTCTTTTTTCTTTCCTTTTTTACAATGCATATAGTTTTAAAGCAGCGTTGAAAATGCCTGTTTCTACGTTACAAGTGCATGTTTCTACATCTTTAACTTGGCTAAGTAAAGAGATTAAAACATCTGTCATCTTTAGCTTTGCCAAATCACAGTTTTCAAATCACATGCACTGAGCACATTTACAATTAAATAGTTCTTAACCACAGTGTAATTTTAGTATCAATGTGATACATTATAATACTTTTTAAAAGAAGAAAGAAACTCATACAGGTTTGAAACAACTATCCGTTTAAGTGTAAAACATTACGTGCTAATGTTGTTCTCACGCTTTGCCTTGTTTTCCAAGGACGGCACAACTATTTGTGTCTTCTCGCTCTCTGCTCTTTGACCATGAATGTCTCATCATTCATGAGTCTGATATTACACTGCACGTCTTAGCCAACTTCATGCATTTTGTGACAGAAATATCAACCCTGCAATGACTTGTACAAGTAGCTTCATCAATGAAGCATTATTTTTCTCATGCTTATGAACATATAGCACTCATTTCTCAAAAATATATACCGGTGATAAGTGATAGATGGACATTTTTTACAGTGCAGTCGTCCAAATGACTTGTTCGCTGAATTATCCAAGTATTTTTGTGTGAGAATAACAATCATTATTCACTGATAGTCAAATCTCTTTTAAACTTGAATGACCCTTTGAGTACGAGACGCACGAGAACCAGCGGTGTTGGACGTTACTGACTTCATCACTGAAGCAAACATTCATTAAAACTTCTCCTTTTGAATTCCACAGGAGAAAGAATGCATACGGGGTTAAAACGTCACGAGCTTATAGTTAATGATGCCGACAGCCAGTCCTTTACTGTAACGTGACCTGCTTTAATGGTATGCAGCTTTACAATAGCCTCTCTGTGTACACACTTCATTGTGTGTGTGTGTGTGTGTGTGTGTGTGTGTGTGTGTGTCTGTCTATGCAAACAATGCTTATGGAGAGAGTCGTGCTTTTACCGACTTTTGACCCAATTTTGCAACAAGTCATGTGGATTTGGCTTTTTTCTGCGTGTGGCTGCATTAAGACCAATTTAACAACAGTCAATGAAGGGACAAAAAAAAGGAAGACTTTTAAAGGATTAGTTCACCCCAAAATGAAAATTTCCTAATAATTTACTCACCCCAATGCCATCCAAGATATCCATGTCTTTCTTTCCTCAGTGGGAGAGAAATTATGTTTTTTGAGGAAAACATTTCTGGATTTTTCTTCTAACAATGGACTTGGTTACCACACTGTAAAAAATTTCCCCGTTAATTTACAGTAAAATGCAGGCAGCTAGATTTACCTGTAGAATGCTGTAATTTTACAGTGGACCTGCTGTAATCTGAAACAACAGTTTATTACTGTAAAAAATTTCCCGTTAATTTACAGTAAACTACAGGCAGCTAGATTTACCTGTAGAATGCTGTAATCTGAAGTAACAGTTTATTACTGTAAAAAATATTACAGTACTGTGCTGTAGAAAATATAGGCTGCACAGTATAATACTGTCAGGTGTTCAGCTGCATATACACAAACTGTGTATTACTAAAAGTGTATTAAAGTACTCTAAAATGTGAGCTTTACACTGTAATTAAAACATTTACATTAAAATTTGCATTCTAAAACACACTGAAAATTGCTTGCAAACAAATGGCTCAAACAAAAGATGACCTTAAAACATGCTTTTATTAAAGCTAATACCTTTAAGAACAACACAACACTAGATAAACTTTTAGATTTATTCTCATACAACATTAGATAGACGTTTACCATATGCCTTAAAACAGGCATACATAATTACATACATACATACATACATACATAACCTGTTCATAAAATACAAATATACTCTTAAGTCAGGCTTCAGTGAACACTAGCCAATTTTTTTATATCAAAACAAATAGTTTATAAAATATATATCAGCATTTTATACTTTTGGACTGATGGTTAAAGTCTTTTTCTGCAGTTTTCCCAGTTATTTTACACACCTCTTTTCTCTGTGCAGCTTTGGTTCTCTTTTCCGGATTTATTCCAATAAAGTATCTGAAAAATAAGAGGAGAAAATTTTCAATTAAAATGATTTGCAGTGTATAATTTTAGTTATCTAAAAAATTCTAACCAAAAACTACTGGATAATTCACTGAAGACTTGGAATTAACTGCAGAGATCATACAGAGTACATTTATAGTCAGTAGATTCTAGCATGAGGCCCATACATATGGATCTTATCCTGATAAACAAAAGTTATGTGTCAGTCTGGAGTGTAAGCTTTGTTTTAGAGAAACAAAATGCATGTCTAACATGTCTAATATGACATACTTACCAAGAAGGATCAAACAAGGAGACACAGGCAAGCATTTTCTCAAGGTCAGCAGGTTTGGCAGACATCTATTGGTAAAGAAAACAATTTAAGATGACTGACAGTATTTGTATCTGTAAATAAAAAATGTAAAACTTAATGTGCTACTTGTTGCTTATATTCTACAGAGGCAATAGGCCTAACATATTCAGAATATGAATGGTTTATGTAAAAATTATAATTTTCTCATTTACTCACCCTTATGCAGATTTAAACTCTGATGATGCAAAGGACGATATTTTAATGGAAATGAAATGTCTGTTTGTCCCTACAATGGCAAAGAAGAGAATGGGGATCAATAATGGGGAACACCAATAGTCATAGTAAATGAAAGATAAAATTAGCCTAATTTATACGGGTCACATGTTTTAACCAGTTTTCTGAAGTGATTCAATTTCTCTCACCGTACATCTAGCAATTGGAGTCTAGTTTTTTGATGCTTTGGTCTCAAATCTTTGATATTACATGAAACGACAGGTGACTTAGATTAAAGGGATAGTTCACCCCAAAATTAAAATTAGCCCATGATTTACTCACCTTGAAGTCATCCTAGGAGTATATGACATTCTTCTTTCAGACGAATACAATTGGAGTTATAAATATATATGTATATAAAAAATGTCCTGGCTCTTCCAAGCTTTATAATGGGAGTGAATGGCAAGTCCATACAAGTGCATCTATCCATCATAAAAGTAACTTTATCACCTAAAATAACTAGTTTCCGCCAGGCGGCCGTACGCATCGATTTACGGCGAAAGAGTAACACTTGAACATGACGCACGAAGTAATGACGAACGCGGTTGTTCAGCCCTGTTTGTTTGAACTGGCATAAGTCGACTTGCGTATAGCCATCTGCCGGAAGCTAGTTATTTTAGTCGATAAAGTTTTAAATATTACATTTTTTCTTACAAGAATGCAACGCTTTACTTCAGAAGGCCTTTATTAACCACCGAGAGCCATTTGGGACACTTTTATGATGGACAGATGCACTTCGATGGACTTAAAAAAAATGGTGCCCATTGACTCCCATTATAAAGCTTGGAAGAGCCAGGACATTTTTTAATATAACTCTGATTGTAATTGTCTGAAAGAAGAATGTCATATACACCTAGGATGGCTTCAGGGTGAGTAAATCATGGGGGAATTTTCATTTTTGGTTGAACTATCCCTTTAATGGTACTGTACCTTTATGTCCCTTTTGGAGTTTGAAGGTTTGGTCCACATTCATCTTCCATTGTTTGGGCAAACAGACATCATTTCTCCACAACAATATCTTAATTTTTCCTCCAAGAGAAAGAGACAACACAAGGTTAAGTAAATGATGAGATAACTACCATTTTTAGGTGAACTATACAGGTGTTAATAGAACAAACAATAGGCAAACTCACAGTTCTTTAAAGAATGAGTCCTTGCTTCTCTACAAAGTTAGCCTTCAGGAGTTTAACTACAATGACAAGGAAAACATAATGTAAAGAAGAGATGCCTAAAAAAATAATCTCAATAAAATAGAAAAATCAGAAAATTATCAACATTCCGTCCATCCATCTGTTATGCTGCTATTTCTGCAGAGGTTTGAACATGCACGTTCACAGTAATCACACAAGATTTATGAATTTTGATCATACCTCACCTATCTTTTGCTTCGATAAAGATTGGGACATGTGTCCATTGCATATGCATAAACTGTGCATGACGGTAGCAAATACAAACGAAATGCAGTCTGAGTGTTTGCTAACAAGCTCACAAGCATGCTATCGTTTTACTCGGTTACTTTTCCATGATTAAAACACGCTATCCTGTCATCTAATTACACTTCACTGGATACTGTATGTTAATATTTAGACTTACGTACCACTTGGTAACTTACAGATCAAAAGAGTAGTTGCAAATATAACAGCAGCAGATAATGGACGGTTTGAATCTCACGTAAAAAAATTAACCACATAATAAAAATAAATAAATAAAAAAAACCATTTCACACTAATTTTTTACTCAGATAAAGTTAAGGAAAATGTGCAAGTTGAATAAAAATTTCTTACCCGTTTGAATGTGATGTTATGACAGTCTGTAGGCCTACAATGGGCTCACATTCCTGTGGTCAAAGTCTAAAGTCGCTTCATCCGATTAAAATCGCAAAAACATCACTGGATGTTTAAAATGTAATATTTAAAAGTAATAGGTAGTTTACATGTAAAATAATACTAGGCAGAGCTGCAAAATGACCTCATGCAGATAAACTAAAATGTCTTCCTAAACTCACATGTGCATGGAAAAATATGGTATTATACTGTTAAATAACAGTGTCATACTGTTGCTGGTCAACACGCAATTTGAAGCGACCAAGTTCTCCCATAATGCATTGCAAAAAACGGTAACTTGCAGTTATTACATGAAAACAGCATTTTGCTGTTAAATTTTCATGTAAATTTACAGGAATTTTTTACAGTGCATTGTACGCGATCACAGCTGAAGAAGAGGTTGTTATCTAGCGAAACGAGAGGTCATTTTCAAAGAAAAATTATAATTTATAGACTTTTTACCTTCAATAGTTGGGATTGAGCTGATCAACAAACGGACAGGGAACTACGTCATCACGTTGAAAGGTCACGCCGGCGCCGGCAATACTATTTGAACTACTATTCATATTCATCAGAATGTTATTCATATACTATTCATATTCATATTCACTGAATACTATTACTATATATATAATAGCAAACAATACTATTTGAACTATCCTACGTGCGGTCGCATTGTAAATAGTGGGGCGGTACTTCTGCCGGCGCCGGCGTGACCTTTCAACGTGATGACGTAGTTCCCTGTCCGTTTGTGGATCAGCTCAATCCCAACTATTGAAGGTAAAAAGTCTATACATTTTTTTTTTTTTTAAATGACCTCTCGTTTCGCTAGATAACAACCTCTTCTTCAGCTGTGATCGCGTACGATGGTAACCAAGTCCATTGTTAGAAGAAAAATCCAGAAATGTTTTCCTCAAAAAACATAATTTCTCTCCCACTGAGGAAAGAAAGACATGAATATCTTATATATTATCCCAAATGTTTCTAAGAATGTTTAAATCCAGAGAAATAAGTGGTTTTAACATATTAATGACATCATACCCGCGTTACCCTCCATTTCCGGTTATAATTTGTAGAAACCATGGAAACACAAAAGACGCTTGAATATGTTTTATCAGGCGGGTGAGCAACTGTTTGGATACATTCATCGACAGAAAACTAATCATTGTTATACAGCTCAACACAGTTTGTTTGAATCTCGTTTTCTTGATTTACCACGAGTACCATGTTTTACCATACACTCAACCCAAATTTGGGTCAAATATGGACAAACCCTAGCCTGGAAATCCAGGCCTAAATCTGAAAGATTAATGGTCTGGCATCGACTAATGAAAGTCGTCCAGCTCGAGGGGCGGCACCAAGCATGCATTTGAAAATCTCACTGCACGCAATTGGATAACACTACGACCAATCACAACAAGCCCCATACGCTTAGCTACCAGCGGAGCTAACTGGTAGATTAGACTCGAGCGCCGCCTTCTGTTCCTCTTTTAGATAAAAAGCCAAGTCTAACTCGTTCATTGTAGCGGCCAAAGCCGTTTCAAACAACTGGTGTTCATCCATAGCCATCTTGCAATGTTTACTAATGACTTCGACGTCTCAGCGCTGTCGTCATCTCGCCTCTGGCCCGCCTATATCAGATAACCCGATGTGATTGGTGTAGCTCAGATAGAGGGGCATATTTAATGAGCATCATTACTCGACACCAGAGTAACTCGCTGAGCAAATTCAACTTGTGCTCTCGCGAGAACTCTGGATTAGGGTAGACAAACCCAGCCGTTGGGTTAAATTTTTTATTTCAAGTTTTTAACCCAATGGTTGGGTTTGTCCATATTTGGGTTAAAACACTGCATTTTTTTAGAGGGTACCTAATATCGCTCTAGCTCACTCCAGTGTGTAGTAAGTGTAGACAGAGTAACAGAGTAGCATTATAACATCTTTTAACACACTCAGATTCATCTAATATGATAAAACAGCGCTGCGTTACCCCACATACGTATGACTGGAAGAAGCAGAAGCGTCTGTGGTATAATAAAAGCTCAACTGTGTGTCGCACTCATCTCTCATTAGCAATCGCTCCAGCGGCCTCGTTCCTCTCCAACGATTTTCGTAACGTTAATAAATCTTTAATACATTACCGGTCATCCATGAATATGATTTCAGCACAAGTCCATCGTATTCTCCACCGGCTGTAGAGGCGAAGACAAAAACTCCCATGATTCTGTGAGGCGTCATCAAGTTTTGTGTTGAATAAGCGACCTCTAGTGGTGAAAAGTTACATAATGTGTTTTTAACATCCACAGAATCTTTACATCCCACAAAAGGTTCTTTATAGTGATAATAACAGGTTGAAATGTTCTTCAGAATCTTTGGGGAACCAAAAATGGTTCTTCTATGGCATTCCTAAATTTTTTCTAAATGTCATAATCATTTGTTAACAAACAAGAATCCATTACTTTAATGAGCTCCTTATATCTGCATTAAATTATTACATTGTTTAAATTAACACATTTTTAGCTAACTGTGATTTTGTATATGTACATTTCTGAAATGCATAACAGTTTCCTCTGATAACACATCACTCTAAATTGTAATGTGGACTCATGCATTTTCTGTAAAGCTGCTTTGAAATGATGTGTATTGTGAAAAGCGCTTTACAAATAAATGTGAATTGAATTGAATTGCTGCGCAAACCTGCTTTAAGAGCCTTTATTTTTAAGAGTGTGGGTTTGGTGATCTAATGCATTGTTTAAATGTCTTTTGCATGTTAAGCTGTTTGATTGTGAGTTCCCGAGGCAGAGATCCAAGATCCGTCTTGAGAAAAGAGTGTGTTGTTCTGGCAGTTTGCAGCTGTAGAGGCGAATAGGAAAAGAGGATGCCGGAGGTGCTGGTGTCATGGGAATGCCAAACATCTTAAAGCATAATCACTCAACTTTCTCCAGTTAATAGAAAGGTAGAGCCAAAGCCCTTCTGACTTAATGTCTAGACGTCTGCGAAATGCTTATCACAAGATCACATACATGTTCGGTTAACAGAACCAAGGGTTTCTGAGAGAACTGGCATGCTTACAGTTGTTGTGGATGTCTTATGGTTGATTAAATATGAGCAGTATTCAGTGTTGGAGTCTCAAGAGCCAACATAATCATTGCCTGGGTCTCAAAATATTACTTTATTTGTCTAGGTCTGGGGTTATGATCTCAGACAGCACATTTCCTGAGTGTTAGAAGAGTTAATTATGTTGGCAAGAATTCATTGGCTCTGAACTGATCAGTGGCTCAGATTTGGCTCATTTCATTTCTTCTACCCTTTTTTCTGTTTTTTCTTTTCTTTCTAGAACGTGCATAGATGATCATTATTTGTATATGCGCCATCGATTTGATGCACATCACTGTAATATTGTTTGCATTTTTTCATGACAACTAATGAAATTAAGTTCAAACGACAAACTACACTGAGTTAGAGGAATTCAATTTTTAGCATAAACACCAATTTTTAAGTTCATTACTCAAATAAGTACTACACTGAAACAAATTTGGTGTAGAAACAACTTTCGCTCAGAAATTGCTAATAAATGTCAACAAACAATAACAAAGAAATGACAACAATATTGAGTTAAATGTGAAATTTGACGTAGAAAAACTGAAATAATATTAACTTGTAAAATGTTTTATTTTTCAAGGTTCTAAATTTGATGGTACTAAATCATATTAACAATCCGTTTATTAACTTTTTGTGCACAGACCTGAAAATGAAATTTCCAACTTAAACTGTCATAAATCTTGAATTCTTGGTCTCTTTTTTTTTTTTTTATGACTACACTTGCTTTTGAAAAAAAAAGTTTTAAAATGTGAACTTCAAGAATTCTATAGGATTTTACGTTTATTGTTATGAAAACATTTTGAAAAGGTTTTTGTATGAAATATATATTTTCCCAAACACGTTTACTCTAAAACTCTAAAAATCAAAACCATAAATATAAACAAGTTGTTCCAAATTTGTGGTTGATATCTCAAAAAATGAGCTTTCGGTCAGATTTCGTTTGGGTGCAGTACCGAACGCTTCCACTAGATGAAATGTTCCCCATTTCCAATGCACTTATTTTTGAATGTGAATATTAGTTTCTTTCAGGGCCATTTAACCTTTTCGAATCATGTCCATGATTTTTTGTGTGTGTTCAAATAAAGTGCCAAAACCTTTACCAAGCTTCAAACCAATGCATAAGTTTCATGCATTGGTCAAAAATGACGAAGAGCACTCAAGGGTTAAAAGGTTATTAACCAGTCATATTTTGAGGTTAGGACTGTGTTCAGGGTCTTGACCAACAATTTTCCCTTTGATTTCCAGGATAGATGAAGGTTAGTGATTGTATGATACTAAAGTTGTTCCAGGATTATGGGTTATTCTCACTTTGCTGGTGTTTGCTTTCTTCATCCTCCTTTTCCTCCTGCTTTGGACAATATTCTGTCCAGAGGGTCTGTGTGTTTAATATCATCACTCTGTCTAAAATATATCTAACACATATATATGTACTATATCTATCAATCATTAAAGGGATAGAGATAGTTAACCCAAAAATGAATTAAGAAAATAAGTTTCAGATTTTATTTTTTAATTTCTAGTTTTTTTAAACAAAACAAAAAATGATGCAAATAATATGCATAAGTTTTTATGCATCATTTAACTAAATAAATAAACTAATAAAGTTACTGTTATTTGTATTATACAAGGAAATTTACAAGATTCTGAAAATGTATGCAGTGCCCTCACTGACTTTTGAGTGCTAAGTTTCTCAGTTTATTTATTAATTTATTATTATTACGTTTACATGATTTATTTTTGGAGTTTTGTTTGAGTCAGCGAAGGTTACTGAGAGTGTGCTTCATATCGGACACAAAAATAAACAGTGGCGCGAGTCTCCGACTCTGTCAAACTTCTCTTATCAAACAATCAAACTAAATATTATTGTTTCAATAATCCGTTGTTTTGGAGGAGCCTAAAAGCTGTGAATGTCCATAAAATGGTTTATTGGCAAAACAAATGCCCTTTTTCATCTGGCAGCTGTTTTTCAGATTAATAATGTTGAGTCATATTCCTTTCATTTGTTGAACAGTGACACGTCCTCATTCATTTGCTGGTAGAGTTTGGTCGAGTTTGAATGTGGCTTTGAGTTAACAAGTCTTCCAATTGCATATATCATATATGTGAAGGATATGTGTGAGTTGTTGTTGTTGTTTTCTTTTTACATTAATTAGTCAGTGTTTGTTCAATAAGATATTTTCCTATAACATTTCAAGGCTGTCAGAGACGTCATTGACCGCATTTCCCACAGAACTGCACCATGCAACAATTTTAACTCTAACCACATTTGCTATGAAAATTAATGCAATTTGGAATAAAACTGTATGCATGAGCTTTAGGCATATCATGACTTGCAAAGTATATGGTGAGAAAAAAGTATTTTTTCTGCAATGCAATTAAATGTAACTCGACACCCTTGCCTCATTTAGTATACGTGGTTCTATGAATATGCAAATGAGCCCCGCCTCCACTCACTCACTCAGCTCAGAGATCCACTGGTTGACGATCACACGTTGATCTGATTGGTTACAAGGTAGTTTGTGACGTCAGAAACACCAGCGATTTCAAAGCGTGTTTTTGAGACTGTCTTTGGTT
Organism: Squalius cephalus; assembly: GCF_949319135.1. Taxonomy (NCBI): domain Eukaryota; kingdom Metazoa; phylum Chordata; class Actinopteri; order Cypriniformes; family Leuciscidae; genus Squalius; species Squalius cephalus. The sequence continues at coordinate 33,399,372 of NC_137142.1, forward strand.
CACTGCAGTTTTAAGGAGGAAATACTCAGCAATGGTGTCGACTTATGAATTTACACATGGTTTGTCTTAAAGCAGATTAAAAATACCACACAGACACATAAACAACATTGAAAGCTTGATTGTTTTACCACAGGGTTATTTGGGGAACCAAAGATGGCCGCTCTACATAGATCTGTCCGTGTGAACACGCTTCAGTAATAAGGGATCCTGCTGTTGGGGTGTTTATGGTTCGTATAGGGCAGGAACTCTGTTAATATTCGGACATAGTTTTGAAGCGGCTGGAATGTAAACAAAAGCCCTCAGCGTCCGGATCGCCTGTTAATGAGGCCTTCGAGGAACGCGGAAGAATGACAGCGCTAGTATACGGCAACGGCCTCTACACACACACACACACACACACTTACAGTAAGGCTGAGGCGTACGCTATCACACACACACATCTACTGTACGAGAGCCAGCTGCTGAAAAGCTCCGGCACGTTCACCAGCGTGAGTCAGAGCTCAAGCATTGAGGACGAGGAAGCCTGATCTAAAGAGCCCGTGCATCGGCATTTCTGATGGGCAAAAGAACCTCGTTTGGAGAGTAAAAATACTTTCTTATTGAATGCATTACTTGGAAAAATAAGTACCTTGCCAAATGCAAAATGAATGCATGTTGAATGAATGAATATTGATTTGAGCTGCAGTATAAGTGTAGTCTAGGGGAGACCGGGGGCAGATGCAACATTTGACTTCTAAATTGTATCCGAATATTTCAAAAAGTTTTTGAGTAATAACAACATGACCAAAGTTTGTTACAATTACCCCCAGTCGCCCCTATAAAATTCATCAATGCCTTGTTTGACCAATCAGAATCAAGTATTTCAGACTTTAATGTGAGTTTAGAAAAAGCACACTGAATTTGTTGATTAAGCTATTATTTTTTAGTCATTTAAAAAGTATTAAACTCTTTAATTGAGATTTATGTCATTTTGAACACTGTAAAAACAAAAGTTGCAATTTTTAAGTGCAATCAACTTGTATGTTTAAGTCATTTCAACTTAAATTAGGCTACATTAAACTGATTAATAAGCCAAATGTCTGGTATTTGTTAATTTAAGTTTTTTTAATATATATATTCACCCAAATAATTTATGTTAATACTTTCTAAATAATTAAAAACACATATTTATTTTAAAAATCATTAAGTAAAAATGGTATTTGTTGATTTGGTGTTTTTTATATTAACCCCAAAAAATAAAATCTTGTTTTGTGTACTTTTAAAAATGTAAACTAATTTAGGGAAATATATGGAATTGTAAATTAAGCTATTATTTTTAATCACTTAGTGAAATTTGGTGCTTTTCTTTTTTAAATTTAGCCTATATTAAATTATTTAAATTATTAAATATACCCAAGTAATTAATAGCATATTTTTAATCATTTTAAAGTGATGATGATTCATGAAGTGAATTTGTTGATGAATCCGTTCACACACACACTCTCTCTCTGCTGAACTTGTCTTCGGCTCCTTTTGTTTTCAGGAGTTTTTACGGGAAGTGTGTGTGGAAAGACATGACAGTCCGTGTGTTTTTGTTTAGTCATTTGGTTTTGAAGTCAAACCCCTCCCACACACACTCGCCTCGTAACTGACCCACGCCGAGAAGAATAGATTTCAGCAACACTGACCAAAGCTGGGATTTATGATCACTGTTTCTTTAGCACTAGTGTCCTGTTCTTCTGTGGGCCGGACCGCACACTTTCTTACGCAGTGACAAATACAGTCAAACCAAAATATATTCAGACACCTTTCTCACATTATCACAGTTTATTCACTATAGTTTAGAAAATGGAAATAAAATATGACAAGAACTCAGTTGATATTTGACTGGTCTTGTCCATCCTTCTGTTAGACTGTCTCACACATGAATTATGTTGAATATCTGTCAGCTGTTAAATTTAACTACACCATTAGATAATACCAGTTTAGCTCAACCAATCACCAAGCAATGCTTCATTTTGTTCAGTCTGTGTGTGAAAAAAGAGCATTAGCAATTAAAGAAAAAACACTTCAGCAACAAAGTCTGAATCATTTTTGGTCCCAAATTTTTATATATTTTACTGGTAGTCACTGTATATGAAGAATTTTTGGGTATAATATGTCACAGTTTACTTTATTTTGCTATCCTCACTTACATAAATAGTGTCCTGATCACACTAGTACAAATTGTTTTTTTTTTTAAATATCTGGTGTCTGAATAATTTTTGGTTTGACTGTTTACCCATCTTGAGCCCATCTCCTTGAGACAAAAGGGGGGGGGGAGCAGAGAGAGAGTGAGGGGAGAGAGAAAGAGAGAGAGGTTGGGGGAGAGAGTGAGTGAGAGAGAGAGAGAAAGAGAGAGAGAGAGAGAGAGCGAGAGAGAGTCCCTCACGCACTGCACGTAGCAGGATCATTAAAACACAGCTTCCTCTGGCTTCAGGCCAACAGCATCCGGGGTTCACATCAGTTCATCTGTGTTTCTCTCACACATGAGGTGGAGGTTTGGCCTCAGATCGAGTCTTCCGTGAGGTTGAAGCACAACATGTTGTGACGCTCAGGAAAGGATTGCCAGGGTCCAGCCCTCAGACCTCCTGCAGTGTGTGTGTGAGACTCGATCTGCACCCATGCTATCCAAACCTATATAGGCCAATGCAATTACCTGTTGTACTGACTTAAAATTATTGAATTTAAAAAAAAATATTGTATAAAAAAAAAAAAATATTTTTAAATTTGAGCAAAATTATTTCCTCTAATTTGTAACTTTAAAAAAAAAGAATATATTAATCATTAAAAAGTGAAATGTTATGAAGTTAAATTGAACTTGACTTATACATTTAAAAAGTAAATTAAATAGATTGATTTTTCTTGATAAAATTGTATATATTGTACACATTATTTTACTTTTTTATTTATTTTTGCATAATTACCTAAATAATTAAAATCTATAAAAATAACATGTATTTAATGTATTTAAATACATGTATTTAAAATAACATGTACATGTATTTAATTTAATCATTTAAAAATCATTAAACTTTTTAACTTTTAAGTATTTTTAGATTTTTTGAGTTTTTTTAACTTATATTTTAGGGTTTCATATTTTTATTTAATATTTATTGTTGTTTTTTTAATTAAAAAAATGTAAAAGTGTATTTTTAATCATTTAAAATTCAATAAACTAATTAAAAAATGTTTTTAATTATCAAAATTGTAAAGTATTTTTACATTTTGGTAGTATTTGTACAGGCTTAAATTAAAAAAAATATATATTATATTTTAGTGTTAAATATTTCTATTGAATATAGGTTTTTTTATTCACCTGAATAATAAATAAAATAATAATAAATAAAATTTTAAAATATGTATACATTTTGGTAATATTTGTATACAGGCTTAAATCTATTAAATTAAAAAAGTTTATTATAATTATTATTTTAGTGGAAATTATTCACCCAAATAATTGAAAAGTAAAAAAGTAAGGACTTTCTAAGTCCGGTTTGTAATAGTGAGATCAACTGATAACATGTAAGCCAAGAGTTAAAAAAAAAAGTTTTGTTTTGTTAAGAAGCAAGTCTTGTGTTTTTACTCAAGCAAATCTGATCAAATGCCTTCATGGGTTCTGAAGAAAAGCATTTTATTAATGTTCACTCAATCTTAAATCCTTCCACATTGTAAACAAGGGACATAAGAGCAGAAGTGAAGGAAACTGAGATGGATGTTTTCAGTCTGCAGGACTGGGATGTTTGTTGCTATAATAATATGTGTAGAATGTGGAAAAACTTGCGTCATTTCTGTTGTGAGACTTTGACAATGCTGGTTTGGGCTGAAAACATCCCTCTCAACAAGTTCACATCATCACATCTGTCCCAGTATTTGAACTGAACGCCACATCCCTCCATATGACCATGAAGCTTTGCTTTTAACCTGAAGCACTTCATCTGAAGTCCACATCTTGAAGGGATAGTTCACCCAAAAATGAAAATAAGCCCATGATTTAAAAAACTCCTACTTTAATCTGTGGACTCAGTTATTTAACCCACACTTCAAACGCAGGCGCCATCCTGCAATCCGGTCTGCAACCGAGCGCAACACTGACTCAGTATCAGCGCTATTCCTGATTTAAAACTCTTCACAAAACTACAAAACAGTGATGCACATCCTGTGCTCTTGAGCTTAAAGGGATAGTTCACCCAAAAATGAAAATTAGCCCATGATTTACTCATCCTCAAGTCATCCTAGGTGTATATGACATTCTTCTTTCAGACGAATACAATCAGTTATATTAAAACATGTCCTGGCTCTTCCAAGCTTTATAATGGCAGCGAATGGCTGTTTCTGTTTTGAAGTCCATAAAAGTGCATCTATCCATCATAAAAGTGCATCTATCCATGATAAAAGTGCATCCATCCATGATAAAAGTGCATCTATCCATCATAAAAGTGCATCTATCCATCATAAAAGTGCATCTATCCATCATAAAAGTGCATCTATCCATCATAAAAGTGCATTTATCCGTCATAAAAGTGCATCTATCCATGATAAAAGTGCATCTATCCATGATAAAAGTGCATCTATCCATGATAAAAGTGCATCTATCCATCATAAAAGTGCATTTATCCGTCATAAAAGTGCATCTATCCATCATAAAAGTGCATCTATCCATGATAAAAGTGCATCTATCCATCATAAAAGTGCATCTATCCATCATAAAAGTGCATCTATCCACGATAAAAGTGCATCTATCCATGATAAAAGTGCATCTATCCATGATAAAAGTGCATCTATCCATCATAAAAGTGCATTTATCATCATAAAAGTGCATTTATCCGTCATAAAAGTGCATCTATCCATCATAAAAGTGCATTTATCCGTCATAAAAGTGCATCTATCCATCATAAAAGTGCATCTATCCATGATAAAAGTGCATCTATCCATCATAAAAGTGCATCTATCATCATAAAAGTGCATTTATCCGTCATAAAAGTGCATCTATCATGATAAAAGTGCATCTATCTATCATAAAAGTGCATCTGTCCATCATAAAAGTGCATCTATTCGTCATAAAAGTGCATCTATCCGTCATAAAAGTGCATCTATCCATCATAAAAGTGCATCTATTCATCATAAAAGTGCATCTGTCCATCATAAAAGTGCATCTATTCATCATAAGAGTGCATCTATTCATCATAAAAGTGCATCTATCCATCATAAAAGTGCATCTGTCCATCATAAAAGTGCATCTATCCATCATAAAAGTGCATCTATCCATCATAAAAGTGCATCTATTCATCATAAAAGTGCATCTGTCCATCATAAAAGTGCATCTATTCATCATAAAAGTGCGTCTATCCATCATAAAAGTGCGTCTATCCATCATAAAAGTGCATCTATTCATCATAAAAGTGCATCTATCCATCATATAAGTGCATCTATTAATCATAAGTGCATCTATCCATCATAAAAGTGCATCTATTCATCATAAAAGTGCATCTATCCATCATAAAAGTGCATCTATTCATCATCAAAGTGCATCTATTCATCATCAAAGTGCATCTATTCATCATCAAAGTGCATCTGTCCATCATAAAAGTGCATCTATTCATCATAAAAGTGCATCTATTCATCATAAAAGTGCGTCTATCCATCATAAAAGTGCGTCTATCCATCATAAAAGTGCATCTATTCATCATAAAAGTGCATCTATCCATCATATAAGTGCATCTATTAATCATAAGTGCATCTATCCATCATAAAAGTGCATCTATTCATCATAAAAGTGCATCTATCCATCATAAAAGTGCATCTATCATCATAAAAGTGCATCTGTCCATCATAAAAGTGCATCTATTCATCATCAAAGTGCATCTATTCATCATCAAAGTGCATCTATTCATCATAAAAGTGCATCTATCTATCATAAAAGTGCATCTATTCATCATAAAAGTGCATCTATCATCATAAAAGTGCATCCATCCATCATAAAAGTGCATCTATTCCTCATCAAAGTGCATCTATTCATCATAAAAGTGCATCTGTCCATCATAAAAGTGCATCTATTCATCATAAAAGTGCATCTATCATCATAAAAGTGCATCCATCCATCATAAAAGTGCATCTATCCATCATAAAAGTGCATATATCCATCATATAAGTGCATATATCCATCATATAAGTGCATCTATCCATCATAAAAGTGCATCTATCCATCATAAAAGTGCATCTATCCATCATAAAAGTACATCTATCCATCATATAAGTGGATAAATGCACTTTTATGATGGATGGATGCACTTTGATGGACTTCAAAACAGAAACAGCAATTCACTGCCATTGGAAGAGCCAGGACATTTTTTAATATAACTCTTTAATATCTTTTAATATAACTTTTGGTGAACTATCCCTTTAAGAGTTTGTGTCATTAGGGGCACACAATCTATTGTAACTATTTTCATTAATGTTGCATTTATGATATTTCAGATCTCAATACTGATGCTTGCATATCAAAATTCGGACTATTTTCTCTGTTTTGTTGACAGGCAATGGTGGCGTGTTACCCGGCTAAAGGCACTGGATATGTGCGCCATGTGGACAACCCAAATGGCGATGGGAGATGCGTCACATGCATATATTACCTTAATAAGAATTGGGATGCAAAGGTAAGTATCATCTGTAATTCATTGCATCCTATTCTTTTTTCTTTTTTTTTATGATACATAAAATATAACAAAATTGATACAAAAGGAATACATTGATAGAGCGGGTTACAATACAGATAACAATAATCAAAACAGAGAAAAAATAAATAAATAATAATAATTAGAAAATAATAATAATATATATTTTTAAACAATTATGAAAATAATGAGGTATATATAAATGCAAGTGCACAAAAGACCAGAAAGACGCATATACCTACAGTGTGTGTATTCATCCATCCCAATACCATTGCATCCTATTCTGAAGAGTTTGATATGAAAGATTGTCTGGCTTTGCCATGTTTTAAGCATGCTTTATCTGTATAAGCGCTACAGAAAGTTGACATGACTCTGACAGTCGGCATGAATGGCGAGCGACTGCATACGTGCCAGTAGGCCTGCTTCATTTCGGCCTAATCCCATTAACCTCAGAGATTGTAATCTCCAGAGAAAACCAGGAGGAGAGTTACTGAAACCGCTTACCGAGTCAGGGAAATGAGGCACGAGACTCATTACACTGGAAAACGACTCGCACATGAATCGTGCAATTAATGCATTATACCTTTTAAATATGTTTTTTAAAGATTGCATAAATGTCCTGTCGCACAATGTTTTTGTATACCATGCTCGTTGACTATTCTATTCTACATAAAATCCACCATATTTACCTTTAGTTGCTTGCTTTTGACTCTAACCTGCTGCCTTGGTCCTGTTTTCCTCTGATGGTCTACGTCAGAACGGAGGCTCACTATTGGTCAGCATCACACACATGACCAGCATCAGCCAATAGTGAGCCTCCGTTCTGACGTACAACCCAGAAGTGCTGCGCTGTTACACTTCGTGAACTCACTCAGAGAAACACAGAAGAAAATGAAGAGTTGAATAAAGTCGTTATTTTTGCACACAAAAAGTATTCTCGTCGCTTGATGAACTTAAGGTTGAGCCGCTGTAGACACTTGGACTATTTTAAACATTGTCTTTACTAACTTTCTGGCCGGCAAGTTTCAATAACAGAGAAGCCTATGGAGGAGTGAGACAGCTCTCAGATTTAATCAGAAATATCTTAATTTGTGTTCTGAAGATGAACGAAAGTCTTACAGGGTTGAACAACATGAGGGAGAGTAATTACTGACAGAGCTTTCATTTTTGGGTGAACTAGCCCTTTAATAAGCTTCTTCAGCCTGGCATCTCCAGCTTTAACCCCGGCACACTACGGCGTAAAACAGGGCACTAGCGACGACACACTGATAGAACATGTGAAACACTTGCTACACACTTTGAAGGACCCGAGTCTTCTCAAGAAGTAGAGTCTGCTCTGGCCCTTTTTATTGATTGTTCCGGTGTTTTTTGTCCAGTCAAGTCTGTCATCGATGTGGATCCCCAAATACCGGTAGGAGTCCACTGTCTCAATAGCCCTATTCGGACGGGACTAGTTTAACATGGAGAGGTGGGGTAAAGTAATAATTACCAGAGCTTCTCTGTGATTTTAGTCCCGTCCGAATGTGTATCTCAGTGATCATTACAGACAATGTCAGTGAAGATTACAGCGACTTTTACCTTCAGTAAAAAGGTCCGGAACAATGACCTCAGGTGATACTAATCCTGTGCGATGTAGTGTACACTACATCCTTATGCATCACTTTCTGCCAGGACTTTTACGTGCTTTTCTCAACTCACTGAAGTGACGTCGATGTCCGGGTTAGCGGTAGCATGAGCCGTCAGGCAAGAGTTATTTAAATAAACTCCTGATGTACTTACAAACTTCCCAATGCCTCGATTTATGAGTACAGAACCTATTTGTGCTACTGTAGAAGTTTGGCACCATTCTGGGCATTATTAGTGCGGTAATTTTTTAGGAGATACAACCTTGGATCCATTAGCGGCTGCACTAAACCATCCGGCTGATATCTCTAAATAAGCTCTAACTTTAATAATGTTTGACCAAGGGAAAAAAGGCTTCTGGGGGGTTGGCTCGAGCCGGTCATGGTGCAAAGGACCCTACGTTGAAATTACTCCGAACCATCCCTTTAATGCTCTGTGAACTAACATGAACAATCAATGAACAGCTGTTTTTTTATTATTATTATTATTTTATTATTATTATTATTATTAACTAACATTAAGAAATATAAACAAATACTGTAACAAATGTATTGCTCATGGTTAGTTCATGTTAGAACCTTATTGTACAGTGTTACCAAAAGATCTTACTGACCCCAAAACTTTTAAACTTGTAGTGTACGTTGGTTCAGTGACGTTAAATAATGTTTTTGACTTGAATAAAACCAGTTCATTTAGATGTTGCCACTTTTTTTCAGTGTAGAAAAAAATAGCTGACATCACAGCATTTTAAAGTGTACTTCCCTGATGATTTTGCACTTTTGTGCTTGAATGCGCATGCATTGGTGATCAGTGTGAAGCGTGTGCTCAGCTCCCTGGAGAGAGAGAGAGAGAGAGAGAGTGTGTGTGCATGTGAGCAGCGTGTCGTTCATGTGAAAGGTTCATATTCTCGCACCCTCGGCGTACAGGTCTTTATCCAGCATGTGGTCTTTTCCTCTCATCCCTGTTCAGGAAGGCCTCGCTCCGCTGTGTTTCCTATCCTAGCCTCCTCCAGACCTGGCCTCTCATTGTTTGTGTCGCTCTGTTATTTTCACTAATGGAATTTATCGTTATCACTAAAAAAGCTCCAGTCACGCACTGCTGAGTCGACTTTATTGTCAGTAGTCACGTTAGCATGATATCATGCGAGTTTATGATTCAAAACGGCATCAGATGAAAATCACATTTATATGGAAAGGGATGATTTATTGTTTCAGAGGGAACATTTTACACCCTAGCAACCACCCAGAACACCCTAGCAAATGCCTAGCAACCAGAAAACAATAGCAACTGATTAGCAACACGCTTGCAACTGCATAGTAACACCCTAGCAATCATCGATCTTCAAGCTCTTAAAACTAACTCAAACTTTCTGGTCGGGCTTTCTAAAACCAAAATACAGTTAGTTGAGATTGTATTTTTTAACCACCCAGATCCAGAAAACCATAGCAACTGAATAGCAACACTGTAGCAACCACCTAGAATACCATAGTAACCACAGAGCAACACCCTAGCAACCACCCAGAACACCCTAGCAAATGCCTAGCAACCATCCAGAAAACGATAGCAACTGAATAGCAACACTGTAGCAACCACCTAGAATACCATAGTAACCACAGAGCAACACCCTAGCAACTGCATAGTAACACCCTAGCAATCATCTATCTTCAAGCTCTTAAAACTAACTCAAACTTTCTGGTCGGGCTTTCTTAAACCAAAATTAGGTTAGTTGAGATTGTATTTTTTAACCACCCAGATCCAGAAAACCGTAGCAACTGAATAGCAACACTGTAGCAACCACCTATACCATAGTAACCATAGAGCAACACCCTAGCAACCACCCCGAACACCCTAGCAAATGCCTAGCAACCATTCAGAAAACCATAGCAACTGAATAGCAACACTATAGCAACCACCTAGAATACCATAGTAACCACAGAGCAACACCCTAGCAACAGCATAGTAACACCCTAGCAATCATCTATCATCAAGCTCTTAAAACTAACTCAAACTTTCTGGTCAGGCTTTCTCGAGCCAAAATACAGTTAGTTGAGATTGTATATCTTATGTACCTTTTGTCTAACACTAAAGCTCGTAAGTGATTGATGTTATTCTGTGTCTTTAGGATCACGGAGGCATACTGCGGATATTTCCAGAGGGAAAAGCTCAGTTTGCGGACATCGAACCCAAATTTGACCGCTTGCTTTTATTCTGGTCTGACAGACGAAACCCTCACGAGGTCCAGCCTGCGTACGCTACAAGGTATTCATGCACAAACACACACACATCATGCATTTTCATCTTTGTCTAGTCCTTTTTTCCCCTTTATAACTCATAAACTTCTCCTGTGTTTATAGATATGCCATTACCGTGTGGTATTTTGATGCTGATGAGCGGGCGAGAGCTAAAGAGAAGTACCTCACAGGTAATTTCACCCAAAAATAAAAAACTGTAATTATTCGCTCACCCTAAAGTCGTTCCAAACCGGTATGCTGTTATTAAAGAGGGTGTTTGAGCAGCATATCTTTTAAATATAACAACAGAGTCAGCACGTCTGTCGAGCTCCAAAAAGGACCATATCATTTTTGTAAAATGAGTCTGTACAGTTGTACAAGTCTTCTGAAGTCATATGATAGATTTGTGTGAGGAACAGACTGAAATTGAATTTGTTATTCTCACAATATCTTCCTCTCCGAAAATCAATTTCAAGTGCCATAAGTCTTTAATATTAGTTACCCTTTGGTGCTCTTTGGTAATTTTTGACTGAAAAATTCAACTTTTTTTGTATTTTTTACTTTATCGGAATGGTATGAAACTTGGGAAAGGCTTTGGCGCTTGCTGTTTGATCACACACACAAAAATCATGGTTATGATTCAAAAAGGTTAAACATTCCTTAAAAAAATAGTCACACTTGTATTGTTGAGATGGTCCTCACTGCAGAACATGAAATCCAGGGGGAGGAGTCGGATTCAGATCCAACTCCTCCCACCTTACATATACCTAAACCTACCAATCTCCACCCACTGATCCCTAAACCCACCCCTAAACCTACCAATCTCCACGCCCTGATCCCTAAACCCACCCCTAAACCTACCAATCTCCACGCCCTGATCCCTAAACCCACCCCTAAACCTACCAATCTCCACCCACTGATCCCTAAACCCACCCCTAAACCTACCAATCTCCACCCCCTGATCCCTAAACCCACCCCTAAACCTACCAATCTCCACGCCCCGATCCCTATACCCACCCCTAAACCTACCAATCTCCACCCACTGATCCCTAAACCCACCCCTAAACCTACCAATCTCCACACCCTGATCCCTAAACCCACTCCTAAACCTACCAATCTCCACCCCCTGATCCCTGAACCCACCCCCAAACCTACCAATCTCCACCCCCTGATCCCTAAACCCACCCCTAAACCTACCAATCTCCACCCCCTGATCCCTAAACCCACCCCTAAACCTACCAATCTCCACTCCCTGATCCCTAAACCCACCCCTAAACCTACCCATCTCCACCCCTTAATCCCTAAACCCACCCCTAAACCTACCCATCTCCACCCCTTAATCCCTAAACCCACCCCTAAACCTACCCATCTCCACCCCTTAATCCCTAAACCTACCCATCTCCACCCCTTAATCCCTAAACCCACCCCTAAACCTACCCATCTCCACCCCTTAATCCCTAAACCCACCCCAAAACCTACCAATCTCCACCCCTTAATCCCTAAACCCACCCCTAAACCTACCAATCTCCACCCCCTGATCCCTAAACCCACCCCTAAACCTACCCATCTCCACCCCTTAATCCCTAAACCCACCCCTAAACCTACCCATCTCCACCCCTTAATCCCTAAACCCACCCCTAAACCTACCCATCTCCACTCCTTAATCCCTAAACCCACCCCAAAACCTACCAATCTCCACCCCTTATATCTGGATCCAACTCCGCCCCCTGGATCTCGTGTACTGCATTGAGGTGCTACTGGTATTGTTCGCGGCCAAAAATATGCGCATTTCGTCTAGTGGAAGCGTTTGGTACTGCAGCCAAACAAAATCTTAATGAAAGCTCACTTTTTTAAGATATCAATCTCAAATTTGGAACACAACTTGTTTAGCTTTGATTTTCTCGCTTTTAGTGTAAAACATGTTTTGGAAAATATATATTTAACATAAAAATTGAAAATATTATGCATTTTTCATCACAAACATAAAAATATATAACTTTAAGTTCTCTTTTTTAAACATCAGCAATAATCTGTCAAGTGTCGTCTTTAAAAAGAGACCAATCTTCAGTCTGTGATCCAAAGCATTCAAGATTTATGACAGTTTAAGTTGGAAATTTCATTTTCAGGTCTATTCTCAAAAAGTGAATAAATGGATTATAACTACTGCATAAATATAATTTAGTACCATAAAATCCCCTAAAAATACAAAATACTAAATAAAAAGATTATAGCATGATCATATTCTACATCCCTTAATATCTAAACTTAAAAACTACCTTCCTAACTATTAATAAGCAGTAATTAAGAGTTTATTGAGGTAAAAGTCGTAGTTAATAGTGAGAATTGGACCCTAATCTAAAGTGTGACCAGAAATGTTTTCAGTGATTTTTGACCGCCAAGCGAAGAGCACCAGAGGGTTAAAAATGTGTTGAATATTTTATAAGCGTATTGCGTAGTTGTGCTTGGAGTTATTTGTTTTATTTGCAATAATAGTGCAATGAAACATGCCAAATTGTGCCGATATCATTTTTGGCCAGGCTGTCATTCAAAGAAATTATGAACAACAACAAGAGAGAACCAACGAAATATTAATATCTGATTATGTTGTATAGTCAATGTATGCTTTTTCCTGTGAGCTTTTTTTTTTTTTTTTAAATCTACATTATTATTTTTCTTATTCTTATTCTTATTATTATTATTTTTGCATAGTAAAATAAAACCTGTAGCTCTACCTGGCTTCTTTGCCAAATAATTTTGTCAGATAAATACCTTAACCAAGTTTAGTGTTTTGTTCTTCCCTCATTTAAAATAATTTGCTCATATTTTGATGGTTTAAAAGAAGATTATCAGGAAATAATTACTTAAATTTCCTCAAAGAAAGCGTCATGTGCTCATTTAGTTTTAAGTTAAAGGGGTGGTTTAATGCCCTTTTCACAAGATGTAAAATAAGTCTGTGATGTCCCCAGAGTGTGTATGTGAAGTTTTAGCTCAAAATACCCCACAGATATTTTTATATAGCATGTTAAAATTGTCACTTTTTGAGGGTGAGCAAAAACGCACTGTTTTGTGTCTGTTCCTTTAAATGCAAATGAGCTGCTGCTCCCGGCACAGGGGGCGGAGCTTCAAGAGCTCATGTTCTTTTACCTCACACACACATGCACTGGAAATTTCAATGTTTATGTTCAAACCGGAGTCAGACAATAATGGAGAGACTCAAGAAGAAGTGACAACATGTAGAAGCAACAGGACATTTCTGAATGGATAGTTGATGAATTTATGTAGTTTATGTGTAGTATCTTCTAGACATTGATTAGCATATTCTGTCTTGATAATCTATAAATCGTGTTCAGGGGGCGGGGTTTATGTAAATTCTAGGGTTGGTGATGTCACTAACCCGGGAGGAATGTGGTGTAGTCTCTACCAGCCGTTTGTTGTAGTCCTTAAAAAGCGATTTCTTTAAAAGCAAATATCTCCCTTTGCTTTGAACTTTGAGCGTTGTAACTTTGCAGATGTTGTTTATGATCAAACAGCAACATTACACACTAACTAAAGTTAGAAAAGTATAATCATAATCAACCACCCCTTTAAAATAGAAATTGTGTCAAACTCTGACATTCTTTCCTCCTGGTTTTCTTTTTGTAAAGGTGCTGGTGAAAAAGGAGTGAAGGTGGAGCTAAACAAGCCGTCTGAACCAAGCTAATCAAAGTGCCATTAATCCGGACTTTTCCTGGTTACACGCTGCGTGGAAAAAGAAGAAGAGGGATTCGGAAAAGGCAGCGGGTGTCCGTGACGAAGCAAGAGAAGGAGAGGAGGATTGAATTAATAGAGTTTTAAAACTGCAGAATTCAGAATTCAGAGTTCCTGGAAAACCAGCTAACTTTGAATATGACGATTGAATTTTACTTTTAAAAAGGTACAGTACTCTGGATTCATTCTCATGTGACTGGAGTCACAGTGCTTCGGAGGAACGTTTCAAAGTTAAAAGGAGAAATCTATTTTTTTTTTTTTTTGCATTTGGATCTGGGACAAGTTTCTGCATTTCGACCTGATCTTTATGAATCAAGTCGTACATCTATGCATGTTCTTTCTCATAACCACTGATCAGACTGTCTGTTCGTACTGAAACGCACCCAATGCCAGCGAGGTAGTGGACTTTTGGCATGTGTATTCTGGCTGATGCATCATGGGAATGTCATCTGCAGTCCTACAGCTTAACTTTGTTACATGCACAGGGTCATGCCCTTGCAAGTTATTGTTTAAATTCATCAAAATAAAAGCCTGTTTGCATTTTACAGATTGTTGCATTTGTAAATATTCTCAAACAAGGTGTAATTTTGCTTATTTTTCCTGCTACGAGTATCGGTTATACTCGTGTGCTTGAGCACTTAAATATTTGATATTTCACCATCTGCTGCTGCACAATAACAGCTCTTTACTAATCAAAACACAAAATATTGATTTCAGATCAAAATCAACAAAGTTGGTGTTTTAAATATGGAATAAATTACAGAATATTAACTGGTCTGATTTTTGTAACCATCTTCAGCATTTAACAGGCTGATGTACACAAAAACGTGAGATTCACTGAGACTTTATATGCCTCATCTGATCTCAGCTCTTTTACAGGGCTTTAGGAACTGGGAAAATTGGAAAATTAGAAAATGAGGAACAACAGATGGAAATGGCCAAACTCTGCCGCCTTGTGGCAAATACAGTATGTACATTCATAAATCAGGCGAGAAAAACTACAGCCATGGTAAAATACCCCGTGATAACAGATATCTAGGGTTTAATTTGTATTTTTAGTTATAAAAGATAACAAGTAATTTAAGAATTCCTAAACATTGAACAAATCCAGTCTATCTAACAGTAATATTCAGGTAAAAATATTACATGAATAAAGTAATTAATTGTAAAATAAATCATTCCATCACAATTGGATGTCTGAAAAGTTATTTATTTTCTATTTTACAATTCAGATTAAAGCTACAATATGTAAGATTTTTGTAATAAAATATCCCAAAATCACTTTGCACAGTGTGATATATTTCCTGCAGTTGTGTACTTACAATATCCCAAAAGTTCCCAAAGATTTTTACTTTCAGAGAAATTCCAATTTTAAATAATGGCTCGTCCCTGTTCACTTGTCGCCCGTCAATCATGTAATATCCGCGTTATCCCTGGTTTCCGCTCGTACTGCCATAGTAACCATGGCGACAGACGTGGACAACTGCGTTACGTCTTAACGTCTAGCGGCGCGCTCACGCTGTTGTTTCGTTCAAACATTATGGATCATGGCAAGCAGACTTTGGGACAGAAGGAGAACTAAAACGAGGATCAATATCAGCGTGGCGTTTTCGAGATGGCGAGAGCTAGCGTCCGCGGCTAACCTCGACTTGACAGAGACGCCGCTCTTGCATGTACTTTATTAGACAGGTGAGCAAATGTACATAAAACTAATCAATGTTATATAGCTCAACATGATGAAATGTTAGAATATGATCAGTATGTTATTCTAATGTTGATCTCGCTCACTGCTAGTCTCATACAGACAAACTAACATAACATTATAACTTTCAACACACTCAAATGCAGTTTAGTGTGATAGTGTAGAGCAAGTGAAGCAGAGCTACGTTACCTCACAAGTTTCATTCGTCTAATAAACTGCCCTGTGTGAGTATTATTCAGCACTAGCGGGTAAGTTAGTTCGGTAGAATGAAATGTCCTCATTCCTTTATATCCGCGGGACTCGCGTGTGGCGCTGATATCTGTCTCTCATTAGCACTCGCGCCCTGCTTCATCCCAGTCATGTTAAAAACATCAGTGTATTAACTCATCCATAAACATTATTAGATCCATCGGCATCACGACAAGTTCCATAATTCCACTTATGCGTCATAAACCGAAGCCTTTGTTATTGTAAGAGGACACCTTGCGGCGAAAACATTACATATTGTAGCTTTAATGAGCTCTGCCAGGAAAAAAAACTGTAATTTATCTATTATTTCTTCAGTTTATATTCAGATACAGAGGGCTTAGTGATAAAACAGAAATAATCTTGGACAGTACATTATTATGTAGGCTATTCATTTACCAATTGTTTCCATAATTATCCATAATAAACCATATGGTTTTCAGGCATAAATTAAACATCAGTAAATACAGAAACAATAGAACCTTTTTATAGAAGTCCATCCCTCACAACCTCGTTTTCATCCCTGTTAAATCTATAAAAGACCTGGTATAAAACAAAACTGTATATTTATGTGCAAATCCCAGTCACATTTGCAGCCATAATTATCAGTTCTCTAACGCTATACAGAGAGCTTATATTTGGCAGTATTTTACTGAATCTTTGAGGTGACACAGTTTCACTGTATCTGTGTATTTACTTAGAGAGTAGAGAGAGAGGTTGAGTGAATGTAGCGTGGAGTCTGTGAATGAGGATCATTGAGAAGGACAGAATCCCTGCACTGTGATCCACACACACTCCTATTCTAGAGCTGGACACTCCCGGGAGTTTCATCTCCACGCTTTTGTTCCTGAATAAACATCTGGAGGGAGAGCAGAATCATGTCCAGGACTGATCAGACTCCTCAGCGTGTTTCTTCCGGAGATACGGACACACCAGCACCTTCACTACGCCCCCAGTCCACCTCCCAGTAACACTCTCTCTACCAGAGGTGGACAGTAACAAAGTACATTTACTTAAAGGCAGGGTAGGTAGGATTTTTCTAAAAAAAAAAAACATTCCAAATTTGTTTAAACTGTCTTTATATACCAATACATAATTAAAATGTAAGTACTCTGAAAAAGAGAGTATAAAAATCGAGTGTCTGTAGACCTCTCACGACTGTTGTAAACACAGCTAATTATTTCCATTCACTCCACCCCCTCCCTTCTGAGCTCCTTCCAAAGCCACGCCCCCAAAACACATGAACGCGCGACGCCAAACGCTCAGGCTCAGCTGGAAGACGCATTTATTATTTACCTGAGACGAGTGGAGAGGAACGAGCGCAGTGCATGCAGTGACATCATGTCAGAATCACATGTAATAAAATACTTAAAGGGGCTATATGCAACTTTTTCCCCAAAATAAACGTAACAATAGCCTTTTTATTTGACCATGTATGACTCAAACATCTCCTGATGAGCATACTGACACCTTGTCAGCTCACAGTGGGTGCACCTATAAGCCTGTATCCTATTTTTCCTATTTTCTGTCGGGTCGGATTTTTCGCGCGCTGTCTCCGGATGTGACGTCAAGCGCGTTCATGTTAAACGTTTCAGATCACTCTGCCACCACCGCTAGTCAGCAAACAAACTTAGTTTCTCAAACAATATATGTATTTGACTGTTCTTACCTCTGTAAACATAATGTTGACTTCTTTGCAGCGGATGACTTGTGAAGTGTGCACGTACCAGAGCGAGCAGAAAGGAAGAGCAGTTCCGTTTTTTGGCCACAGGTGTCAGTCGCGAGTTTAAATTTCAGAAAAAAGCATATAGCCCCTTTAACTTTATCACTATAAATATAAACAAATAAGATTTCTTTTAGTACTCACTATCAAGCTAGCATATCGATACTGGTAAAGTTTAAAATATACTTTGTTTGATTCGGTAACGAGCTATATTTATAAGGCAAAGCTAAAAACAGGTTGCATTGATACACGTTTTTCCATTACCATCAGTTACACTGTGATGAAGGTGAATTTCGTGTAAGATTCATAACATATACGGTGTTTTGCGAGTTTCCATGATGAAAACATTGTTGACTCTAATGAGGACTACACTCCAGAGACAAGTACCGCTTCGTCGGTTCGAGGACAGGTCCGGGGTCGGGGGCGAAGCAGAGGAGGTCGTTCAAGAGTGCGGGAAACCAGGGTCCGAGGAAGTATTTTTTGCCCTGTTTGCCTTCGCTGACTGAATATGCAGGTGCTTTGAATTTTTAACGCTCTTTCTCTGCCATAATTTTACTCTTCGTAGGTTCCGCGCCTCTCTTGCACTCCTCAAATCAAACGGGTGCGCACGCATATGGGCAGATCTAGCAACAGGGGTGGTAGCCATGGTTGCGAGAGTGAGTGACAGTCGCCCAAAACAATCAATTGTTTCGTCCCGGATGGAAATAATGAGCTGTGTTTATTGCAGATTAAAAGGTCTACAGTCACTCGATTTTTATACTCTCTTTTTCAGAGCACTTACATTTTAATTATGTATTGGTATATAAAGACAGTTTAAACAAATTTGAAAAAAAGTTTTTTATAAAAATCCTACCTACCCTACCTTTAAGTACACTCTTTGAGTATCTGTACTTTACTTGAGTATTATTTTTTTACTTTAACTTCACTACAAATATCGTACTTTTTACTCCACTACAATTCGGTCAAGGTCCTTGAGTAGAAAGTGGTAACATCAGTCAGTGGATGATTTTGGTTGGAAATGAAAGTCAGATTGACGTTAATCTGACGTTGGATTCAACCTGATTTTCATTTTCAAAGTTGGGTTTGGTCTTCTAATTGCGAATTTTGTCATTGTTTTGGAGCACACTATCTTATAGATAACAGTAATGCTAAAATATTCACACTAAAAGCCAAAAAACTTTAAATAGGGCACTATTTGAGGGAACAGCCATTTGGGTGTCCGAAACCATTGTGGACGTTATTGAGTGACTTATTCAATCTCACATTCAATCCCACTACTGGAACTGTGTTCTAGAAATAAATGTGATATTGATATAGGCAGGCATAGATTCAGAGGCATAAGGTACTGTAAGTATTACACACAACAATGCAACAATAATAAAACAATGCATTGACATTTACTTTTTACTTTTGATACTTGAGTACTTTTAAAAATGAGTACTTCTGTACTTTTACTTAAGTAAAAATCGGTCTTCACAACTCTACTTGTAACGGAGTAATATTTGACCAGTAGTATCTGTACTTTCACTCAAGTAATGAAGTTGTGTACTTTGTCCAGCTCTGCTCTCTACACAACACCTGAACCCACCGATCCAATCTGTGCGGATGATCGGGATCCGGCGGTCCCGTACGAGTGTGTTCCCATCAGACAGAAGGAGGGCGTTATGCGTTGGGTTTGGATCCAGAGTGAACCGACGGAAATCTAAAGAACAAATGCATGCACTGTAAATACAATTTTTGTCTTTTAGTAACTTGGAGGCTTGAGGAAATGAAACTGAGCCTTAGTGCTTAAAGGGATAGTTCACCTAAAAATGGAAAAACTTATTTTCTTCAGCTGAACTGAAAGAAGAAATTTTGAAGAATTCATTTTTGGGTTAACTATCTCTATCCCTTTAATGATTGATAGATAGATATAGTACATATATTTTAGATTGATGATATCAAATACACAGACCCTCGGGACAGAATATTGTCCAAAGCAGGAGAAAAACGAGCATTTACGAAAAAAGCTCCTGATTGGAGCAACTTCCATTTTTATTACAGATATTTTTGCGTCAGTTTCCCATGAAGTGTTTCCCATGCGTCAGTTTCCCATGAAGTGTTCTCTTGAACACATGCGATGGAAACACTGCTTTATTCGCTGATGTTTTATATGATATTCCAAGTTAAATTTGCAACCTTGGATGGAAACAGCTAATGATATGTTTAATCTTGATGTTTATTGCGTCATGCCCCATTTTGTTGGTGATATAGGCTAATAGTATGACAGCATGTTCTGTATATACATATTTTTTGTACACAAATTCTCCTCAAAATGTATTAAACATATTTGGAACATTGTTATTATTTCAGTAACACCGTTAGTCTGTTAAGTGAACGTAAAGAGTTGAAAAAGAAATCGGATGTGTATCATTATATTGGATCTGTGCATTCGCTCTTAAAGTGACAGTAGCCTATAAATCCCTGCTGCCGTCTGTCATTAACGTTAATCAAACAACAAAACACAGCTTTAACAAAGATTAATCTGTACAGTGAACGCTATAGTGTTATTTAATTTCATTAAAAAGTCTAATATTAATACAATTATAAACTGCTTTTTCTCAAGGTGAACCGGGAGCTTCTTCAGATCCTTCAACAGACGAAAGATCGTAGATTAAGAGACGTAGACGCTCTCCTGAGAACAACTTCCATGAGAACACTATAGCTATGTTTCATCCACCTATTTTTATGCAAATTTTGGGATATTACATGAGAAAACACTGGATGCTCTTGAACACATGCGATGAAAACTGCTTTATTCGCAGATGTTTTATGCGATATTTCAATATTGCGTACAAGTTAAATTCGCAACCTTAGATGAAAACAGCTAATGATAGACTCGTATGTTTTATCTTGATGTTAATTTGGTTGTGCCCCATTTTGCTGGTGTTCCTACATTTATTTATCAGTTATTATATATTTCCCATTTAATGTTGTAAAATTCAGTTTCAGCTGTGCATGAAATGCAGGAGTTAGAATTGAAGACTAAAACATGCTAATTCGTGCTAGCAATGTGTTAAATGATGTTAGCAATCTGTTAGCTAGATGATAATTTATCTTAACAAATTGTTAAGACACACCGGACAGATGAACTGGTCCTCAAACACTGAAATACTGAAATCTGCCATTTTACAGAACAGTTTAGTTTCTATTTCTCTCTGCTGGAAGGTTTATATCTTCTCGAATGCAGGGTGTGGCTTATTCACAGTTTTATTGTATGATATACTGTCAGAGTTTATAGTAACATTATCTTATCCTCTCTAACAGTATCACAAGGAAGCGGAGTAAGAAAAAAAAGCATAATAAATAGAAATCTGTCGTTTGAATGTATTAACAAGCCAGATCTTTGTCTCTTATGACAAATTCAACAAAGCTAAAAAATGTGATGATGCACCTATGGAAGAAAAATAATGTCAAATGTTCCCCCTAAAAATGCAAGCACTGTAAATGCAATGGGCTTTTTTGTTGTTTTTGTTTCAAATACATTTGTCATTATTTTACTTCCATATGCATCATGAAAATTTGGAGTATTTAACATTATCTTCTATTGTAACTAGTAATTTTCATCAAAGAATGTTATCAGTCATGCAACTGAGGGTTAAGAGTTAAAAGTAATTATAGATGATGACAACATTATTTGTGTTTATTTTCATAACCACTGCATGTTTGTCTTGTCACCAGCAGGTGGCGCTGCTGAACTGCAGATCAATCTGAAACCTTTTAAATAACCTCATTCCTCCATTAGAAAACCTAGTGAACCTCTCAGACAGGATTTTGGATTAGTCAATGAGATGCACATAAACTAACATAACAAACAAGAATATTTTCATTGAAACTCACACAAATATATACAGGCTATATGTTGACATAGACTCACATTTATAATTGTTGAATAATAAGAAACCCAATAGATACACTGCAATAGTTGTCTACGTACCTTCAGTGCTTGGCCTCTAATTATACAATACATTTTACTAGAAAATTAGCTTCATTTGCATTGTATTGTTGGGTTCTGTTGTGTCACATAAGTCATTTATGCCTTTATGCTAATATACGGTAACAAGGAGAATGCAATTCTTTATGAATTCCGTTTATAACCCGGTGACTTAAATCACAATAATAAATGTTATTTTTTGATTGAGTAATTGAGAGAAAATCCTCTGTATTCATATTTGTTGTCTGTGAGATTTTAGGCGACGAGCGCTGTTTACAAGCTCCTAAATAAGTCAAAAATGTGTCACTGAAATACGCCTGGAATCATCTCTGAGTCACAGGTTTGGTTTATTCTCTTCAGAACGGTTACAAAACAGCATTTTATGAATGATTTTCAAAGTGAATTTTATCAAAGTGAAAACCTCAAAGATCTTTTTTTGTTTTGTTTTTTCAGCCTTTTATGTTCATCACTCTATTTGTTCTATAAGAAAAACGCAGAGATGTCCGTGAACATTTGAGCAATGATGCATTCACATTACATTTGCATAATAATGCATATTATTATTATAGCAATGTGTATTAGCAAAAGCACTTAACGCCAAATAGAAAGTAAAAGCAGATTTACTGCTTACTGCTTCTTTATTATTGCCAGCAGAATCAAAAATCATTGCAAACACATTGTTAATATTTAATATATCTATAGATTCAAGTGCTTTAATTAAATCACAATAATAGGTATTATTCGACATAGAATTGTCAGTATTTATATTTGCTTTTGAAGCATCACGAACCTGTGTGTGAAGTTTGAGTGTGTGTAGAAGAGAATCACTGATGATGATGATCGCATCCGCTTCAGACCTCAGACGCCACTATTGATTTTCATTGTTCACAGTTCGAGAGCTGTCCATTATGTCTGAAAGCTCTAGAAGAAAATCAATGTCAAAGTGAGTTTCACACGGGACTGAGTGAGGAGGGTTAACAACATTACTGTATCTCAAAAGAACTGACCCATAAAAGGTAAAGATGTAAACTGCAAATGTCCATCAATTCAATAGTGCTAGTTTAGAAATATGAGGTCAAATCCAGATGTCACTGGGCAGGTTTTCTATAGAAGTATTTTGTGCACATTTATTTTCTAGACCGTTCAGACATATATTTTCCTCTGCACGTGTTCTCAAAAAATATGCATAAATATCTTTATGCAAAACATATCCAATTTCAGGATGAGATGTGACTTCACCCTAGTTTGCAGCAACAGCCTAATCTGACATTTAATGTTGGGTTGCACAGTCAGCTTTTTATTTCAAGTGCACCAGAATTGGACACAGGAGGGCAATGTTGATCTAGCGTTGAAAATCAATATCAGACCTGGGAAATAGTGACATCAAGTAAATCCTCTTTCAGTTTCAGTTAGATTTGTAATATTTTCTCGTAGCCTATATAATTTAGATGTCTGACCAACTCAAGAAACCCTGAATTTAAGATGTTAATACAGATAGCTTATGCTACAAATGTCCTCTAAACCAAAACGCGATGAAAAAGTTGATGCGTTTCATTGAGTTTCACTCATATGTGCATTGAACTCTTGAATGCATCTGGGTGACAGACGTAAAGGTGTTTATCATGAGTGAGCATTTTCCATAATTCATTGGGCTGTGGTCAATTATTGCCTGCATGGTCAGAATACAGTGATCAGCAGTTGTAATTACCTCTGACGGCTTCAGAAGAGGTGATGATGGAAATGGGCTCAGTGATGCATTGCTCTGGTCTGAAGGTTGCAACGCACACCAGTAAGACATGAATGAACGATCGCGCTCTGTTCCCGCGATCTGCCTTGTGAAAAAGAAGTAAATATGAATGGAAATAACATACTTTAAAAGAATAACCTTTAGTGCAAACTGAATCTAATGTTTTCAGACACTTTATTGCATGTTCGTTGCAATTAAAGGTGCTCTAAGCGATGTTGGGTGACGTCACTTCTTGTTGACGTTCGAAGTATTGTCAAACAAAATGGAGGCTAACTCGACCCCCCCTCCCCCTCGCTTCCGTGCTTCCTGAAACAGTCATGAACCATTTAGAAAAACCAAACTGGATTTACCCTGTCCAGCAAAACCAGAGCTGCCTGAATGTCAGATTGGAAGCCCTTCTGTCGGCGGAGTTCTCGCCACCTTTTGAACGCTTTTCCGATGTAAATTCGGGACTTCGCGTTCCTTCTCCATTTCCCTATTCTTTATACGTCGTCTCTTTGGTCGTGTGTCGGCCATATCAAAATTCTCAAGAATAGCCTATACTATTTTAATGTTAGTCGTTGTTAGGACATCTCTCCTCTAGCTAACTTCCCTCTTCATGCTTCTCTCTCCTCCACTCCCCACACCCCCCTTCATGTGCACGTGCACTAACCCCCCATCCCCCACCCCCAAATCATTCTTGTTGGTTATTGGCTGGAACACTGTTTGTTATGTTTCGTGGTCCAGGCTGGGCCAGTTTGTTTTTCTTGCCGTTTGTGGAGCCTGGGCTGTTTACAGAGACCGCGTTTTTTTTACAGTGTGTTCAGGGGACAGGCAGCCAGCGGATAGTGAGGAGATGTTTGCTGGATGTGTAGGAATTTGCCCCCTGTAGTTTTATCCTAAAATAAGTGTATCCCTTAAAACTCATCTTTGATCACCAAAATGACATATTTAAATGTTTTTTCCTTGAAAAAAAAATCCTTCATGCCTGTAAATAGCTTGAGTGTAACTCGACACCCTTGCCTCATTTATTATATGCGGTGCTATGAATATGCAAATGAGCCCTGCCTCCACTCACTCACACCAGGGGCACGTTCAAGCTCTAACCGTTGCGCAACATTTTGCTATGGTTTCCGGGTTGAACGACATGTTTCCTGGAAAGGTGTGCATTCTCTTATTTGGTGGGTGTGTCAAAAAAGTCAGCCCAATCAGCAGGAACGTGTATATAAGCTAAACCACGCGGTATTAAAGAGACAGCACGCACAATGGGTCCAAGTAAAGTCGTTTACAAATGTGTAGCCGGTATACGCAACAATTGAAGATATTAGAAGACATGTTTGTCGTAAGAGTTTTATGGTAAAAATATAGCATATCAACAGTGATCAGCAATAATGATAAGCTTAATACTCACAATTAAAAAAAAGGTCATAATAACACAGTCTCAGAGGTAAGAAGTGGATTATCCTTCACCTGAGATGTTTGTCTTTTCTTCCTGAAATGCGAGGCAAATGTTGGATCACAATAATTAGGAACTACAATTTTTCACAAATCCCTTCACTCGATTGGGATGTTCTCTTTTATTCTGGACGGCAAGGGCAGTGACTGTAACATCGAGCGTATTTTGCAGTATTAAACATGTATTTATACGGATTTCATCAGGCTCCAAAAATTCTTCAAAAAGAACACAAATTATGGCCTTCTCAGCTGCCGTAGTTGCAACTCTTGCATCATCAGAACAGGGTGTTCAACGCATCACCGTTTCCGTTTAAAAAACATTTTGCAACTTTTTGTCAGGGCTGAACGCAGCTCAGAGATCCACTGGTTGACGATCACACGTTGATCTGATTGGTTACAAGGTAGTTTGTGATGTCAGAAACACCAGCGATTTCAAAGCGTGTTTTTGAGACTGTCTTTGGTTCACTGCAGTTTTAAAGAGAAAATACTCAGCAATGGTGTTGACTTATGAATGAATGAATTTAATAAAACATATTAAAAACACCACATAGACATATAAGCAACATTAAAAGCTGAGAATCAAAATCCAATCAGATCAACGTGTGATCGTCAACGAGTGGATCTCTGAGCTGCTGTGAGTGAGTGGAGGCGGGGCTCATTTGCATATTCATAGAACCTCGTATACTAATTGAGGCAAGGGTGTCGAGTTACATTCAAGCTATTTTAAAGCATGAAGAATTTTTTTCGAGGAAAAAAAAACGTTAAAATATGTCATTTTGGTGATCAAAGATGAGTTTTAAGGGATACAATTATTGGGGGACTTTCAGTGGTGTTTTAGTTAATGAATACTATATTATCTGTAACTTTGGCATGGATTTTAGCGTACGCACGTTATAAATGAGGCCCATAGTGTTTTGTAAGAGAGCTTTGACCTGTTTGAACCCACAGTGACAAATGTGAAGGACAACCGTGTGCAAATATTGAGCAGATTCCTGTGTTTTAGGCACGCTGAGTTCCTCTGCTTGAACTGCTCTGAAGTAACAGACAGATCCTAAAAACACACACACACACCGGCGTGCTCATAAAGCAGCACATTCACTGGAAATGCCGTGTAAGTGAGAACTTCTCCTCACCGGGTCAGCGGCTTCCATCAGTCCTCACTGAGCGTTCATGGGAAATCTGCTTAATGTGTTAATAAGTACTTTTCTAAAAATACCCTGCCGGCTGACAGAACCAATGATTCATGCATATTAAACTGCCACTGTGAATCTGAACTGGCGGGTCGCAGGTCTGTTCTGATGCCTCACAGAAACAATACTATACAAATAATACATGCAACTAAACCACATGCGGTCGTGTCTTTGATTTCAATGATTGTTTGATGCTGTTCCAAAAATCTTGTTATTGCATCCTTGATAATCAAAATAAGTGAAATATTTCAGCGTTTGCATATACAGTCAAAACAAAATGTATTCAGACACCTTCAAAATTTCTCACATTATCACAGTTTATTCGCTATAGTTTAGAAAATGGTAAGAACTGGTTTGATATTTGACTGGTTTAGTCCATCCTTCTGTTAGACTGTCTCACACATGAATTATGTTGAATATCTGTCAGCTGTTAAATTTAACTACACAATTAGATAATACCAGTTTAGCTCAACCAATCACCAAGCAATGCTTCATTTTGTTCAGTCTGTGTGTAAAAAGAGCATTAGCAATTAAAGAAAAAACACTCAAGCAAAACATGATCAGGTCAAAGTGTCTGAATCATTTTTGGTCCCAAATGTTTATAAATTTTACTGGTAGTCACTGTATGAAGAATTTTTGGGTATAATATGTTACAGTTTACTTTATTTTGCTCTCCTCACTTACATAAATGAACTATAGTGTCCTGCACCTAGTAAAAAAAATATGTTGTCTGAATAATTTTTGGTTTTACGGCACATTTTTATATGCATTACATCACAGGTATTCTTTTGCAAATATTTCACCTCTAATTCAGTTTGTGAAAATTAATATTATGCACAATCCTAGCTTTAAAATGAATCTTAGCAAAACAGAGTCGTCGTTGGCCTTTTCATAAATGTCTAAAAGTGTAATTTTTTGTGTGATAGATAACCTTTATTGTCATTATAAACATGTATAATGAGGAAATTAGGTTTGTGTTGTTGTATAATCTGGCACTAAGGGAAGCACTTCCCAATTTCGTTATGCATGTTTATAATGACAATCTATCTATCTATTTAGACAAAAGAAGGGCTTTATGCATCTGTTCCATTTCAGCACATGTTCTTCTGAACGACCCATAGTCAGAATCAGCCGTGAACACTGGCTTCTGTGCTTCATGCGTTGGTTTCTGCCATGGAAACGCGTGACATTTCACAGGAGGGTCTGATTGTGCGAGCCGGTCTCCAGGATCAGCAAAGGTCTTTGTGCTTGGGAATGTTCTCCGGTCTGACGGATGAAAGAAGGCTCTTATTGGCAAAGCTGAAAGGTGAAGGATCTGCCTTTCACCGCCCTCCTTTAATTACCTCAATAACCTCCCGCAGACTGAGGAATGACTTCAGAGGGATTGATTCCTGGAAACACATGATACGAACATTCCCACTCTGTCCTGTGGATACACCTGGAATCTTCTGTTTTCATGTTAAATGGTTTACTTAATTCCATTAAATGGGAATGATTGTAATTTGGATCCAGAAGAATATAATCCTGCAACTGGATATAGTGACATTGGGAACACTTTACAATAAGGTTAAACATTAGTAAATGTAGTCAACATTTGAAGTGGATCAAAAAAAAGGATCTTTTTCTAAGACATGAACGAGTATTGTTCAAAATTCATGTTTATTTATGATGAAAGGTTTTGATCCACTTCAAATGTTGACTACTGTACATTAACCTAACCTTAAAGTGATACTGTAACATTCTAAATTTTATTATTTTACGATTGGATCCAAATTATGACAGAAAATCAATCATTTAGGATTGCAACATGATCAAGACGTTTTGAAGATCCCTTAAAATAAGCTAAAAAGTGCTTTATTATATCTTCTGCGCTTCACAAATGCATCTAAATATAAAGTGATGAGTTCTGCTCCACCTTAAACCAGTTTCGGAGATCAGCCGAGGAGGCGAGAGTGAAACCCAAATCCTTGTGAAAGTGATAATGAGCTTCATAATTATTTCATTAATGCTCTTCATGCTGTTTTTTTCCTCTTGCTCTTCTTCCAGGAGGATAGAGCAATACTCAAATTGCGAGCCGCTATGACTCATCAGTTTTAGCCTCTGGATGAAAGTCACCGAATGATTCCAGTCATTTACACAGAGAAGCTGTTGGAACTCAAAAGGTCATTGGCATAATAAGAGTATTTCCTGTAGGCATGATATTTGTTACTTTAACTCAACACCGGCCAGAGAAGAATGGTTACTTGATTTCTAACTATCTGCAAGCTTCAGTGAATTATGACGATTGGTAGTTCTTATGAACTGATTTTCACCAGAAGAAAATTAGCACATCAGATAATTTAATATTTCAGTCAGGATTTTTTTTTTTGTTGTTGGTGCAAATCGGTGTTATTATCCCACACAGCAACATAGTGTCGGCCCAGATCCAGCCCACATGGAATCCACATGTACCAGATGTGGCCCGGATCCGGGCCGACACTATGTTGCTGTTTGTGATAGAAAATTAAAACCAGCAATTACAATCATAAAGGCCTTCAAATGGAGTTTGTGCACATGTGAACATATTCAGTGGTTAAACTAGGTTAGTTTAAGGGTGCATGCATGTTTACATGACAACGATGTACTAAAAAATATATATATATTATTATTTTTGCTGTATTATACATGCCAGGCCAGTAGTTGGCGATGTCACTGTATAAAGAAATATTAAACCCCTATAGACTGAACACGTGATGTCACCACTTGTTTATATAGTTTTCATGGAGTCGTTTTCAAAAACTTGCACTTTGAAACCCGTCTTCAAACGTTTCAAACATTCAGTCCCTCAAAACGCTGTTGTTGTGTAAATGAACGGCCAAAACGCATAAAAAGTGCATGAAATGCAGGAGTCGCAGAAGTGAAGACTCAAAGATCTCGAAACTCAACTCTAATAGAAAAACATTTTCCTTCACACACATTCCCACTCCACAAAAAAAACAAATAAACCCCTCTACTTCTTTGTATTTAAAGAAAATAAACCCCCAAATGAACTTTTCCCACACTTCTTTTAACACTCGATCACTCTCAATAATCACACTATTCCTTCAACATTATAGCACTCGATTTTCTCACTCACACACTCACTCTTGCTTTTGTCTTTACTGCAATTCCTAATTTTTTCCCCTCATAATTCCACATTTTAAAGGCTCTCAGTCAGTAACTAGTACCACCAATCTTCACTGATTAATCAACCCATATTAATTAACCCATTAGTCACCAAAAGAGCAAAAAAGGGGGAAGCCAAAAGATATAGGGTACATTTACACAACAATGTACTCAAAACAGTACAAGTTTTTCCTTTGCTTTTTTTTTTTTTTTGCGTACAGACGCCTGCGTTGTCAAAACGATCCACGTTCACACAGATCAGCGAAAACGACAGAAAATGTTGTATTATTCAGGCCAGTAGATGGCGATGTCACTTTTTTCACAAATTAGCATTTTTGTAGTTTACATGGAGACAAACTTGCACTTTGAAACCCGTTTTCAAAAGTTTGCTAGCCTGGGAAAACTCAGACAACTTCCGGCAAATTTAGATTTGCTCTGCAAGTAGTCTGCGGCAAAGAGCTCATTCAAGCCCATTTCTAATCCGTCGAAATCGCGGCACCAATCAGAAACGTTGGGGCGGGCTTTACACGATGACGATCGCTCTGATTGGTTTTAGGTCTATCCAATTGCGCTCAGAGGCATTTGAGCGACGTCCGTTAAGCGCATCAACTTTTAAATGCATTATTATATTCAAATTGCAAACACATGAGGACAGTCTCCATGAAAGACCCACTGTCAGATGAACGTGCTACTACATTTCTCTCCGAAACGGTAGGAAATTAAATTAGATTTAATAGAGGATTTTAACTGTGACGAGATGATTGACAGGGCAGTTTACGTGACAGGATGCACGCGACAGATCCGTCCGATAAAGATGACGAAGTATTATGTCCCAAAGCTTGCCTACTTTTTTGCTACACATTCAAAAGTAAATACCTTTTCCTCACAAAATGAGTACATACTTTTATGGCGTAGTGTAACTTAGGCGAATTGGGACGCAGCTTTACACGATGACGATCGCTCTGATTGGTTTAAGGAGTTTTAGGTCTATCCAATTGCGCCCAGAGGCATTTGAGCGACGTCCGTTGGTGACGCCCCTCTGGAAATGATTATTATTATTAATGAAGCTTTGCCAGACTATAACTCAGTTACTACTGAGAATGGTCTGGTTTTAACCAGGTTAAAAGTTTGCGCTTTCAGTCCCTCAAAACGCTGTTGTTGAGTAAATGAACGGCCAAAACGCATAAACAGTTTTCAGTTTTTAGTGGAAAACGTTGTTGTATAAACGGCCCCAGGCTGTCAAACTGGGCAGGAATGATCATAAATATGTGCAAACAAGAGCTTTCACCATCAGTCATGGTTTATTTGCTGTGTTTTAGCTCCTTCTGCATGTCCCACATGCCAACCAGTTTTACAAAACCTATCCAATATCATGCAATCCCCTCCACAGACTCGACCGATTTCATTCAGTTTCATCAAAATGATTTACTCACTAACAATCCAAACCTGAAGTTACATTAAACACAAAAGGAGAACTTCTAAAACAGCTTTTTTTCTTCTTCTATGCAATGACAACAAAACGGCATGAGGACTAGTACATTTTGGGGTTGAATTATTCATTAAACATGATTTCATCACATCAGAATAACCAGAATAACCAGAGAGCTTATTTTAGTTCTACTTATTTTACTGTTGTAAAGCATTAATGGCTTTTACGGTTTACGCTGCCAAACCAGCGGTGAGTTTCATTGAGCTCCAGCAGGTTTGAGTTGAATTGACAGATTCCTTCAGCCTGAGTCACCATGTAAACATCAGGGTTAATGAATAGCTCTTTCATAGTGTGGTATAAAGGCCTTTAATAACCTGACGTGTGTGTCGGCTGTTTTTAAACTCAGGATGACCCGTTCTCTCATCCAATCTCAGCTTTCTGTCACTCAACGCCACAGACTCACGCCGTCCTCCACGTGTGACGCAGGAACTTCAACCTCTGGACACAGAATACACCCATAAGACACGCCAAACTGGAAGAGAATCAACTTGTTTGGCCTGAGATCAGAGAAGCGTACATGTACAATAAAAACAAAGGGTCAGTTTAGAGAAAGACGTGCCTTCAGTGCTGAATCTGCCAACCTGATCTTACGGCACCTTTACGAGGTGGCTAATTCATACGAATTCATACGACCTCACTCATTTTTGCTAAATCGTACATATTTTACACCTGACTCCGCCCCTAAACCTAACCATCACGTGGGTTTAGACAAATCATACATGGAATTAGCCATCTTTTAATCACTCGTATGTATTGGTCGTGAGATAGCTTTGTCTCACCAGGAAATGTAGCAATTTTGATGCAATTCATATGAAAATTTACGATTTGTATTTAAAAAGTATGATGCATGATGCTCCATCTTTAACTCCACCCCTAAAACTATGAATTTGCAACAAATCAAATATGCACTATATATATATATAGTACGTTTCACTAAAACTATTCATTATTTGAATTATTTTTATCATGTTTTATGTGTATAATATGAATAATGTATATATTCAATAAATAGAAATAAAACATGTTTAAAATATGATGAAAGTAAATAAATCGCTGAATACTAGTGAATTCTTAAATTTATTATAAATTGACAGCAATGATCAATCATAGCAAAATTTTTGCCTGAATGTTTCAAATTTAGAACGCTTTCTGAATTCCAATTGCGAATTTGATTTGAATTTCAGTTTGACAGCAAACAGGACCTAGATCTGAAATTTGAATTTAAATTAAATGAAGTTGTAATGAATTGGAATGCATAGAAATTCATATATAACCACAATAGGTGTAATTTTTAAGATGGAAAAAATAAAGTTTTTAAAAACAAACTTTGAATGTTGACTTGAGAAAAAAATTAAACAGTAAATCAAAAAAATTAAAAAGGTACAATTAAAACAAATCAATTAAAAAAACTAATAGAAAAAAATCACAGTTGCTCAAAACATTGAAATATTTAATTAAAATCTGGTACATATTTTAAGTCAAAGAGGTTTGGCTGACAAAAGCGTTGGGGATTTGTTGACTCATTTCCCATAAATCATCTTCTGTGTTGAATTTCTGTATATTGCTATGTAGTAAATTCCTTTTCCTGTCATTCCAATTCCACTTCCTGTGTGTTGTAACCAATTCAATTTAAATTCACAAATTAAATTTGGTCATTTTGATTAAAAATTCACCATAAAACCGGCTCTGCTTGCTGGAGTGGCTCATCTAAAGGGACATGGTGATGGGAAAAAAATATGAGATGCATTGGAGGGAAAAAATATTTCAATGCTTTTGCGCTCTCGCTAAAGTTTTGCGTTCCCCTGAGCGCAGAGATAAGTAGCATTCGCTCGCAAAACCTTTGCATTCACTCGAGATACTTTGCGTTCGCTCCCAAAGAGCTCAAAAGTTTTGCGAGAGAACGCAAAGTTTCTCTGGGAAACGCAAAAGCATTGACTTATTTTCCACCACCATGTCCTATTGTTGGCTCCATGCTGATCTGCTGATTAAAATGTATTTCTCTAAGACATACTCATGCAGTTTTCCAAAAGCAACACATTTAGCTCCACATGTTGGCCTTCCATCGCAGTGCTTTATAAATATGAGCGTCTCCTGCAGTCCTGAGCTTCTGGAGGTCTGTGACAAACAGGCATGTCTTGTGTTCAGCAGGAGAAATGTTATCCATGAAGCCTTCGGGATGTTTAATAACACTGCCTTTCCAATTTTAGGCCAACTCTGAGGTAATAAAATCTGTCCAAGGGGACCAAAAACCACAAACCAAATACCAGCATGTCTGGAGGGTACGAAATGATGACAAAATAGATACAATTTCCTGGTGTACCAATAAACACTCAAGAGCAATTGGAAAAGTGCTCAGGAAAGAAATGAGATCTGATGTATACGGTCGACTGGGTTGAGCGAGAGAAACGAGTCCCGGCTCAAACACACGCCGATAATGCCACCGATTTACTCAGCGGCGCTAAAGATTATGAACACACAAACACCCGGACCGCAGAAAAACACACACGCAGAAAAACAGCTTTAAGAGACTTGAAGTTTGAAGATTTAGAGGCCTTACAGAAAGAGAGAACAAGAGATAGATCCATGATATATTTCATATTAATATTAATAATCAAAACAATAAGCTTCCCAAACTGGGGTTTGTAAATAATATATCTGGGGTTGATAAAAAGCTAATAAATAAATAAATCATAAAAATACATCCATTAAAAACACATTTAAAAAATACCCCCCCCCCCCCTTTTTTGTTAATATTTAAAAAAATATATTTTTTTATTAATTTAAATATATATTAATAATAAAAAATAATATCTAGGGTTTCACAAACTGGGGTTCGTAATTTGATGACAAGCTAATAATTAATAAGATTTAAAAAAAAATCTAAAATTAAAATACATCAATTAAAGGTGCAATGTGTAATATTTCTGAGGATCTATTGACAGACATGCAATATAAGATCCATAACTATGTTTTCAGTGGTGTATAAAGACCTTACTTAATGAACCGTTATGTTTTTATAAAGGGGAAAAAAAAAGAAAACAATGAACAATTAAAAAAAAAATACTTAATGAAAAGTTTTAAAAGCCTTGAAGTAGGTTTATAGGTATACATTTTTATAAATTTGTAATTAGAAATATTTCTCATTTTAATTAATATTGATAGTAATATTAATAATTATAACAATATCCTATGTTTCACAAATTGGGGTTCGCCAGCTAAAAATTTAATAAATCATAAAAATGTAAAATTAAAATACATGAAAAAAAAAAAAATTAACGAAAAGAAATCAATCAACACACTCAATGAGGTCCATATTTAGGGTCAAATGGGTTTGGCAGAGGTTGCAGAAATTGTCCTGAGAAAAAAGAAAAGAGAATTTGTGAAGAAAAGAGAACAGGCTTCATCAGGGACCGAGTATCAACACGCTGACTGATGTATTTCTGGCAGGAAAAACAGACATTTAATTGGAACCAAATATGCCTTTTCTTGGCTAGACTTGCAGGAGCTTCAAATCTGTGATTAAAAGCATTTTCCAGGGTTTTTGCACTTCACACTGTGACTCACATCCCTCTCTGACTCCGAGTCGACGTTTCCAAGAACTTGCAGCCCGAGCAGGAGCTTTAATTGAATTTTTCTGCTGGGTCACATGTCTCTCTCTCTCTCTCTCTCTCTCTCTCTATCGTTGGCATGACAAAAATATATATATATATATATTGTATTGCCAAAGCATTAAAACAACATAGAAAATGATTTAGAACATTAAGTAAAGCCAGTACAGAAAATAATAATAAAACTAAATAAAAGACAATATTATACATATTCATGGCTAGATATAGCAAAAATAATAACATAAAACAATGATAATAAAATAAATAAAGAATAGTAAATAAATAAATAAATAAAAGGATTATAATACAGAAATCATGCAACAACTGACCTTAGAAATTGAACATTATATACATGTGTGTATGTCTGATGGCGTGTGTTTTTGGGCTGTGAGTGAGTGTGTGTTTATTGGATTTTTGCTTTTCTCTCTCTCTCTCTCTCTCTCTCTCTCTGTGACCCCGTGACCTCAGGCGGATCTGAGACGGGAGTTTTGGGATTCGGGATAATCAGCTTTGCTCCTCACTCAACTGCGGGTTTAATAAGCCTATTGATTTCAGGAGCCATCGATCCACCCGTCAATCCGAGGACGTGACTGATAACAGGGATTTCCTTTGTCTGAAAATCAGCTGTTATTAAGCATGACTACAGTAAACGATGGGTGTGTGACACACATATGAATATGATCATGCGCCGTTATGTCAGTTCAGCAGATTTGTCGCAGGATTGAACAATTGCTTGTGCAATAATGAAGAGGCCAAAGAGCAAAGTCACTGGATAAACCACTACAGATTCTGCTGTGGGATTCATATGTACAATTTACTCTGCTATGGATTTGTGTATAAATAATACACAATAAAAGCACTGACTTAGGATGGTCAAATTATGGTGTTCATTAAAGGTCATTAAGAAACATCTAAATGCATTTGATTTGAGCCTCATGACAATTAATGATGGGTATTTTCCAAAACATCTTCATAAAGTCACCGGCAAACACACCAAACTGTGGAAATGGTTTTAAATATTGAGAAGAAACTTGATATTTTGATGTGAAATATTAAGTCTTTATATGCATCATTGTCACAATTCTATATTTTTTATTATATTCTCATATAAACTATTTATTTGAAGTTTATTGCAAAATATGCATATACAAACATTTAAGCATTTTAAGATCGTAGACTCGATTTCACAGTGTTTCATGGGAGTGGGCGGGGCTAAAGCGATGTGTTGACTCTGATTGGTGTAATTTTCTGTATAGAATCATGGGTAATGTAGTTTTTCACCAGGAACTCCACTATTAAGTTCTATTTAAAAAAATAAGCTGAAATAATGTGGCTGACGGATTCAGCAGAAGCAAATGTCATCGATTAACAACCTCGTAGCTCACAGTAAGGTTCTCTTTAAAGTTATTGTTCAAAATCAATTTCCTTAAAGGTACACTGTGTAGTTTTTTAAAGTATTTTATTAGCTAAAATCAATGTCTTTATTCATAAATATGTCCTAATTGGTGTAAAATTACTCTGCCAATGATCTGACTTATCCTCGTAAGCGAAGAATTTCTTATCTTTACTTACATTGGACGGGTAAGTCCAAGGAGGCTTCCATGTCGTTCCGCCATTTTGAAAAACTATAATAGCAGAGAGGGACAAAAAGCACTAGTCTACCTCAACGCGTTTCCGCTTTTTCATTCAGAGTCAGCGTCACGTTACTGAAACCAGCTGAAACGGACAAGGAGATCAGTGAGAGGCGCTTGTCACTGTTCCGGCAAATTGACCTTGACCGGCGAATTCAAAAAACGAGGGTAAATATCGGGATAGCTTTTCCCAGGTGGAAAGAGCTAATGAAGGAGAAAGACTTTGAAAGGGACGCTGAAGTTGCCTGCTTTCTTCTCAACAGGTAAGTCAATGACTATGTTTACAAGCTGTCAATATTCGGGTTATGGTCGGGTTAAGGTCACTATTTGGGTTTCTGAAACATTCGGAATAACCCGTTTACATGCGTGAGCAGAGAGAGTTACTCCTGTATACATGGAATTTGTAATCAATTGGCAATATCCCGATGTAAACGGCGACACACGGTACAACCTTAAGACGCAATATGCATCATTTCCGATTCTTCTTCCTGTATCCAAAGACAACAACAGCAGCAGCAGCACGCGGATAATGAATAGTTCGGGGCAGATAGCGATCGCCTTTGTTTGCGCTTTCCTCCTCGCTCCAAAAGTGTGGTGCTGTGCTGCGTCTCGCCATGTTTACCTCTACTTCTTGTTTACTTCCGGTATACTGCACGCGGGTTTTTGTATGCGCCGTCTCTACTCAAAAGACCAAGATTCCTTGCGAATAGAACATGTGCAGAACACAAATCAATGTTCCTTTTGATGGGGATATGCCGATACGCGTTTACATGACCAAATATTCGGGTTAGAAAAGGGGTACCCCAGGGATCATATCCGGGTTTTTAAAAACCGGGATATGAGCATATTCGGGTTTTTGCCGGTGTTTACATGGCCGTGCGCGACCGGGTTATTGCTAATATTCCGGTTTTGAACGGGTTATTGGCTGCATGTAAACGTAGTCAATGTTATGGTGTACAATGTTCGATGAAGTGTTATTGGAAGACATGTTGTCATAGCTTCTTGGTACATAACGGCTACCGTAGTTGCAACACGCATTTGAAAAAGCGAGGCGCTAGAGAGCACTATTCGTTTGAATGCAAAATAAAATTTAGATGGGAGAAATTCCTACACAGAGTACCTTTAAGGAGAAAATTAATAGAGTTTTTAGTTCCGGAACTCGACTGTTGCACTCTATTGAATGTTCATTCAAAGTTATCTAGCCTTTAATAAATGTTCTCAAAACGTTAGCACAAAAACATTATCTATACATTGTTCATGTAAAAAAAAAATCTGAAACGTTTTAGTTGGACGTTAATCTAACATTTCTAAATACAGAATGTTCATGTTTCAATGTTAAGTTTCAGAATGTTCAGAGAACATTCAAATTCAAAAGTAACAAAATTCCATAGTGTTTGCAAAACGGAATGTTCCCTAAGCGTTCACACAACCAAGAAAAAACATTTTAAACATTAAAAACTAAACATTTTAAACATTAAGAAAACATTTAGAAATAACGATCTCTGAGCTGAGTGAGTGGAGGCGGAGCTCATTTGCATATTCATAGAACCGTGCATACTAAATGAGACAAGGGTGTCGAGTTACATTCCAGCTGTTTTAAGGCATGAAGAATTATTTTCAAGGAAAAAACATCTAAATATGTCATTCTGGTGATCAAAGATGAGTTTTAAGGGATAAAATTATTGATTACACGAGGACTTTAATGAGAACATTCTCAGAACATGTTTTTGTTAGCTTGGTTACAACAATGACCTCACTTACCACTGTCAGCTTCATCTATGAGTTTCATGCATGCGAACAGTTTGACATATAATAAAATCTCTAATTTAATCTGCGCAGCTTCAAAAATCCTCTGTATCAAATTCTATGAAAACATGACTAAATTTGCAGGACGTGTTTTAAAAAACAATGCTTTTAACAAAATTTGAAATGCCAGAAAATCCAGCCAGATGCAATGAACTCTGCATGGAAAACTATCTCTGTGCTCTCATTTTGATTAAAAAAGTAATACGCTAAAACTTTGTGTTGTAGTGTTTGCTGACATCTCGTGCACTTTCTGCCTCGAGGGCGGACCAAAGGCAAGTAGTGAGATTATCAACTATTCAAACACACAAACAAGATTTGGAAGAATTCAGAGCGTATATTTGCATAACAGTCTCAATCACACTGATGTGATTAGTAGTTTCACACAGCTGACCCAAAAATGACTCACGTGTTTCATAACCTCCTCTGACAGCGAGAGTTAGTGACAGTGGGTCAAACACATCAGGCAATCAGGCCGGAAGAGTCCGGATGGGAAGAGATCCTGTCGTTCTGGAAAAAAAAGTTCTTGTTTTCCAGTACAATTCTTAAATCAAGATACATTAACCTTGTTTTCTGAAAAATTTCTCAAAATTAAGGGACTTCATGATTAAAACAAGAACAAATATCTGCCAATGGGGTCAAAAAAATATGGAAGCTTGTTTCCGCCACAGAATAAAACATTTTAAAGGATAATCGCGATTGCCTGTTATATAAACTCACAATTGCGAGATATAAACTCACAATTGCGAGATATAAATTCACAATTGCGAGATATAAACTCACAATTGCAATTCTGACTTTTTTTCTCGCAATTCTGACTTTTTTTCTCGCAATTCTGACTTTTTTTCTCGCAGTTCTGACTTCATAATACGCAATTGCGAATTTACATCTCAATTTTGACATCTTTTCTCAGAATTGAGAGATATAAATTCGCAATTGCGAGTTACAAAATCCATTTCTGAAAAAAAAAATGTTTTGATCAATTTTCCTCAGAATTGCGAGTTTATATCTCACAATTTTGACTTTATATCTCCCAATTGCGTGTTATAAAGTCAGAATTGTGTGTTTTAAAGTCAGAATTGTGAGATATGAAGTCAGAATTGTGAGATATAAACATGCATTCTAAGAATTGTAAGAATATTCTGACTTTATTGACTTTATTTATTCTTGACTTCACAATTGTGAGATAAAACGTCGTAATTCCCTTTTTTTTTTTTTTATTCTGTGGCGGAAACATTCTTCCATAGAAAAATGATCTCCATCAGCTGATATCTGTTGTCTCCTGTAAAGTTGCTTTAATATTGTATAAAACGATTTACTCTATTCTCAATGCAATAATATTTCAGCGTCATGAATAAAACGCAAGGTTATTGTAAGGCTATCGGCTTTAGTTTCTGCAGCTCATGTGTGTTTATGTGTGAATCGAGTCATTCTATCACGGTCTGAATGAGGTCTTGGTGTGACGGGGGTCTACGGGGTCACTGTCCGTCTGTCTGTCCGTCCACACTGGGCTCATTGTTGAACCTGCCAGCTCACCAGTTCGTGAACGGCAGTGGGAGTCGAGGAAGGGTTCAGCGCGGCCAACAGAGAACCAGTGACAAGCGACAGGCTCCATTTCTCATGCAAACTCTTTTGGCCATGTCTTCATATTTAATACTTTTCTCTACAGCCATGACTTTAGACCTTTGAAATTCTGATCCCAATGTCTTTTTCTGGTGTTTTATGTGTTATGATAACATCTGACATTATTTTAACTGGCAATATGCAATGCTTTTGAATTGCATACAAAATTACACAGTTTTTAACAAACTAAAAAACTTAATGTGATGCATGTCAGTCATGCATAAACGAAACAGGTATAATTTTTGTAATAATACAAATAGAGTTAAATATACTTTTAAGAATATCTCAATCAAAAGTACAAGTACAAGTATGGGCCAAATATACTTAGACTTTTCTGCCAGTATAAGTCAAGTATATTTCTGAGAAGTACATCATTTTTAGTGTGTAAAAGGAGTACACTAACAGCACACTTGAAACACTTTTTTTGTAAGGGAGTAAGCGAGGTCTGGTTTGCGAAATCCCGTTATGTAAGTGTCCTGCTTACTTGGCACACTGCATCTGTTGTTGTCGGGGAAAAAATAACTCATGTTTGAGTGCATGATGCAATTAGTCCAGAGAATCTCAAAGTCCTCCAATCACAACATCACAGAAACCTGTGGAGAAACAAGAAATTACTCTTCTTTAATGCATATTCCTATGCACAACTCATCAGTGCATGTTATCCACAACTAAAAACTGTTTGCCACAATCTTTAATCAAAATGCAAATGCATAGCATCAAATATATTCTGTTTCCCAGAAGAAAAATGAGTTGAACTCTCTTTCATGAGGAGTCAACTTTATATTTCTTTCATGTTGGAGGTTGTACGTTTTATAAAGCACCTACAAGGTCTTATTTCAGGCAGAAATCAGCTGGATATCTTCATTTGAACAGATATCTGTGGAGAAATGCCACTTAGGGATGTGAAACGACTGCCAAATAGGCAAGGCTTTTTCTCTGTTAGGTCTCTGGAGTGAAGCATTACTGAAGGTGAATGCGTTTGGCTCGACTAGCATGGAGACAGTATTAATAGTGACAGGTGGAGGTGCTGGAGTCCTGCACCTCATTCCCCATCGTCTGGGACTCGCACAATAACACACACAATGGCCTTTATCGCCTCGGCTTACAGGGGCTTCACGGCGTCCAGCCTATCAGACTAAAGCAGCTTCACCTCCACATCCATCACTCACTCGCTGCACAGGCCTTCGGGATTCGGGAGGATAAATAAACTACTAGCCCACGAGAAACGGGACTGTGTCATGAATCTCTATGGGTCGGGGGCCGTGAGAGGAATGAAACGGGCTGAAATGCAGAATAAAGGGGTGGATTCAGTGCAGGTCAACCCTGTTATTTTACAGCTTATGATTATTTACAAACCTGATTTTGTGCCATCTCAAACATATCCGACACCGTGCGCTTTAGTTTATCAGCAGTTTAAAAAAAAACGAAAATGGCATAATTATAGAAAACTTTTTGTGTTTAGATTCAAATTAGAATTATTAAATAAATCAAAAAAGGCTAACAATAAATAAATAAAAGATTTACTGAAAAAATATAAAATGTTTTATTTGTTTACCTGCATGTAATGTGACATCAGTGAACATGCAAATGTGTTGTTAAATTAGTGAAATATTAACTATTATATATACATATAACTATATTCACTTTTTTCACAAATTAAATATTAACAAATCTCAGGGGGACTTAAAGTAAATATTTACAAAAGGAGTTCAGCTGATGAAAGTGTGAATGGATGAGAGATCAAATATATATATATAGTTTTATTTTTAATTTATATATCTGACATGACACTCTCTAGTTATTGGTATCGGCCCTTTAAAAATCAAAATCGGTCGACTACGATTGTGAAAAATTATAGGAAGGATAAAAAAAAACATTTAATAAATATATAATTAATCAAATCGTAAAAAATGTCAAATTAAAATAAAACACTTGAAATGTTGTGAACATGCAAATAGTAGCTTAAAATCTCAAGGGAACTTCAAGAAAATATTCTGGGTCAAAGGGGATTGGCTGACAAAAAAATTGGGAATCACTGTTCTAGTGTGAATCGACGAGGATATCACAACCTCATGTTTTATTTTTCATTTATATGTCTGGCATGACACCATCGGCCATCAAAATAAAACTTGGTAAATATTTTGGCACAACAAAATCATGGAAATTATTCAAAAAGGTTAAAGGTGCAGTAAGCGATTTCTGAGAAACACTGTTGAACACCAAAACACTTGTAGCCAATCAGCAGTAAGAGGTGTGTCCACTCATGAGGGGGGAGGGGCCTGTGCTGCAGGGTGTGTTCATGGATTGGAGGCGGAGCTATATAGATAGGGGTGTGACCCTTTAGGGTAGGGCCGTGTTTGTTTTGGTGATTTTAAATATCAGCGTTTCTCAGAAATCGCTTACTGCACCTTTAAATGGCCCTGAAAAAAAGAGCCACACTTGTATTTTTCACAGTCAAAATGAGCGCATCGGAAATGAATGTGAAGCGAATTTCATCTAGTGGAAGCGTTTGGTACTGCGCCCAAATTAAATCGTACTGGAAGCTCATTTTTTGAGATCTCAACCTCAAATTTGGAACACAACTTGTTTAGGTTTATGGCTTTGATTTTCCTGCATTTTTAGAGAAAAACATGTTTTGAAAAATATATATTTCATATAAAAATTGAAAATAGCATTTTTGTGCGTTTTTCATAATTGAAACTTTGATAGCACTTTATTTTACAGTCCTGTTCCCCTTGTACATACCGGTACTATACTTATTATAGTGATTACAATAACTGGGTAATAACCCTGAACCTACTCCTAAACCTAACCTTATATTACCAGTACTTTCTTAAGTAAACTGTAAGTACACGCAAGTTCACGTACAGTAAAATAAAGTGCAACCTCGACTTCTATTACATTTTTTTTTTCACTTCAGCAATAATCTGCCAAGTGTCATCTTTAAAAAGAGACCAAACTGCTCAAAAAGTGAATAAATGGATTATAATTAATGCATAAATATAATTTAGTACCATAAAAAACATTATCTAACTAAAATATAGTACATTCATTTAATAACATATATTTTTTACCACTATGAGAGGAGGTTTAAAAAGACATATTTGTACCTTATTTACCTGTAAAAGTCAATATAGTAGTACCTTTAAGGGTATATAACTAGTCTAAGTTACTAAACTGCACTTTTTAGGGGTAGATGAGGTACAAAGACGTCCTTTTAAGGGTTCTGCCCCAGTGACAAGCTGTTGTAACCCTAAAGGTAAAAGTTTTGCATTTTGTGTTCAGATTCAAAAATGACATGCATGCATTACAGTAAGCTGAAAACAAAGATGAAAATAGTGATTTTTGCAGTACCAGAGTTCAAAACAATGCTTTAACACCAACAAACTTTGACACCAGACGATTCAGTGATTGTTTGAGAGAAACTGAGAGCAAGATCAGGAGGGAATGTGTCCGGCGAGCAGAAATGAAAAAAGCCTCTGCAGATTTGGCTCGGCTCACAGGAGCGGCAGCAGAAACAGAAACAGTAAAAGACTGGACTTGAGCGGCCGCCAGCGCAGCCAGCCAAACTATTCCTCATTTGGACCTGACCGGCTGATGACCCTCCTGTTGGAGAGATGGAGCTCTGGAAAAACAAAAGCACTGGCACGGGCCGAGAGAACCACGAGACACAAAAACAACCATGAACAGATGATATTGTTCCAATTAAAAAAAGGAGGGTTTACACACTGCAAAACTGATCTTACTCAGTATTTTTGTCTTGTTTTCAAGTACATTCTTAATCAAGATTAATTTACTTGAGAAGCAAAATAACGAGCCTTTTCATATTAAATCTTGCTTCTGAAAGATGGATAAAAAATTAAGTGTTTATATGGAGTACAAGAAAAGATATCTGACAGGGGAGTTAGGAAAAAAACTTAATTAAATGGGGAAAATGGAGATTTTTTTCTTACCCACTGACATATTTTTTCTTGTTTTAAGCATAAAC
This sequence comes from Squalius cephalus, assembly GCF_949319135.1. Lineage (NCBI taxonomy): Eukaryota > Metazoa > Chordata > Actinopteri > Cypriniformes > Leuciscidae > Squalius > Squalius cephalus. Next base: position 33,442,966 of record NC_137142.1, read on the forward strand.
TTAGTTTAAGACTTAATTTTGATACATTTTTCAGAAAACTATATAATATCTTAAGTTATGTTCCTTGCAATAAATGTTTCTTGATTTAATTGATATTTGTAGGAGGGTTATTATGTTTAACTAAAACCATTAAAAAAAATTGTTTATTAAGTGTAATTGTTTTAAACTTAAAAAAAAAAAAAACATTTCTCACTTTAATTTAGTTTAACTTGATGTATCATAACTGAAATTGATGATAACTGAAACATAAAAATATAGAAAATTAAGAAAAAATACACATTTAAAAAATCATGTAAAATTACAAAAACACAACAAAATTAAAATTATATTGAAAACAGAAAATGTAAAAATAACTAATTCAAAATATATATTAACATATTAATAATAATATTATATAAATATAAAAAAAAAATATATATATATAATAGTACACTGTAAAAAAAAAAAAACTTGCTACCTTAAATTTTTAAGTAGGCTACAATCAACTTGGTTGTGTCACATTTAATCTTAAATCACATTAACTTTAAAAGACTTTAACCCTTTAGAATCTGAAGCTAAAATATTTTTTGACTGTACAATTCTAAAACAATCTTAATGTGCAAGGTTTCATCTTTTTCAGAAAAAGATTAGCTTTCAACAAATTACAGTTATTTGCCATTTGGTGAGTTTGTAAATAGAATTTAAATAGACAAAAATTAAAAAAAAGAGAATAAATTTACTGATTTTTATTTAGAAAAAAACTGAAAAAAATCATGAACGAAAGAAACTAACACTTTAAAGTTGAAAAATGAACTATAGTATATACAAGTCTTGTTTGTGACATTGGGTTGCACAGTTTTCATTTAGTTTTACTTTTCATTCATTTTCAAAATCAGTCGAAACTTTAAAAAAAGTAGTTTAAAATGGCTTAACTTATTTTAATGCGCTGAAGTAATGTAAAATCATATGTTCTCATGACTTATTGATCATTTACAGTGTATGTTAATTTTTTGCAATGTTTAGTATAAAACGCCTTCAGACTCCTTTTCCTTACTTCTCCATCACATCTCCACATGTGAGATTCTTTGAGCTCCGGCCAAACCGATGAGAATGTGTTTTGAGAAGCTCAGAGAGGGCAGGACTTGTGTGTGTGTGTTTGTGTGTGTGTGTGTGTGTGTTTGAGGCTGTGATGCTGTTGTTGATCCCACTAAAACACACAAAATTCAACAGGCAGGGTCCAGATATCACGTGTTAGAGTGATGTTTGTTACCGAGGCTCAGTTTGGCTGCCGAATGACTGAGAGGAGAAGCTCTCGTGTGTTTTACTCTCCACACATCCGCCAGCTTTGCAAAGGCCTGCCCCCAATTATCCTCCCACAAAGCTGCTAAAAAACAGCAGAAATCTCTGAGCGTTTGAAGTGTTTGACAGAGAGCAGGACGGCTTTGAATAGAGAGGCCTGTGTGAACTCGTTCAGCGTTTGGAAACGAGGCTCGGGGAAGAAAATGCCACTGGATTGGAAGCAGCTGTTGAGTTTGAGAAACATGGTTTTAAACAGGGCCGTATGTGCCAAAACGTCTAGAAATGTTCATCTGATATGCTTTTCACCACAACTGACAGGCCTCGTTCAACTACACTGACTGTTACTGTGAAATGAACACTTGTGGGGTGTTGATTAAATATGTTCCATAAATTATTGTGTGTATAGTTAACCAAACATACACTAGTGATTTTAAAAAATATATATATATAAAATCTATAATTCAGCAATTAAATTGATCAAAAGTGACATTTATAATGTCACTTTTGATCAATTTAATTGCTGAATTACATATTTTTTTTAATATTGTTTTTTCAAATATGTTCCATATATGTTCCATTTTTTAAAATATTTTTTTAAAATATGTTCCATAAATTATTGTGTGTATAGTTAACCAACCATACACTAGTTATTTAAAAAATATATATTTAAAAAATCTATAATTCAGCAATTAAATTGATCAAAAGTGACATTATAAATGTCACTTTTGATCAATTCAATTGCTGAATTATATTTTTTATATATATTTTTTTTAAATATTTATACATTTAAAAAAATATTTAAAAAAATGGAACATATATGGAACATATTTTAAAAAAAATTAAAAAAATCTATAATTCAGCATTTAAATATGTTCCATATATGTTCCATTTTTTTAAAATATTTTTTAAAAATATGTTCCATAAATTATTGTGTGTATAGTTAACCAACCATACACTAGTTACTTAAAAAAAAAAGATAAAAAAAAACTATAATTCAGCAATTAAATTGATCAAAAGTGTCACTTTTGATCAATTTAATTTCTGAATTATAGTTTTTTTTTTTCTATTTCAAATAAATAGAAAGATTTCTATTTAAAAAAAATGCTGTTTGAACTTTCTATTCATCAAAGAATCCTGAAAAATAAAATGCATCACAGTTATTATCAGTGTTTTCAACACTGATAATAATCATAAATGTTTCTTGAGCATCAAATCATCATATTAGAATGATTTCTTGAAGGATCATGTGACACTGAAGACTGGAGTAATGATGCTGAAAATTCAGCTTTGATCACATGAATAAATTACACTTTACTATATATTCACATAGTAAACAGATATTTTAAATTGAAATAATATTTCACATTTTTTGTGTGTATTTTAATCAAATCGGTGAGCAGAAAATACTTCTTTCAAAATCTCTGAGACTGAGCACAGAAATACTAAAACTATAATACTGAAACTATCAAACACTGAATAAAGGAACTGAAACTAATAGTCGCAAAGAGCAAAAACTACCAAAAAACTAAAGTGAAAGGACAAACTGAAAAGAATTACTTCAGAAATGCATTATATAACAGAAGTAAATCTTATGTTGTCTGCTCTTCGTTACATTCACAAGGAACACAACATTTTAGATGTTTGCTTCACATTAATCAAACTTGAAACAACTTTGAGTTTTGGATTTATATCATATGCATCCTTTGCTTCTGAAATCGGCCTGTTTTTGTTGTGAGTCACATGTTGCAATCAGCCATTGTTTGATCAACGCTGCACGCTTCATCATACTAACCCAGGCCCTTCTGTAAACACATGTGAGAGCTTCACAAATCTGGGAACATTCGGGAACTTTCCGAGGGTTTTGCTCATGCACCCGTCAGAGAGTTTGTGTCCTGTCAAGCCTCGAGTTCTTGAGCTAAAAGAGGCTTTAAATGCGAGAGGAATGTTGCAGGATTGTGGGAACGCTCGTTCAAAGGCTTCGGAAAACTCTGGGCTTCTCGACCGTTGGCTGTGAGTCCTGTCATTCACAGATAATAAGAAGCATTGTTCGGTATGCTGTGGCACACATGTCTCGCTCTTTGATGAAATCTCTTCCCATCTGACAGGTGTACGTGTTTCAAGAGACACATCTCGGATGAGGGAATATTGGAATCGCCAGCAAAGAAAAGAAAAGAAAAGAAAAAGCTTTAAATGGTCTATTTTAGAAAGCCACACAAATGCACTGCAGAATATGTTGAATATGCTATGTCTATTATTGGAAATGGTAGAATATTTTCTTCTCTCTTATTACACGGCTGAAATTATTATTGTTAACTAAAACTGTAAAATATTGTTTTTCTAATTTAATTAAAGCTTAACTTAAACTAAGTTGCAAGTTGAAGTATTAGTATTGTTAAAACTAAAACTGAAATAAAATAAAATAAAATAAAGCTTAATATAAAACAATTTACAAACATTAAAAGGACCCCATAGAAATATGTTAAAAATCACTCTGAGTATGTTAGTAATGCCCTGGCAGCCACCTAGAACACCCTAGCAACCCCATAGCAACGTGCTAAAAACAATTCAAAATAGTAATGGCCTACAACCCACCAAGAACACCCTATAGCAACTCCATAGCAACGTGCTAAAAACAACTCAAGAATAGTAATCTCCTAGCAACAACCTAGAAGACCCTAGTAACCCCATAGCAACGTGCTAAAAACAATTCAGAATAGTAATGGCCTACAACCCACCAAGAACACCCTATAGCAACTCCATAGCAATGTGCTAAAAACAACTTGGAATATGTTAGAAATGACCTTGGCAACCACCTAGAACACACTAGCAACCCCATAGCAACGTGCTAAAAACAACTCAGGAATAGTAATCTCCTAGCAACAACCTAGAAGACCCTAGCAACCCCATAGAAACATGCTAAAAACAACTAAGAATAGTAAAGCCTTGGAAACCACTTATGACACTCTAGCAACCCCATAGCAAGGTGCTAAAACAACTCAGGAATAGTAATCTCCTAGCAACAACCTAGAAGACCCTAGTAACCCCATAGCAATGTGTTAAAAACAACTCAGAATAGTAATGCCCTAGCAACAACCCAGAACACACTAGCAACCCCATAGCAACGTGCTAAAAACAACTCAGAATAGTAATGCCCTGGCAACCACTTATGACACCCTAGCAACCCCATAGCAATGTGCTAAAAACAACTCAGAATAGTAATGCCCTAGCAACAACCCAGAACACCCTAACAACCCCATAGAAACATAACAGCAACTCCGAATACATTAGTAATACCTTGACAACCACCCTAGCAACTGCATTGCAACATTTGCATAAACAAACACCATAGCAGCGAAACAACTTTTGAAATATAGCGATTCCATCTGGTGTCGCTAGTGACTCATAAATGACAGGCTTCACCTTTCACATGAAAACAAACAGCCGGCAGAACAAGCCACTCAGCTGAGTGTGATCCTGAGTGACGGTCACCTTCACAGCAGCAGGACACCAGAGGAGATGTGCATGTGTGTGTGTGTGTGTGTGTGTGTGTGTGTGTGTGTGTGCAGATGAACAAGTGTTTTCAGTTCAATACCCTGCATTCGGAATCTGCTGTGTTTGGGATATAATTAGTATGCATTATTTCTCATACTTCAAAGCTCAGGTGTGTTTATAAGCTCCTCTGAATAATGGAAACCTGCTTGCAGGAACAATAGAGATGGAAAAAACAATTGCTAGGCTTTTTTTTTTTAATACAAAGCATGTGCTATCTGAATGAATTTAGCAGGAATCACGTATATGGAAGGGGAACAGCTGCCAAACTCAGTGTCATGTTGATGTAAACCTTCCTTCTACACTGAAACACAAAAGAACAGGTTTTAAACGATCTCCAATCTGCTGTTTACCATATAACGAGAGGATGTTTACCACGCTCATATAAAGTCACTTTTTTAACTTCTGAAATCTAATGTCTGGCAGTTTCTCTATGGGAAAACATCACAATTTTCTTCATATATTGCAATTATATTTAATATATTTTATTTCTTGTCGTTCAAGTCTCTGCTCAGCTGTGATTCAAAAGTCTTGATGCCTTGTTTGTAAATTGTAAAAGTTGAGCTGTGCTGTTTGCGGTGAGAACCGTGATGAAATAGTCCTTTAACACAGAAGTGTATAAAGTCTTTTCATCGCTCTAGATGACAGGAATCGTCCAGCCCTTTTTTCTTGGAAAGCTGAGAACAACACACACCCTCCATTTAAACCTCCCATAAACCTGCTCTACCACTTCATCACTTCATCATAACAATTAGGTGAAAGCTGTGAGTCATGACATGTGTTCATATACGTCACACACACACACACACACACACACACACACACACACACACACACACACACACACACACACACATAAACACGAGCCCTGGCTGTTCTTCAGGTTGGACAGGCAGATCCTTTTGTTCCCGGTCCAACATGCCCCTGCATGACGACTGCACCCCGGCAACTGTAGCCAACGGCGACACTAAACATGTGACACACACAAAAGTTTTCAGCAAATATCTTCTGCTTGGGAAATCTCTGAGTGCCAGAGGGGAAAGCATGACAAAGATCACTATGCAAAATGAGTACATACTATTTCTGAGAAGTGAAAGTAGTGTTTATTAGCTATTTTTTGTACCACAACTGTACATTTAAAACAAAGAAAATCATATATAAATATAAATTATAGAGAACTATAATATATATATATATATATATATATACACACAGGTGAAACTCGAAAAATTAGAATATCGTGCAGAAGTTATAATTTTGATGATTATGGCTTACAGCTTATGAAAACCCCAAATTCAAAATCTCAGAAAATTAGAATATTACATGAAATCAGTAAAAAAAAAGGATTTTAAATACAGAAATGTCGGCCCTCTGAAAAGTATAATCATGCATATGTATATTAGTTTCACCTTTTAATTTGAATTACTGAAATACATGAACTTTTGCACTATATTAAAATTTTTCGAGTTTCACCTGTATATATATATATATATATATAATTTAGATTTTTTTGTTGTCTGTTTTTTAATGCAATATTTAATTTGTATTATTACAACAACTGTACAACAATAATAATAATAATAATAAGCATATATTTATTATATATAGACTTTTTGTATTTTTTCTTTTTTTAATATTGAAAATTAAATATATTAAATATAAAGAATATATATTGTATGATTTTTAATTTAAGTATTGTACCGTGTACTGTTTTGTATTATATTTTTTAAATTTAATGTAATATTTTTATTATTACAACAACTGAACAATATTTTTTAAAAATATATACATAATGACTATATTATTTATACATTTTTATTTTTTTATCATATCAAAATTAAACATATTAAATATAAAAATGATAAAAAACAAAACAGCACAACAAAAAATAAATAATAATATATAAAATCAGAACTTAATAAGAACTATTAAAAATGATATATATTATTGTATTGTTATATAATTATATTTAATATTATACAGTTGTACTGTTTTATATTTTATTTAAAAAAATATATATATTTAATTTGGATTTTTTTTATTAGCTTTTTCTCTAGAAAAACTATACAATATTTAATAAAATATTGATATTGCATATTGCATATAAAAAAATATATGGGCATTATATCAGCCATCAGTATCAGCTTTGTGTTTAAGGAAGTGTATAAAGTTCAAGAGGACAGAGGCACTTTTACATTAAATTACAACTGTGTAGGTTATAAAAATACAAGTGTGTGACTTACAGAAATCCCAGCACTATTGCATTCATTAAATGCAGACTGCGTTACATATTTTGAATGTCACTGAAAACCCGTCCACCATTTCTGATGCAATCATGACAGTGCATCATCATTCATTTCCCTGTAAGCGTGTAATCTCACACACACACACACACACACACACACACACACACACACCATTCCCCTTCCTGCATCACTCAAGCATTGGTGATGTGATGGAAACCCAATGCCGAGTCTTTTAAATGCGGAAAGACTGGCACATTCCCACCCGGAGTGAATGACATCATTGTTCTGCTGATCTCTGAACACACTCTGTTGTGTTTCCTAGGCGATCTGTTCAGATGAGCAGACACAACACACACACACACACACACACACACACACACACACACACACACACACACACACACACGTCACTTGGATGAGTAACAGTACTGCATACACAGAGACACGATGATGCAATTCATCAGCAGAGAGAGAGAGAGAGAGAGAGAGAGATGGACATGGAAGATACATGTGATATATAATATATAATAGAGGCATTGAAACACATAGATTTGATAATACTTTGCAACATTTGCTTATCATAAACTCACAACAATTGAGTGATTATGCAATACTGTGCAAACAGTCAGAGCTAAAGGTCGTCGTCATACACAATACACAGCAGACTTACAGACTTTATTCACAATACGCCACGAAAATTAATACCAGTAACAAAAGTATGATTTTTCATTATAATTATTTGTATTATCACTTTATAATGGTTAAATCTTCCTCCATCCGTCTATCTATCCATCCATCCATCCATCCATCTTTATTGTATTGTTATAATGAACTGTGCTTTATTGCTTTCATAAAATTAATACCTAATTAAAGGGGTGTTATAATGCCTTTTTCACAAGATGTAAAATAAGTCTGTGATGTCCCCAGAGTGTGTGTGTGAAGTTTTAGTTCTAAATACTCCACAGATATTTTTATATAGCATGTTAAAGTTGTCACTTTCTGAGGGTGAGCAAAAACGCACCATTTTGTGTCTGTCCCTTTAAATGCAAATGAGCTGCTGCTCCCGGCACAGGGGGCGGAGCTTCAACAGCTTGTGTCCTTTTACATCACACACACATGCACTGAAAATGTCAATGTTTATGTTCAAACCGGAGTCAGACAATAATGGAGAGACTCAAGAAGAAGAGACAACATGTAGAAGCAACAGGACATTTCTGAATGGTTAGTTGATGAATTTATGTAGTTTATGTGTAGTTATCTTCTAGTCATTGATTAGCATATTCTGTCTTGATAATCTATAAATCGTGTTCAGGGGGCGGGGTTTATGTAAATTCTAGGGTTGGTGATGTCACTAACCCGGGAGGAATGTGGTGTAGTCTCTACCAGCCGTTTGTCGTAGTCCTTAAAAAGTAATTTCTTTAAAAGCAAATATCTCCCTTTGCTTTGAACTTTGAGCGTCGTAACTTTGCAGATGTTGTTTATGCTCAAACAGCAACATTACACACTAACTAAAGTTAGAAAAGTCAAATCATAATCAACAACCACTTTAACAAAAGTAATATATTTTATTATAATTATCTATATTCTCACTTTATGAGGGTTAAATCGTCAATGATACGAACATCTGATTCAAAGCATAATTAAAGGCTTCAAAATGATTATCTGACACACACCATGCTGAGATCTCTGGGATCTCAAACATAAAACACGAGCATTAATATATAATTCACCATATCTCAAAGCTCTCCTCATGAGCACCAGCTCTGTCTGAAGGACGGCTGAGCGTCTGGTCGAGTGAGACACGTTTGCACTGATGAGGATATAAAGTGATGCTTTTCGCTGTGGAACGGTTGCCATGGTAACTGCACGTCTGGCCGCCGCTGACCTCGTGTGTGTGTGTGTGTGTGTGTGTGTGTGTGTGTGTGTGTGTGTGTGCAGAAGCTTCAGTGATGCTGTTCCTGCTGTAGGAAAACACAACGGCACAAACACAAGAGGTTCTGCGTCGGCCTTCACACTGAGAGATTTAGGCCAGAATGTGAGATTTGTGAGTTTGAATCGCATAAAAAAATTGCCATTAATTTGGGTTACAGTTTTAACATGCATATTTATTTCTCAGTCATTCATTCATTCACATCATCCATCCATCGTTCCATCTATCATCCATCCATCCATCCATCAATCATTCTATCCATCCATTCTATCTATCATTCTATCCATCCATTCATGTATCCATCTATCATTCTATCCATCGCTCTATCATCCATCCATCATTCTATCTATCATTCTATCCATCCATCCATCGCTCTATCATCCATCCATCATTCTATCTATCATTCTATCCATCCATCCATCCATCCATCTATCATTCTATCCATCATTCTATCTAACATTCTATCCATCCATCTATCATTCTAACCATCCAGCATTCTATCCATCAATCCATCCTTCCATCCATCCATCATTCTATCTATCATTCTATCCATCCATCCATCATTCTATCATTCTATCCATCCATCCATCCAATCAATCTATCATTCTATCCATCATTCTATCTATCATTCTATCCATCCATTCATGTATCCATCTATCATTCTATCCATCCATTCATCATTCTATCTATCATTCTATCTATCATTCTATCCATCCATTCATGTATCCATCCATCGCTCTATCATCCATCCATCATTCTATCTATCATTCTATCCATCCATCCATCGCTCTATCATCCATCCATCATTCTATCTATCATTCTATCCATCCATCCATCCATCCATCTATCATTCTATCCATCATTCTATCTAACATTCTATCCATCCATCTATCATTCTAACCATCCAGCATTCTATCCATCAATCCATCCTTCCATCCATCCATCATTCTATCTATCATTCTATCCATCCATCCATCATTCTATCATTCTATCCATCCATCCATCCAATCAATCTATCATTCTATCCATCATTCTATCTATCATTCTAACCATCCATCATTCTAGCCACCCATCCATCTATCATCCATCCATCGTTCTATCTATCATTCTATCTATCCATCCATCGTTCTATCATTCTATCCATCCATCCATCCATCCATCTATCATTCTATCATCATTCTATCTAACATTCTAAACATCCATCATTCTATCTATCCATCCATCCCTCCATCCATCATTCTATCTATCATTCTATCCATCCATCCATCATTCTATCTAACATTCTATCCATCCATCTATCATTCTAACCATCCATCATTCTATCTATCCATCCATCCATCCCTCCATCTATCATTCTATCCATCCATCCCTCACCTATCTATCATTCCATCCATCTATCATTCTATCTATCATTCTGTTCATCCATCCATCGTTCTATCTATCATTCTATCCATCCATCCATCTATCTATTGTAAATCTTTTTTGCACAGTACTTCCATATTTTGGATGACATATGACAAATACTTTTCCATTTATGAAATATAACATGATTATAAAGGAGAAATTGTTCAGCTGGAAAAAAATCAAAGGCAGGCTTGATCTTGGTTTGTGATTAAACATTTTATAAAGACGTCGATTAACAACCAAAGAGAATTATAATACAGAAATGGCACTAATCAGTAATTCTGCACATTTATTAATTGCGTTACAAAGTTTACCTGTGCAACTGTGATATGAATGTGAGGCTGTGAAGATGCCAGTTTTCTACTAATCAATTTGCACTTTAATCAGTCGAGACGTCATTTTCCATTCATTAAGAAGTAAGTCGTTCACCTTTTTTGGGTGCATTATGTGTAAATGAGCAGAGGTAGCAAACAGATATTCTATTATCTATACTGTATATTAGTGCTGTCAAACTGATTAATCTCATCTAACATAAAAGTTTGCATTTGTATATGGCCTATATACACACACACAAAACATTTTATTCACTTTGACTCACACTGTGTAAAACACATTGAGTTTGAAAGGCTGTTTTTCAAGTGTGTAATCCTCAAGGCTGCTTGTCCATCCTCTGCTGATTGTTGCTATGGTGACGACAAGAGTGAAGCAGCTCCAGAACACACAACAGCATGAACGTGAATACAGCGACCGCACAACTGTGTGTGTGTGTGTGTGTGTGTGTGTGTGTGTGTGTGTGTGTGTGTGTGTGTGTGTGTGCGCGTGACAGTGTGTCTGTGTGTGAATATGTGTGTGTGTGTATCCATCATTCTATCTATCATTCTATCCATCCATCCATTCATGTGTGTGTGTGTGTGTGTGTGAGTGTGTGTGTGTGTGTGAGTGTGTGTGTGTGTGTGTGTGTGTGTGTGTGTGTGTGTGTGTGTGTGTGTGTGTGTGTGTGTGTGTGTGTGTGCGTGACAGTGTGTCTGTGTGTGAATGTGTGTGTGTATCCATCATTCTATCTATCATTCTATCCATCCATCCATTCATGTGTGTGTGTGTGTGTGTGTGTATGTATGTGTGTGTGTGTATGTGTGAGAGACAGTGTGTTTGTTTGTGTGTGTGAGTATGTGAGTGTGTGTGTGTATGTGTGTGTGTGAGAGACAGTGTGTCTGTGTGTGTGTGCGTGTGTGTGTGAGTGAGTGTGTAAGTGTGTGAAACATAGTGTGTGTATGTTTCAGAGAGAGAATGTGTGTATCTGTGTGTGAGTGTGAGACATAGTGTTGTGTGTGTTTGAGAGAGAGAGAGTGTGTTTATGTGGTGTGTGTGTGTGTGAGTGAGTGAGTGAGTGAGTGAGTGTGTGTGTGTGTGTGTGTGTGTGTGCGCGTGCGTGCGTGCGTGCGTGCATGCGTGTGAGTGCGTGCGTGCGTGTGTGTGTGTGTGTGTGTGAGAGAGTTTAATAAACACAATATTAAACACAAATATGTTTAATAAGAGAGTGTCCATTCTTAATATTAGTGGGTTTATTAGTTAAAGACTTGCTGCCCAACACCCAAGAGTTCTTCATAACAGACTTGGGTGTTTTCTTGTATATCTTGTCACAAAAACGAATTAAAAATCAATATCTCTAACCTAATAATAATAGGGTTGGGCGATATGACCAAAATCTTATTTCACAATGCAAGTAATTTTGTTTCATATATATTTTCGTATATAATAATAAATAGTATACTTGGACAAAAAAATGTATAGCAATAATTCACGCAAAAAAATTTATTCTACATATTCTAAAAATAAAGCTATTCTGTAAAGGAATAGTGCACTAAATATAAATATTTCTGAGGGTGGACTATCCCTTTAAGATAAATGTGAGGTGTAAAGCAGGATAAAAAGATCCCTAATTCATCGGTTTTGATGAGGTAAGCACAATAACAGCACGGCTTTGATGTGCATCTTGAATCCGTAATGAAGCCTCTCGTATCAAGGTAATTCGGCTAATTCTCTAATCAGCCTCGCTGTGGAAAACCCTGCCTCTTTGAAATGGAAAACAGAAGCGTGTTCTTTGAGGGTGAATGAGTGAACTGGAGTGCTTACACCATCATAAACATCACTCTACCCCGGTAAAGAGATCAACGGCATATTGTGAGAAAGACTCTTTCCTCTGATTACTGGTTGGCAGCTGAAGGACAAGTTGAAAGACTATAAGATGCTGATAAATGATAAATAGTTCCGGGTTTCTTTGTTCTGTGTTCCAGGTTGCTTTCATCCTTCAGCTAATGTGAAGTCTTTAAATGACCACCATGTATATTTGTATATACAGTACCAGTCAAAAGTTTGGAAACATTACTATTTTTAATGTTTTTGAAAGAAGTCTCTTATGCTCATCAAGCCTGCAGTTAAAAAACAAAAACAAAAAAAAAAACAGTAATATTATGAAATATTATTACAATTTAAAATAATGGTTCTCTTTTTTAATATACTTTAAAATGTAATTTATTTTTGTGATGCAAAGCTGAATTTTCATCAGCAAGTACTCCAGTCTTTGGTGTCTTATGATCCTTCAGAAATCATTCTAATATGCTGATTTATGATCAATGTTGGAAACAGTTGTGCTGCTTAATATTTTTTTATAACCTGAGATACTTTTTTCAGGATTATTTGATGAATAAAAAGTTAAAAAGAACTGTGTTTATTTAGAATAGAAATCTTTTGTAACAATATACACGACCGTTCAAAAGTTTGGGAACAATAACTTTTTTTTTTTTAAGAAATTAGTACTTTAATTCAACAAGGATGCGTTAAATTGATAAAAGGTGATGGTAACGATTTATATTGTTATAAATGTTTTTATTTTGAATAAATGCTGTTTTTATGAATAAATGCTGTTAACGTTTTACTCATCAATGAATCCTGAAAAAAGTATTCCAAAAAAATATATTAAACAGCACAACTGTTTCCATCATTGATAATAACTGAGTATCAAATCATCATATTAGAATGATTTCTGAAGGATCATAAGACACCAAAGACTGGAGTACTTGCTGATGAAAATTCAGCTTTGCATCACAAAAATAAATTACATTTTAAAATATATTAAAAAAGAGAACCATTATTTTAAATTGTAATAATATTTCATAATATTACTGTTTTTTTTTTTTTTTTAACTGCAGGCTTGATGAGCATAAGAGACTTCTTTCAAAAACATTAAAAATAGTAATGTTTCCAAACTTTTGACTGGTACTGTACATATACTTTTACATAGAGCCGTACCGAAACAAAAACTGAAACCGAAAAGGGTTTTCAAAAATTATTATAAATTAGCTTATTTTTGTATAATTGTATTATATTAGACTTTTTAATGAAATTTAGTTAATGACAGACGGCAGCAGGGATTTATAGGCTACTGTCACTTTAAGAGTGAATGCACGGATCCAATATAATGTTACACATCCGGTTTCTCTCTCAACTCTTTACGTTCACTTAACAGACTAACAGTGTTACTGGAAAAATTGTGTACAAAATGATGTACAGTTGTGGTCAGAATTATTGGCACCCCTGGTAAATATGATCAAAAATGCCTGTAAAAAGAAATCTGCATTCTTTTGATCTTTCATTCAAAAAAAAAAATAATCTAAAAAATCTAATCTTTCATTGAAGTAAAATAATTGAAAGTGGGGGGAAATCACATTATGAAATAAATGTTTTTCTCCAAAACACGTTGGCCACAATTATTGGCACCCCTAGAATTTTTTATGAGTAAGATATCTCTTAAGTATATTTTCATGAATATTTAAATTTTTTATCACACCAGGGTGACTAAACATGAAATTGTCCAGCTATGACTTCTTGTTTGAGTAAAAAAAAAAAAACTTTGGTTTTACCACAATGAGTAAAACCAAAGAATATAGTTCTGATGTGCATCAAAAGATTATTGAGCTTCACAAAATAGAAAGTGGCTGTAAGAAAATAGATAAAGCATTAAAAATCCCCATTTTCACCATCAGGGCAAAAATTAGGAAGTTCCAATCAACTAAAGATGTTATGAATCTGCCAGGAAGAGGACATGTGTCTATATTGTCTTAATGCACGGTGAGGTGGAGAGTTTGAGTGACTAAAGACTCTCCAAGGATCACAGATGGAGAATTGCAGAGATTACTTGAGTCTTGGGGTCAAAAAGCCTTTAAAAAACAACAACAACAACCCCTACATCCCCAGATGTTGTTTGGGAGGGTTTCAAGAAAACAAAAAGATCCTCCTCGCTCCTCCAAAAGCAAACTCCAGCATATTCAGTGGTCAGACACGACTGGAGCTTCAAAAGGGACCGGATTCTGTGGTCAGATGAAACTTAAAAAAGGGCTTTTTGGCAGCAAACACGCTAGATGTGTTTAGTGCAAACAGGGATAAAAAGCACCCTATGTCTACGGTTAAATACACAGCTGGATCTTTAATGCTGTGGGGCGGGCCTATTGTTTTTGCTAGAGGTCCTGGACATCTTGTTCAGATACATGATATCATGGATTCTAGCAAATACCAACAGATAAAAAATCTAAATATGACGATCTAGAAAAGTGCTAGAAATCTTATAATGGGCTGTGGTCGGATCCTCCATCAGGACAACAATCCAAATCAAACTCAAAAACAACATAAAAATGTTGTGCAGTCCCAGACCTGAACCCTATAGAAGAGGAGTGGGCTGAACTGAAGAGAAGAAGCGCCAACATGGATCTGGGAATCTGCAGGATCTGGAGAGATTCTGGAGGAATGAAGGATCTGGAGAGATTCTGTATGGAGGAATAAATGAAGGATCTGGAGAGATTCCGTGTGGAGGAATGGAGGATCTGGAGAGATTCTGGAGGAATGGAGGATCTGGAGAGATTCTGTGTGGAGGAATGAAGGATCTGGACAGATTCCGTGTGGAGGAATGAAGGATCTGGAGAGATTCTGTGTGGAGGAATGAAGGATCTGGAGAGATTCTGTATGGAGGAATAAATGAAGGATCTGGAGAGATTCCGTGTGGAGGAATGGAGGATCTGGAGAGATTCTGGAGGAATGGAAGATCTGGAGAGATTCTGTATGGAGGAATGGAGGATCTGGACAGATTCCGTGTGGAGGAATGAAGGATCTGGAGAGATTCTGTGTGGAGGAATGGAGGATCTGGAGAGATTCTGTAGGGAGGAATGAAGGATCTGGAGAAATTCTGTATGGAGGAATGAAGGATCTGGAGAGATTCTGTGTGGAGGAATGAAGGATCTGGAGAGATTCTGTAGGGAGGAATGAAGGATCTGGAGAGATTCTGGAGGAATGAAGGATCTGGAGAGATTCTGTAGGGAGGAATGAAGGATCTGGAGAGATTCTGGAGGAATGAAGGATCTGGAGAGATTCTGGAGGAATGGAGGATCTGGAGAGATTCTGTAGGGAGGAATGAAGGATCTGGAGAGATTCTGTATGGAGGAATGGAGGATCTGGAGAGATTCTGGAGGAATGAAGGATCTGGAGAGATTCTGGAGGAATGGAGGATCTGGAGAGATTCTGGAGGAATGAAGGATCTGGAGAGATTCTGGAGGAATGAAGGATCTGGAGAGATTCTGTAGGGAGGAATGAAGGATCTGGAGAGATTCTGTAGGGAGGAATGAAGGATCTGGAGAGATTCTGTAGGGAGGAATGAAGGATCTGGAGAGATTCTGGAGGAATGAAGGATCTGGAGAGATTCTGGAGGAATGGAGGATCTGGAGAGATTCTGTAGGGAGGAATGAAGGATCTGGAGAGATTCTGTATGGAGGAATGGAGGATCTGGAGAGATTCCGTGTGGAGGAATGAAGGGTCTGGAGAGATTCTGTATGGAGGAATGGAGGATCTGGAGAGATTCTGTGTGGAGGAATGAAGGATCTGGAGAGATTCTGTATGGAGGAATGGAGGATCTGGAGAGATTCTGTGTGGAGGAATGAAGGATCTGGAGAGATTCCGTGTGGAGGAATGAAGGATCTGGAGAGATTCTGTATAGAGGAATGGAGGATCTGGAGAGATTCTGTATGGAGGAATGAAGGATCTGAAGAGATTCCGTATGGAGGAATGAAGGATCTGGAGAGATTCCGTATGGAGGAATGAAGGATCTGGAGAGATTCTGTGTGGAGGAATGAAGGATCTGGAGAGATTCCGTGTGGAGGAATGAAGGATCTGGAGAGATTCTGTATAGAGGAATGGAGGATCTGGAGAGATTCTGTATGGAGGAATGAAGGATCTGAAGAGATTCCGTATGGAGGAATGAAGGATCTGGAGAGATTCCGTATGGAGGAATGAAGGATCTGGAGAGATTCTGTGTGGAGGAATGAAGGATCTGGAGAGATTCCGTGTGGAGGAATGAAGGATCTGGAGAGATTCTGTATAGAGGAATGGAGGATCTGGAGAGATTCTGTATGGAGGAATGAAGGATCTGAAGAGATTCCGTATGGAGGAATGAAGGATCTGGAGAGATTCTGTAGGAAGGAATGAAGGATCTGGAGAGATTCCGTGTGGAGGGATGAAGGATCTGGAGAGATTCCGTGTGGAGGAATGAAGGATCTGGAGAGATTCTGTATGGAGGAATGAAGGATCTGGAGAGATTCTGTGTGGAGGAATGAAGGATCTGGAGAGATTCCGTGTGGAGGAATGAAGGATCTGGAGAGATTCTGTATAGAGGAATGGAGGATCTGGAGAGATTCTGTATGGAGGAATGAAGGATCTGAAGAGATTCCGTATGGAGGAATGAAGGATCTGGAGAGATTCCGTAGGGAGGAATGAAGGATCTGGAGAGATTCCGTGTGGAGGAATGAAGGATCTGGAGAGATTCCGTATGGAGGAATGGAGGATCTGGAGAGATTCTGTAGGGAGGAATGAAGGATCTGGAGAGATTCCGTATGGAGGAATGAAGGATCTGGAGAGATTCCGTAGGGAGGAATGAAGGATCTGGAGAGATTCTGTGTGGAGGAATGAAGGATCTGGAGAGATTCTGTATGGAGGAATGAAGGATCTGGAGAGATTCTGTAGGGAGGAATGAAGGATCTGGAGAGATTCCGTATGGAGGAATGAAGGATCTGGAGAGATTCCGTAGGGAGGAATGAAGGATCTGGAGAGATTCCGTGTGGAGGAATGGAGGATCTGGAGAGATTCTGGAGGAATGAAGGATCTGGAGAGATTCTGTAGGGAGGAATGAAGGATCTGGAGAGATTCCGTATGGAGGAATGAAGGATCTGGAGAGATTCCGTGTGGAGGAATGAAGGATCTGGAGAGATTCCGTATGGAGGAATGGAGGATCTGGAGAGATTCTGTAGGGAGGAATGAAGGATCTGGAGAGATTCTGTATGGAGGAATGAAGGATCTGGAGAGATTCTGTATGGAGGAATGGAGGATCTGGAGAGATTCTGGAGGAATGAAGGATCTGGAGAGATTCTGTAGGGAGGAATGAAGGATCTGGAGAGATTCTGGAGGAATGAAGGATCTGGAGAGATTCTGTAGGGAGGAATGAAGGATCTGGAGAGATTCTGGAGGAATGAAGGATCTGGAGAGATTCTGGAGGAATGGAGGATCTGGAGAGATTCTGTAGGGAGGAATGAAGGATCTGGAGAGATTCTGTATGGAGGAATGGAGGATCTGGAGAGATTCCGTGTGGAGGAATGAAGGATCTGGAGAGATTCTGTATGGAGGAATGGAGGATCTGGAGAGATTCTGTGTGGAGGAATGAAGGATCTGGAGAGATTCTGTATGGAGGAATGGAGGATCTGGAGAGATTCCGTGTGGAGGAATGAAGGATCTGGAGAGATTCTGGAGGAATGAAGGATCTGGAGAGATTCTGTATGGAGGAATGAAGGATCTGGAGAGATTCTGTATAGAGGAATGGAGGATCTGGAGAGATTCTGTATGGAGGAATGAAGGATCTGGAGAGATTCTGTGTGGAGGAATGAAGGATCTGGAGAGATTCCGTGTGGAGGAATGAAGGATCTGGAGAGATTCCGTATGGAGGAATGAAGGATCTGGAGAGATTCCGTATGGAGGAATGGTCTCTGATCTCTGGTCAGGTGTTCTTCAAACTCATCCGGCATTATAGGAGAAAACAGAGCTGTTATCTTGGAAAAAGGAGGTTGCAAAAAGGCAATAATTAATAAAAGGGTGCCAATAATTATGGCACAACGTGTTTTGGAGAAAAACATTTATTTTGGAAAAATCTCAGAGTAAAACTGGGAGTTGTGAAAAATATGATATACCGTTTTTTGCCAGATGAGAAGTTTATCTATGTATCATCTTTTTTTTTTTTTTTTTATAACTGTATCATATATCTCTTTTAATTTATTTTATAACTGTTTTAATTTTCCTTGTTTTTTTTTTTGTGATTATTTTAATTCCTTTCTGTAAAGCACTTTGAATTGCCATAGTGTATGAAATGTGCTATATAAATAAACTTGCCTTGCCTTGCTTATTTCATAATATGACCCCCCCCCCCCATGCAGATTTATTTTCACAGCCATCTTTGATCATATTTACCAGGGGTGCCAATAATTCTGACCACAACTGTATATACAGAACATGCTGTCATTATTATCACATCCATACTGACTCTATCAGCTAATAACCTTTTAACCCTTACAACTCATGTTGACTCGATTCGGCTCTGTGTGCTGAGAGAGAACATTAGCAGGAGAAACATGTAATCATCATCGCTGGCTCCATCCCTGGTGTATATAACAACAATAACAACAACAACAACAACAGCGACGTGTGTGTGAGAGACTCCCGCTGCGAGACGCCTTCTGTCTGCAACACTGAGTGTGAAGAGTCTGGATGAGCGAAACCATACAGAGAAAAACTCAAACTCCATATGAACCCAGGCAAAAACTCCTGAAACGTGAACAGAAATATCCGAGGGTGGGATTCAGATGGATGGAGACAAAACACAAAAACTGAATTTGATAGATTATTTGCATCATATGCTAAACAGAAGCTTTACTCTCACTGGACGGCGCTTAATTTATGTATTCAAAATAGTGTTGTCATCATTATTACCTAAAATTAACACTAAAACTATCAAAATTGTTTACGGTAATTGAAATATAGTAATATATAGAAATAAAAAGAAATAAAATAATATATAAATGTAAGATTAAAAACTTTAACAAATTAAATAAGCTAAAGTTGGAGTACTAAACTTAATGATAAAAAAAAATAAAAAATAATAATAATAATAAATGAAAGCTACAGAAATATTTTCTTTTAAACTAATAAAATTGACAAAAGCCCATAATTACTAAAACCTAAAGTATGAAATCAAAAATATAAATTTAAAAGCTAATTCAAAATATTCATAGGTATTAAAATAGTATATAAATAATTCTAAAATATCACTGCTGCAAATATGAGTTTTGACAGTGTTATCACTGAAATACTATTATAGTTACTAATAATTTTTAGTTAATTAAAAATTTTGTTAATTTTGTTGTCATTTTTTATTAGCTTTTTGTTTTTTAAAATGTCTATATAGTTTTAATTTTTTATTTAAGTTTTAGCTATTATAGTACAAGTTAAACTAAATGACAATGAGAAATGTTGCCTTGCCTTAAATAAAATATACTAAATACATATACAAAACACACTTTGTTGTGCAAGTAAATCTTGTCAGAATGAGTTCGGTGACTGAAGGGACGTTCACGTAAACAGTAATGTTTGCATTAAGCTACTGTAAATCATTGAATTAGTGATGCAAATAAGAGGCAGTTGTGTAGGTCTCTAATACTACTAGTTAATCTGTTCAATTTGAACCGATCTGAGCTGGATAATGACATCGACGACTGAACCGAATCAATCCGAAACTGAATAACAACGCTTCTGTCTTCTGAATTTTACAACATTAAATGAGAAGTATATAATAATTGATAAATAAATGTAGGAACACCAGCAAAATGGGGCACGACCAAATTAACATCAAGATAAAACATACGAGTCTATCATTAGCTGTTTTCATCTAAGGTTGCGATTTTAACTTGTACGCAATATTGAAATATTGCATAAGTTTTAGTTTTTAGTTTTTATTGAAAGGATCCCCATTAGCTACAGTCATGCTGCAGCTATTCTTCCTGGGGTCCTGAAAAATATGTACATAAACAAAAAGAAAAAAGTCATTAAAAATACAACAAATAAATGGAAAAAGTAAATACACATATCAACATACATATGTACCCTCATACGGGCATGAAATATACACACATATAAAAACACATTCATACACATACACCTATAAATATACCTACACATGTGCATGTACACACATATTCACACACATATATAAATAAATATCAACAGTCAGATGTATTATTTTGATAGATGCAGTTTTACATATAATTTAAATTTATTGACATTGTTAGTAAGTATGATATGCTTTGGCAGTTTATTCCATTCCTTCATACCTCTGAACATAACAGTGTTTTTTATGGCATTTGTTCTTGCTATGAGTAAGGTGAAGTTGCCTTTAGTTGCATGTCTGGTACTGTACTGATGATTGTCTACACTGAAAGAAAGATGCTTGAACAAAACAGAAGGCAATTTTGAGATGGAAATGTTTCTTATGAGAATTAACAGTGAATACAACAGTCTATCTTCGACCAACAACCAGTTAAGATCTTTGTGCATTAATATAATATTTCTCCTATAGCTGCACCTAAGTGCTACACGAGCAGCTCTATTCTGTATAGAGCTGTTTTTTTTTTACCATAGAAGCATAAAACATCTGCGAATAAAGCAGTGTTTTCATCGCATGTGTTCAAGAGCATGCAGTGTTTTCTCATGTAATATCCCAAAATTTGCATAAAAATAGGTGGATGGAAACATGGCTATAGTGTTCTCATGGAAGTTGTTCTCAGGAGAGCGTCTACGTCTCTTAGATTAATCTACGATCTTTCGTCTGTTGAAGGATCTGAAGAAGCTCCCGGCTCGCCTTGAGAAATCAGAAATAAACAAGAAAAAGCAGTTTATAATTGTATTAATCTTAGACTTTTTAATGAAATTAAATAACACTATAGCGATTTATAGGTTACTGTCACTTTAAGAGTGAATGCATGGATCCAACATAATGATACGCATCCGATTTCTTTCTCAACTCTTTACTTTCACTTAACAGACTAACAGTGTTACTGAAATAACAATGTTCCAAATATGTTTAATGTTTAATGTCCAATGTTTAATACATTTTGAGGAAAATTTGTGTACAAAAAATATGTATATACTATGGAAGCTTGATTCCGCCACAAAATAAAAAAAATTAAATGATAATTGCGACTTTTTATCTCACAATTGCGACTTTATATCACGCAATTCTGACTTTATAATACGCAATTGGGAGATATAAAGTCAGAATTGCGTGAAATAAAGTCGCAATTGCGTGTTATAAAGTCAGAATTGCGAGATATAAAGTCACAATCGCGTGTTATAAAGTCTGAATTCAGACTTTACTCGCAATTGCAACTTTATATCACGCAATTCTGACTTTATAACACGCAATTGCGAGTTTATATCTCGCAATTCTGACATATTTTCTCAGAATTGTGAGATATAAACTCACAATTGTGAGATATAAAGTCCAATTCTAAGGGGGAAAAAAGACGGACCTTTTTTTTTTTTTTTTTTACCTCAGAATAGTTTATCTCACAATTCTGACTTTATAACACGCAATTGTGATTTTACTTCACGCAATTCTGACTTTATATCTCGCAATTCTGACTTTATAACATGCAATTGCGACTTTATTTCACGCAATTCTGACTTTATATCTTGCAATTCTGACTTTATAACATGCAATTGCGACTTTATATCTCACAATTCTGACTTTATATCTCGCAGTTCTGACTTTATAACATGCAATTGCGACTTTATTTCACGCAATTCTGACTTTATATCTCGAAATTCTGAGAAATAAAGTCAGAATTGCCAGATGTAAACTCGCAATTGTGAGATAAAAAGTCGCAATTATCTCTTAAAATGTTTTATTCTGTGGTGGAAACAAGCTTCCATAATATACAGAACATGCTGTCATACTATTAGCCTACATCACCAACAAAATGGGGCATGACGCAATAAACATCAAGATTAAACATACGACTATCATTAATATCATTAGCTGTTTCCATCCAAGGTTGCAAATTTAACTTGGAATATCGCATAAAACATCAGCGAATAAAGCAGTGTTTCCATCGCATGTGTTCAAGAGAACAAAATCAACACTTCATGAGAAACTGACGCAAAAATATCTGTAATAAAAATGGAAGTTGCTCCAATCAGGAGCTTTTTCCGTAAATGAGAGATCTGACGGTTAATCAGTTATCCAATCACATCCTCGGCTTTCTGATGGGAATTCGGGACTTTAAATATCCCCAAATTTGCATAAAAATAGGTGGATGGAAACATAGCTATAGTGAAGTTGTTCTCAAGAGAGCGTCGGATCAATCTTAATCTACGATCTGTTGAAGGATGCATCTGAAGAAGCTCCGGTTCGCCTTGAGAAATCAGGAGATAAACAGGAAAAGCAGTTTTCCTGAATGATGCATGAGCTCCATGTAAAATTGATAGTGCTGCTTCGAGAGCTCTTGATTATGTAAGTGTGAAAAGTTTTCCAGAGACCCGAACGCTTATGCAACTTACTACATTACTACATCTGCCCACAAACAAACACACTGCACTGTGGGCTTCTGTTACTAGAGGCTGAGCTGAGTTTTCCGACCCTTTTCTGCAAAGAATCACTCATGATCACTCATGTTGTGGGCTGATGTGACGGGCTAGATTACATAAATCAAGATGAGTGAAAACGGCAAAGATTAGAAATGTGGCAGAAGAAGACAAGCTGGATAAATGAGGGAAAGTGAAAGAGCACCAGACGACTGAGAGAGAGCTTTCATCTGATAGATTATTTGCATCATATGCTAAACAGAAGCTTTACTCTCACTGGATGGCGCTTCATTTATGTATTCAAAATACTGTTGTTATCATTATTACCTAAAATTAACACTAAAACTATCAAAATTGAAATAAAGTAATATATAGAAATAAAAATATATATAAATGTAAGATTAAAAACTTTAACAAATAAAATAAGCTAATGTTGGAGTACTAAAATTACTAAAATAAAAATAATTGAAAGCTAAATAGAAATATAAAAAAAGAATAAAATTGACAAAAGCACATAAAAACCTAAAGTATGAAAATCAAAAGCTAATTCAAAGTATTAAAATAGTATATAAATAATTCTAAAATATCACTGCTGCAAATATGTTCACTGAGTTTTGACAGTGTTATTTTAGTATCACTGAAATACTAATAAAGTCACTAATAATTTTAATTAGTTTTTATTTTGTTTTAATTTGAGTTAATTTTGTTGTGTGTTTTTTTTATTAGCTTTTTGTTTTTTAAATGTCAATATAGTTTTATTTTATTTTATTTAAGTTTTAGCTATTTTAGTACAAGTTAAACTAAATGAAAATGAGAAATGTTGCCTTGCCTTAAATAAAATATACTATATACCACAGAAATCAAAGGGAAAAAAAATCTATAATTTGCTGTAAAAGTGAATTAAAAAAGGTTATTTATATATATAGATATAGGCTACACACACACACACACACACAAATATAAATATACTGTATATACACACACGCACGCACACACACACATATATATATACACAAATATACACACACACAAATATTTACAAATGTTTGCTAGATGCCATTAAGTGTGATTATATAAATAAGTGCTATAAAATCGATTAATCGCCATTAAATGCATCTAACATAAAAGTTTGTAAATATATAGTATGTGTGTGTGTGTGTGTATATATATATATATATATATATATATATATATATATATATATATATATATATATAAACACACACATAATTAGTTTTTATTTTGTTTTAATTTGAGTTAATTTTGTTGTGTTTTTTTATTAGCTTTTTGTTTTTTAAATGTCAATATAGTTTTATTTTATTTTAAGTTTTAGCTATTTTAGTACAAGTTAAACTAAATGAAAATGAGAAATGTTGCCTTGCCTTAAATAAAATATACTATATATTAAAATAAAAATAATAAAAAGTTTATTTTATGTCAGTTAAGTTGTGTCACATTTTATGGTTTTATTTTTAATTAACTATAATAACCCTGAATTTTGAGAAAACATTGTGTGTGAAAATATGTAAACACTTGCTATCTATAATCACATCCATATTGACTTTCAGCCATTAGCACCTTATAACTTTTAACTCCATGAAAAATAATAAGCTCCACTAATTGAGTGTCTCATTCACAAAACTAGCATCCAAACAGAAAAACAACACAATATTAACACAAAGATGTGCTGCAAAGAGCTCAGTCGCTAAAATATGATGATCTGCTAAAATAAAACACTGGATCAATAAACATATGAACACCGGAGGCTAAATCTGGAGCTGCTAACGTGTGTTCGCCTTGTTTTGCGATAATAGACACCTATTAACCTTGAAGAGATGCCATTGTGTCTACCACCGCATTTATACTTTAACAACACAACTGATCTGGAAGTGCAGTGAGCAACAGAAGATCTGTCAGTAATTGGCTTCATTATACAGACACAGACCGCAGACATCAAACAGAATATGATTATGCTAACAGGCTAGCTAGAACATCAAGTTCAGGAATCAAAGTGTGTATGGAAATAGACTCATGACACACACAGATTTAGAGTTTTCATGGGGTTGAGGAGAATATCGTATTCATTCGTTTAGCACACAGCCAAAGCAACCTGTTCACTGCATCGTTGCTTTACACAGACGCCGGTCATGCAAAATTAAATATATGTGCAAAAATATATGAACTGCATGAAAAATGTCAAGGTAACATTTCATCACCACAGAAATCAAAGGGAAAAAAATCTATAATTTGCTGTAAAAGTGAATTAAAAAAGGTTATTTATATATATAGATATAGGCTACACACACACACACACACAAATATAAATATACTGTATATACACACACGCGCACGCACGCACACACACATATATATACACAAATATACACACACACACAAATATATACACACACACACAAATATTTACAAATGTTTGCTAGATGCCATTAAGTGTGATTATATAAATAAGTGCTATAAAATCGATTAATCGCCATTAAATGCATCTAACATAAAAGTTTGTAAATATATAGTATGTGTGTGTGTGTGTGTGTATATATATATATATATATATATAAACACACAATATATTTACAAACTTTTATGTTAGATGCATGTAATTGTGATTAATCTATATGAATAATACAATAACAATATTTATAATAGAATAGCGCATAACCTCCATAATACAATATAATAAAATATATTTAACATATTTATATTTAATTTATACATTTATATTTAATTTATTTAAAAATAATTATTATTATAATTAAAATAATTATTTCATCATTGAAAAGCAATAATGTGAAGGCCACAATGCAAAAGTCTTAAGGCAAAAGGTAAAATTGTCAGTCTGATCTCACATAGTGATGTAACAACACAATGCTTTATTATTATTATTATTATTATTATTATTATTATTAATTCTTCTATAGAGGAATCATTAATCTAGAGCACAAGCGCAGCAGAACGAGTTACACACTGAAATTATAAGCATTACAGCAATATTGATGCTTGACGTAGGAATCTTTTCTTTATCCACAAACCTCCACTACTGTCCTCCATCCTTCCCATGAGCCCCGGGAGCGAGTTGCCATGGTGACGGTCAGCTGCCGCAGGGTTGCCGGGTTGAGGATGCAAGGGTTTCTGAGAAGCCAAACATCAGCCCGTCGCGTTCAGGACATCCTCCAGCCGGCACACGTGTCAGTGTCACTAGGCGCGTTTCCATTACAGATTTAGGCAAAACATTTGCGATTTCTTTCTAAATGTCGACAAAAAACTATTTTGTTTCCATTAACCGATGTTATCCGACTAATTCATTTTTTCCTCTCGCGATAAGTCATTCCAAAAATCATGGCGACGGACATTGGTTGGTTTATGTATATCTCAGCCACTGCACTGGCCATTATTATTAATCAAAGGAGACGTATGTGTGTTATCCAATCACTGACCCTTATACTGTGAGCGGCTCATATGAGGAGTTTCTGGTGTTTCTCCCTCATTTCTGCTCCGAGGTCTTGATTGTGGCATTTCTTTGAGGTTTAGAATCCATTATTCCTGTAATTCTTCTGTCTTTTATGAATTTAATAAAGAACTCTGTCTCGTATTCTGTCCAAACACACCGCGTCATCTACGTCAGGCGACCTGTAAATGCGCAAAAACTGTTTCCATTGCAGTTTTGCAAAATATTTATTTTTCGAATTGCCTGAAAAAACTCCTCATGCGAGCGGAAAATCTTTTTTTGCGATAAATGGAAGTTTTTGCGAAATTGACATTTTCAATTCGCAATTTCAATTTGCGCAATTTGAAGGGTAATGGAAACGCGGCTGGTGTCTTCTCCTGTTTCTGGCCCTCGATAAGAGACACGAGCCGGGATCTGGAGAGACACGCACAGGAACTGCTCGAGGGGAAGTACGAGATGAAGTTTCCTCGGGGTCCTGCACCCCTGACGACCCCTGTGACCCCTGTGACCTCTGACGACCCCTGCCATCCAGGGAGACAAACCGCTCACAATAGCCTCTGGGCAGGTCGCTCAGACACGGAGAGTCTGTGGCAGAAAAACAATCATTATTTTTACAAACCCACTTAGAAATGACACCTTTTAAAGGCCCCATGAAATCAAAGTTTTTTGACTTTTAGTATGAATATGTTTTACTGTTATCTATAAGCTGGTGTGCTCCACAACAATGACAAAAAAAAGATGGATATTTGCATTGAAAACGTAGTCTCTGGATCAATGATTTTGATGACATCCCTCTGCACTTCAGCTTCTCATCAGATTTTCTGTCCAATCAAATGCGCTCTAGAATCTGAAGCTCCGCCCCCTACATTTTAAATAGAAGCTGCGGCTGAAATCGGTCACTTGTTCACACGTTTACTGTTTTCTGCATGGTGAATGGCACATAGTGCACTATATAGGGAATAGGGAACGATTCAGACAGTGTAAACATGCTTTCCATTGAGGTGAATGAAGTCTGGTTTCACTAGTGTGCAGAGACACGACAGAACAGAGCAGAACTCTGTCAAATATCGAAGCTTGTTTCCGCCACAAAATAAAACATTTTAAAAGATAATTGCGACTTTTTATCTCACAATTGCGAGTTTACATCTCGCAATTCTGACTTTATTTCTCAGAATTGCGTCTTTATAAAGTCAGAATTCTGACTTTTTTCTCGCAATTGCGACTTTATAACATAATTGCGAGTTTATATCTCGCAATTCTGACATTTTTTTCTCAGAATTGTGAGATATAAACTCACAATTGTGAGATATAAAGTCCAATTCTAAGGGAAAAAAAAGACCTCAGAATAGTTTTTTTTTATATCATGCAATTCTGACTTTATAACACGCAATTGCGACTTTATATCATGCAATTCTGACTTTATATCTCCCAATTGCGACTTTATATCATGCAATTCTGACTTTATATCTCCCAATTGCGACTTTATATCATGCAATTCTGACTTTATATCTTGCAATTGCGACTTTATTTCTCAGAATTGCAACTTTATTTCTCACAATTCTGACTTGATATCTCGCAATTGTGAGAAAAAAAGTCAGAATTGTGAGATAAAAAGTCGCAATTATTATTATTTATTTATTATTCAGTGGCGGAAACAAGCTTCCATAGTAAAATGCAATTAATCTTTATATTTATTTTATATACATCTATGCATTTTTATCCTTATCCAATGTGCACTGAAAAAAAATGGTGTAGAAACAATTTTCACTCAGTAAATTTCACAAACAGTTACAAAGTAACACTTTGAATTAAGTAGAAAAACAGTATTTTTATACAATAATCGGTTACACTTTATTTTAAGGTGTCATTGTTACAGAGTAATTCTATATTTAAGTACTGAGTAATATTAAGCAACTACATGTACTTACTATAGGGTTAGAGTAGGTTTGGTTGAGGGTTAGTTGCATGTAATTATGCATAATTTACTGTTATTACTATGGTAAGTACATCATGTAACATATGCAACAAGGACACTGTCAAATAAAGTGTTACCCAATAATCTTTATTTATAAAATTTTGCAGTGTGACTAACATTGCATTAAATGTATACGCGTTATATTTATTAGTCCATGCATTCCCTCCACTGACCTTGACATTGCACTACTATCTGAACTACATTTCGTGTGCAGACTGTCCAAATCTGCTGATGTAACTGAGGGGGTGTGTGTGTGTGTGTGTGTGTGTGTGTGTGTGTGTGTGTGTGTGTGTCATCATGTGAATCAGTGACTTTTGCTTTGACCTGTGAGCTGTGGCTCATAGTTTTCTCCTGCTTATTGTGTAACATGCAGATTTGTTGTGTCATCATAAATCTACACACCCTCCTGCTTTTGTTTACGCTCAAGGATGGATCCGTGTTTGGATTAAACACACTCTCTTTTAAATCCTACTTTCAAATCACGTCCATTTATCTATTTGGAAAGAAGCTGTAAAGTGAGTCAGTCACCAACTCCTTCATGAATTGAACTATATACTGTAAATAGTTGATATTCCTGTCAACATATGATTGTATTTTTCAGTAGCTGACCACGTAGCCACAATGAGTTCAGATCATATAAGGTCATTCGGACGACTCTGGCTTGGAAAGCATGATTGAAAACGAGGGCAATGTTTGTCAGACCATGTAAGGATAGACACGCAAGAGTTTGAGTCTGCAAGACATTGCAGAGATACACAAATAATCTGAAGATAAAGTGGATCAGTGGCCCTGCAAAGAAATCCAAACAAAACATCTCTTCGACTACAAGCTTCTCACTCTCACATTCGGAAAAGTCCATGTTTCTCACTAGGGCTGAAGTTCGTTTATATCACTCTCACTCTGTGAATAAAAAGTTACAGAAGTTTAAGTTTACTTTAAAGGAAATTTACTGAACTAATTTTTATTTTATACAACAAAATATATATTGTGTAGGGATGCACGATATATCGGCCACCAAATCGGTATCTGATAAATATTCATTTTTAATGTTATTGTTATCGGCCTAATAAGAAAATTTGGCCGATATATTAAAGCCGATAAATAATGTATTATTTCCTTCAGCTGAGACACTTCAGATGCGCACTGTTCAACATTATGTTTCTGAATTGCTTGAAATATGATTGGAATCACTTCAAAAAGGAAAATATAGTTG
The DNA here is from genome assembly GCF_949319135.1 of Squalius cephalus. Taxonomy (NCBI): domain Eukaryota; kingdom Metazoa; phylum Chordata; class Actinopteri; order Cypriniformes; family Leuciscidae; genus Squalius; species Squalius cephalus. Next base: position 33,472,741 of record NC_137142.1, read on the forward strand.
AGAGCAACGCAAGTCTGTCATATCGGCTACATAAAATTATAATGAGAACATTATAATTGTGTGCTTGGGACATGGATTTTAAGGGTGAGACTTTTGTTTTTGTAATCAGGCTCTCTAAAATTCTATAATAATTTGGATTTAGATTTATCGGCCAATATATCGGTTATCGGTTTCGGTTAAAGAATAATCGGTTATCGGTATCGGCCAAAATGTTCATATCGGTGCATCCCTGATATTGTGCAAAATAATTTGGACTCTAGAATTGAAGCCATGTGTTTAACCAAGTTGTGTTCCAAATTTGAAGTTGATATCACAAAAATTGAGCACTGTTTCCCATTTTAAACCAGTTTTAGCTTTCAAATGATACTTCATTTATGATGATCAACTGCTTGATTGTTTATACGGTGGACAATGAGGCAATTTTCTTCTAGAAACAAACTTTGTTGTATTATTTTCATGTTACCACTGTGAAGCTGCTTTGATACAAATCTGTATTGTAAAAAGCGCTATATAAATAAAGGTGACTTGACTTAATATAAAGTTGGATATATGAGTATGTCCAACTTTATCCACAGTACATACACATAAAATTATACATATTATATAGCAAATTTCAACTGCTTGATTGCTAGTATTGTCACAAAATGTAAACAATAGTATCGCCCTAAATGCGACTATAAGGCATGAAGATAATAATGTCCCCCTTTTAATGTTGTTTATATGCGTATGTGGTGTTTTTAATATGCTTTAAGACAAACCATGTGTAAATTCATAAGTCGACAGCATTGCTGAGCATTTCCTCCTTAAAACTGCAGTGAACCAAAGACAGTCTCAAAAACACGCTTTGAAATCGCTGGTGTTTCTGACGTCACAAACTACCTTGTAACCAATCAGATCAACGTGTGATCGTCAACCAGTTGATCTCTGAGCTGAGTGAGTGAGTGGAGGCGGGGCTCATTCGCATATTCATAGAACTGCGTATACTAAATGAGGCAAGGGTGTCGAGTTACATTCAAGCTATTTTAAGGCCTTAAATATATCATTTTGGTGATCAAAGATGAGTTTTAAGGGATAAAATTATGAACACAACAGATAGTGGATTCCAAGACAGGTCAACCAAATACATTTGAGCGCACAGAAATCTTCAAACTATTTTAATCTCGTTCTAGAACTTGTCATGTTTATGCAGCTCTGAAAAAAATCCAGAAGAAACAGAAAAGCTTAAACCGCAATTCTGCACCCAGGTGCTTCATATTACTCTAACATTCGCTTAGTGTGACACTGAGTTGAGTTCCATTCAAAGCCTGTTTAAGGAGGTTTCAAAGACAAACTGTGTTTCTTTTGCAGAAATTTAGATCCATTTCTATTTTTATAAGACCTGCAACAAATTGAATTAATAGCCACTATGTTAAAACTGTATTAAAGTCCCCCTGTGGTGAAAATCCAGCTTTTAATGTTGTTTGTGTGTCTATGTGGTGTTTTTAATCTGCTTTAAGACAAACCATGTGTAAGTTCATAAGTCGACAGCATTGCTGAGTATTTCCTCCTTAAAACTGCAGTGAACCAAAGACAGTCTCAAAAACACGCTTTGAAATCGCTGGTGTTTCTGACGTCACAAACTACCTTGTAACCAATCAGATCAACGTGTGATCGTCAACCAGTGGATCTCTGAGCTGAGTGAGTGAGTGGAGGCGGGGCTCATTTGCATATTCATAGAACCGCGCATACTAAATGACGCAAGGGTGTCGAATTATTATTTTTTTACATCCATCCAAGGTAAAAAACAAAAACACTTTAATTTTCTCATAATACAAATGGCAATTTACCTAATTTCTCAAAGAGTCTGAAAACAGTTTGTTCGAACAAATGTAACAGGAAATGAGCCTGGAATTACTGACGACTCATTTAAGCAGTTCAGAATCGATTCTTTCTTTTAGGACACAATAACTTTATTTGTCGCGCACTTTGATCTTTAAAACTTTGCAGACCTTTTACAATGAATAAATACATTAATGAATTAATGAAAGAATAAATAAAGAAAAATTCCTCAACCAAGTGTTCTTAAAAAATTTGTCACTAAAACATCCTAAAATACAAAAAAAAAAAAAAAATCCATTTATATGTTGCTTGCAGAAAAAAATTGCTATTTCTGTCAATGGAGAAAAATGCCTTTTTGCCCCATTAGCTGCAGTTCCAGCATCTGCCAGCAGGGGTAAACTGGACCAAACTAACCAGCTAAACCTCGACCCCTGGGTCAAACAAGCTTGACTTTCCCCCCACCAATGCCATCATGATGATGTCAGCTAAAATGGAAAGTAGTTGCAGGACATTATTGCATTATGTTATTTTGATGAAACTATTATTTTCCTTTACAATAACATGCAGTCAGCTCTCAATAAGACCAAAAAAGTAAACAGGGTCAATGCATTTCATGTTGACAGAGCAGCGCAGCGGGGGATGCGTTTTATGTTATATTATCAGATGTGGGTTATTTTGTTGGGCAGACGGCTCATCCCAGCGAAGGGTTAAGTCTGGCTCAGTGCATTCGTTTCATTTCCTCTACATTTCCATCTGAGCAAACAAGCGGGTGACCTGACAGTGCACGAGGGGGGGGGGGGGGGCGTTCGTGACTCGAATGAGAGCAGAGAGAGAGAGAGAGAGAGAGAGAGAGAGAGAGGACACCCATGTGACCGTGAAAAGCCTGCAGTGTGCAGACGGTCGGGGAGGGGCGTGCGAGGGCAAACCCCTGAAGAGAGAGAGAGAGAGAGAGAGAGAGAGAGAGAGAGACTGATTGCTGATGCGGCTTTAGCACAATAACAATTCCAGGAAACCGAGGCCAGGCTTTCAGTTCTGCTGCGTACAGTGTGTGTGTGTGTGTTGTTTACCTTCATCACCACGTGATCCACACGCTCTGACACACTGCCTATGTTTGCAACATCATGCTATTATACTACTCTGCCATATGAGCAGCATGCATGATACACATGTACACAGCAACAAGGTTTAGCATGCCATAGGCTACATAAAGCTACCACATCAAGCTAAAACAGCTCACAACTTATCACAAGAACAGGCATATATATGATAAAAAAAAAATTCTGCACTGCAATATAAAGATACACGTATTATGAATATGGAAGCTTCCACATGCAATCCAAAAACATTTAGATCAGGCACACAACTGGGGTCCTAATGTGGGACTCATCTCTTCACCACACATGACCCACTCCCAGTTTGGGATTCGGACCGGCGTGTGAGGTGGGTGCGCTAACAAGGACGCTAAAGACCGCAGCGCTAGCGTCAGTCGCTAGCACACTTCTTGAGGCCAGGGGAGTGAGGTTTACACGCACAGCTCTTACTGGCCTACGTTACACCATTAGTTTTGATCTCTGTTTTTGGATAGGGAGTTAGGTTTGTATATATTGTATTTTCCTTTTCTTTTCTTTTTGGGTTAGGGTTTAGGGAAGAGGTTTAAAAATAAGGAAGTTGTGTTTGTTATTTTGGCCTAGTCAGCTCCTGAATCAAAACTTCCAAAGTAAGTCAGTAAATGATTCAGTTTTTTTTCTGCATTTTTCTGAGTCTTTCATGTTGTACCCTTTCCCCCAGACGGGGCGTAACAACTACATTACATCATTAGACATGCAATCAAGTGAACATTCCTTAAAAATCACAATTTCCAACTTGCACTTGGGAGTTCAACAAGATCTGCATGTTTTTACTACCAAAAAACTCTTGAAACTCAAAAGTCAGAAAATAATTACTGACTGTAATGGCGATATTAATGCAACATTCAATTCCAAATATGCTTTATCTACTCTTGCCTCGTATCAATTCATCATTTCGTTTAGTCGAGCTATCATTATATTATATATCTATATAACGCTATGTGTTCATGTGAGGAGGAACAGGGACAAAGGAAAAGAGATCAAATATAAACAGACATTCATTTCTGAAGGGAAAAAGTGTGTGAGTGGCTCTCGAGACATGAGTCATTCCGTGTGTGTGTGTGCGCTTGTGTGAACTCGTCTGCGCGAGCTAAAAGTGGAAATGAGAAAACAGGCTCTCCTCACCCGCCCATCCTCGGGTTTTACCCTTATTAAAATATGATGGCTTATGACAGCGTCGCCTATGTTCTGAGTCATTTTCTGCCTGTCTGTCAAGAAGTATATTTATATGTTCTGACATATATTATTGGATACAGTATAGACTACTTCACTGCAAGGGACAAGCAGATAACAAGAAAGATATCATATCAAGATGACCATGAAGGTACCAATAATGTACCAATGTACCAATAATGTACCAATAAGGTACCAATAATGTACCAATGTACCAATAATGTACCAATAAGGTACCAATAATATACCAATAATGTACCAATGTACCAATGTACCAATAATGTACCAATGTACCAATAAGGTACCAATAATGTACCAATGTACCAATAATGTACCAATGTACCAATAATGTACCAATAATGTACCAATGAGGTACCAATAATGTACCAATGTACCAATAATGTACCAAAAAGGTACCAATAATATACCAATAATGTACCAATGTACCAATAATGTACCAATGTACCAATAAGGTACCAATAATTTACCAATGTACCAATAATGTACCAATGTACCAATAAGGTACCAATAATATACCAATAAGGTATCAATAATGTACCAATGTACCAATAATGTACCAATAAGGTACCAATAATGTACCAATAATGTACCAATGTACCAATAATGTACCAATAATGTACCAATAATGTACCAACAAGGTACCAATAATGTACCAATAATGTACCAATAATGTACCAATAATGTACCAATGTACCAATAATGTACCAATAATGTACCAGTGTACCAATAATGTACCAATAATGTACCAATGTACCAATAAGGTACCAATAAGGTACCAATGTACCAATAATGTACCAATGTACCAATGTACCAATAAGGTACCAATAATGTACCAATGTACCAATAAGGTACCAATAATGTACCAATAATGTACCAATAATGTACCAATAATGTACCAATGTACCAATAATGTACCAATAATGTACCAATAATGTACCAATAATGTACCAATGTACCAATAATGTACCAATAATGTACCAGTGTACCAATAATGTACCAATAATGTACCAATGTACCAATAAGGTACCAATAAGGTACCAATGTACCAATAATGTACCAATGTACCAATGTACCAATAATGTACCAATAATGTACCAATGTACCAATAAGGTACCAATAATGTACCAATGTACCAATAATGTACCAAAAAGGTACAAATAATGTACCAACAAAGTCAATATACCAATATTATCACACCAATAAGCAGTGTGATATTTAACTTTTGGCCTACTCTTAAACACATACATTACATAACACTGTATAGGCTTATCAATAACATGACACTATTATAGAGAATCTGCCCTTTGACCACAAACAGCCCACAAGATCTGACGCAATATTTCATATACATTTTAAAGCCACAAGAAGCCATAATAGACAAGATCTGTTACAATACTTCAGATTTTAAAGTGGTTGTTGATTATGATTTCACTTTTCTAACTTTAGTTAGTGTGTAATGTTGCTGTTTGAGCATAAACAACATCTGCAAAGTTACGACGCTCAAAGTTCAAAGCAAAGGGAGATATTTGCTTTTAAAGAAATTACTTTTTAAGGACTACAACAAACGGCTGGTAGAGACTACACCACATTCCTCCCGGGTTAGTGACATCATGAACCCTAAAATTTACATAAACCCGCCCCCTGAACACGATTTATAGATTATCAAGACAGAATATGCTAATCAATGTCTAGAAGATAACTACACATAAACTACATAAATTCATCAACTAACCATTCAGAAACGTCCTGTTGCTTCTACATGTTGTCTCTTGAGTCTCTCCATCTTTGTCTGACTCCGATTTGAACATAAAAGGCTAAAAGTTTTAGACATTTTCAGTGCCTGTGTGTGTGAGCACAAGCTCTTGAAGCTCCGCCCCCTGCGCCGGGAGCAGCAGCTCATTTGCATTTAAAGGAACAGACACAAAACGGTGTGTTTTTGCTCACCCTCAAAAAGTTGTAACATGCTATATAAAAATATCTGTGGGGTATTTTGAGCTAAAACTTTACATACACACTCTGGGGACATCAGAGACTTATTTTACATCTTGTGATAAGGGCATTATACCACCCCTTTAAATCATAATGGGTGCAAATGCTGCTCCAAAGAAACACTATATTAACTAAAGTACGTGCATTCAAAAGTGTAACTTCTGGTATGTCTCACACCGCCATAATTGTGATAACTGTATAGAAATGAGCCATGTGAAGATATACTTAAAATTCTGTTCATGTTGCACGAAAAAATATCAGCATGCCTGTTTGGAACAACATGAGGGCGAGTGAATAATGACAGAATCAGTTTAAATATAAACGCGGATGTTATTTTTTCAGAGGAACTCAAAGGCATGCCCACTTCAGAAGGTTTTATATTAAGTGAGCTCCATGTGACATGAACTAGTTTCAATAGCTCTTTAATTTTTTCCCCTGTCAAAGCCAATCTCTGCTGCGGCTCTGGCCTAGATTTCTTCAAAGGCCTTCTCCAGTTATCTAGGACAGACCACATCCAACAACAGGCACAGAAAACTCCTCGTTTCTATTCATTTGAGTTGACCAGAAAAACAGACTGTGATTGAGCTCAAATAAACCCAAAAATGCATCTGAAATTCTCGATTTGTGGCAGAGAGCTGAAAGACCTGGAGCGATGAGATTAAACAAGGTCGTTGTGGAAAAAAAGGAACAAAGAAATGATTCCACATGGCAATGACTTCTGTGGTTCACTGGAAACGCCCTAGAAAAACTCAAGCCTCCTGTTTAATTCAAGCATTAATGCTATTTTTACATCATTCTAGCTCAACATTTGCTGTAATTATGTTGATTTACATTTAGCATAAAGAAGATGGACAGCAAAAATGGCTAGTGGCACCTCCAAAATAGTGAATTAGCAAATAAATAACTAAAACTAAAACTATTCAAATCATTTTCGTTCATTGTAATAAAGCTTAGATGGAAAATATATATATATATATACAACTTAAATGAAAATTACTGACATAAAGTGAAGCAGAAATACTAAAATTACTAATAAAAATGACAAAAGCATGTAACAAAATAACTAAAATGAAAATGATAATAATATAAAATATTGTAAAATATATTTTTAAATTAAAATATAATCAAACATACAAATAAAAGCTAATTCAAAACACTAATATTGTGCACAATACTAGTATAAATAATACTAAAATAACACCGAAAATAATTTATAGAATCTGTAATAAATAAAATGAATAAATGATTGTTAATTATTTATAATATTTGAACTAATAAATGATACATTATAATAAATTAAATATAATACCAAACAATAAAACTACTAAAGAAAATATATATAGAATACTACTAACAATACTAGTATATTGTACACAATACTAGGATAAATAATATTAAAATAACGCCGGAAATTAATTAAAATACAATTTATTCAAATTAATAAATGAATGTATTAAATAATGTATAATATAAAAATATGTTTATAAAGGTTAATTACTCAAATTAAATAAATAAATTATAATAAATAAAATATAAAAACAACATTATAAATGTTGTTAATCATTTATATGAATTACATTAAATGATAATAAATGCATTAAAATATAATGACAAAAATACACTAGTTTGTTTAGGAGAGTCAGATCAGTGTCTGATATGCTTTGAATAAAAGAGTCTATTGAATGACTAAATGTAAATAATATGGGCCATGTTTAAAAGGTCATGAACAACCAGACAAAGAATAACAGCACAAACTCACACAAAAGCGTTGTTCGGCTGCTGACTCCAGACCTGTCCACACCTGTGAGGTTTCATCAGCGTCCCGAGGGTGGAGAAGCACCTGCTCCATCACGACCCATTCAACCCCATCACACCACATCTAGAGCCTGCACACACACCACACAAAGAGTCTCGGACAAAACCTGTCTTTTATTTCTCACACACATACATATTTTCTTTCTTTTCTCGTCCCGTCTCTCCCCGAGGGCTTGTTAAAACATCGCCCAGGCCTGAAACGAAGGTGGAGCCGATTGTTTGCAACAGTTGCGGGGACAAAAACCCAAGCCGTGGGCTATTTTTACTGGATACTGTAAACCTACAGGTGGGATTATGAAGAAAAAAGGGCAAGATGCTGAAAAGAAGAGACGTGGCTCGCTCTGGAGAGCTCAGACTCTATTTATCTCTCTCATCGTCATTTTGGTGGTAATAATATGCATATATTTTCACTTGCTTTTGTCTACTCCCTGGAACGATTTTGCAAAGTTCCCATTACTGTAATTTATTGTCTTGAATCAAAGCAAATGCTGAAACAATATCAAATGCTATATTTTGATGATGGATTGCATGAGGAAACTTGCATATTCATAATACATGTATCTTTATATTGCATTGCAGAATATTTTTGATCATAACTGTATAGGATTTTAAATAATACTGTAATGTAAAGAATAAAACTGCACGCATTAAAAAGTTTTAACCTGGAAGAAATTAGTAATTCATGGAAACGCTTCACAATAAGGTCCTGTTTGTAATGCATTAGCAATGAACAATACATTTTTACAGCATTTATTAATCGTTAATGTTAGGTAATAGGAATATGCTTCATTGTTTGTTCATGTCAGTGCATTAATGTTCACAGATTTGATTTTAAAAATGTTTGTTAATGTTGAAATGAACATAAGATTAGCAAATGCTGTATATTGTTCATTATTGGTTTGCGTTTGGTTCACTAATGTAAATAATACTTTGAGAAATAGGTTTAAATTCATGTACTCATATGTGATGCAGACATTACATTAGTTTCCTAATTAAAGCAGTGTCGTTTAGAGATCACATGATCAGCTGAATGCTTTCACTTTCTCACTTGTAGTAAAATAATTGCTGATTGTTACTGCACTTCTGTAACAGAATCGAAAACGATTGTTTTTGCGTAATGCTGCATCCGAGCCACAAAGTTTCAGTATAATTCACAGATGATTATCATATAATCACATCATATATCAGCGCAACATAAAAAAATGACAAAAACTACCTGACTTTTGTAGAGATTTCTGCCCAGATTTGCAGTCTGAGGGGATTCGATCTGCAGAAGTGTGTGTAGTGTATTAATTTGTTTTTGTCTCTGACTCCATCCAGCCAGATGATATCAAACGTGTTTGCTATTTTGAGACAATTTTAGAACAAGCTTGACATGTGTATTATGCATACTGTTTTAAAAGTTAGGTGCAATTTTTAAAGCAGACCTATTATGCCCTTTTGCAAAGTCTTGATTATGTTTGTAGGCTCTACTAGAACAGGTTCATGCTTGAATGTAGATTTTTTTCCCCCATATTCTCCATTGTTGCGGCCCCTCTCTTCCCAGTCTGCCAGTAACGCTCTGTTTACTTCCTGTCTCTATGAAGCCCCTCCTTCTGAAAAAGCACACTGTGCTCTGATTGGTCGGCTGGAGCAGTGTGTTGTGATTGGCAGAGCGCTTCCAGTGTGTTTGGGAAATGCCCCGCCCCTTACCATAACCGGCAGTTTAACACACTACTAACCAACTCACCCAGGCCCCGCCCCTTTATTCTGCGCATGAATTATTTAAATGAGGAATATTGTGACGTGTTCGTTCCCGGAAGAAACTCAAGACTACAATGGAGGCGTTTCAGGAGTTCAGAAACACTGACACTGACATAGAGAAGAACCTTTTTCAACATTACACACTAAAGAAAGCTGAACATGTTAAAAAGCATAATAGGAGCCCTTTAAAAAACATTACACCACAGGTTCAGTGGTTTTGGTGTTCATTTGCCAAACAAACCGAGACTCTCCGTCCCTCAGAAACAGAAGGAGCCGCAGGGGTTTGGGCCGCGAGAGCCACACGACCCTGCTGTATAGTGTAGCGTAGCGACACGGGTCTCCGTCGAGCACAGAGACAGTAGATCCCACACGACCACAGCAACACCACACCGTCTGAGCTGTAAAACATATTGTGAAACACTTACTCTATATAAGGTGAAAACTGTGGTAGATCTAATGAAATATTTCACGTGATTTTATAGTAAAATACTGTATATTTTTCGGATGTATAATTCTATAATTTACACTATAAATTGACATTCACAGAATTCTCTGTGTTTGATGGTTTATCATTGAAATAAAAGTTTTTTTGTTTTTTTCTTATAAGTTATGTACATTAGGGTTTTATGTTACATCTTATGTTGTCAAATGAATGTTTATTGCATTATTTTAGTGTTGTGTGTTATTATGATTAAGTCTATATATTTAGTATTAACTTCAGCTTGTGGAAAAGCTACTTGTGATGAACTTTGATTCATCGTGTGACTTTCTCTTTAGGTGACTGTCAGTATATTATAAAGATTAAAAAAAATTGTAATTTGATATATTAACATAATATCAGTTAAAAAATTAGTTAAATCTGTCCAACTTAAAATGTTCTGGAAACCACAACTGCCAGTTTTTTATCATATTATATTCAAATATTATTATTATTCTTTATTTTTTACAGTGTAAAGGTGAATAGAAGCAATAGTGAATTCTATTCTATTCTATTCTATTCTATTCTAGTGTTTTTACCTAATTTGACTCTAAAAGATCCAAATGGCTTGATAAGCATTTTTCTATCCTGTTTTGACATGTTTCCAACTTTTAAACACCAAATAGTCCAACACAGTCTCATTGCAATTCATAACTATCTTATATTTTGGTGGCTACTTCGTATGAATTTGTACAATCTCATTCATAAAACATTCATAAAAACTCAGGCTGAATAGTGTTTAGATCATGACTGGATTCTCATGATCGAGATCATTCTATTGGACAAAACTTGGGACACGCCTTTGAGTGCAAGATGATGTCATTAATATTCTTGGTCTGTTTTTCCATAAGATTTATCTGTTGACTTATGTCAGTGAGTCTACTAATGTAATGAAAGCCTCTTAAAGCTACAGACATGGGTTAGGGTTAGAATATATAACATTCAGTCTTTTCAAAGATTTGATCCCACTAACCTAGAGAACTTTGGTGAATCCAGCGATCAGTTTCTTCTCAAAACCCCTGATTTGCATCCGATGGCGAGAGAACGGACTGTGAACGTGGCGTCTGAGGCTGAAACTACACAAGGTATCATTGCATGAACAAAGAGAATAATTGTAACCTTTAGTTTAGGGTCCAATTCTCACTATTAACCAGTTGCTTATTAGCATGCATATTACTTTTTATTAGTACTTATAAAGCACATATTAATGCCTTATTCTGCATGATCATATTCTACATCCCTTAATCCACCCCAATACCTAAACTTAACAACTACTTACTAACTATTAATAAGCAGTATTTAGGAGTTTATTGAGGAAAAAGTCATAGTTATAGTGAGAATTGGAACCTAAAGTGTGACCAAATAATTAATCCAAAATTGTCATCGTTTACTCAACCTTTACGACTTAATAAAGAGAAATGCTCAATTTGTTATTTTTTAGTGTAATGAGAGTGAAAGAAAAAGACAACCTTTTCCATTAATGTCCCATTTTTACCAGTACGAAACCCAGTGCATGACTAGTCTTTTTTGCTGCATTTGCATATGATTCATAAACACAGTCATGCTTACACATCCAATACAGTTATTTTTTTCTTGTATGAGAAAACCCAATAAAGTAGGGCCTTTCTGTCTGTAGTAATGAGAGAGAAGGCCTTTTGTATGACTAGTCTTTTTACAGTAAGGGAACATGGAAAATCTGTAAGAAACAGCACACATGACACAAATACAGTCTGTCATTTAGAGAGTATTTGGCTCGGTTTCTAAGCCAGGCCTCTCAAATGGCTTCCATGTGTGAGAGGCAGATCTCGGCGGGTATGCTTTGTCTGAGAGCTCTTGGCATTGACGCGAGGATTCCTGAAAGCCCAATAGCTCCCTGACTCAGAAGCACACGGATGAACTTCCCGATGGAAGTACGAGAGTCAGATCTAGGGTTTCTCCGGTCAGGAAATGAGTCACACTTTATTCCCCCCATTCACTCGCAGACGATCCCACCTCTCCTTCATCCCGAGAGCCTCGTGGCAATTGGTTGAAAAACTCCTACTTTAATCTGTGGACTCAGTTATTTAACTGACGGCAGGCGCCATCCTGCAATCCGGTCTGCAACCGAGCGCAACACTGACTCAGTATCAGCGCTATTCCTGATTTAAAACTCTTCACAAAACTACAAAACAGTGATGCACATCCTGTGCTCTTGAGTTTAAAGGGATAGTTCACCCAAAAATGAAAATTAGCCCATGATTCACTCATCCTCAAGTCATCCTAGGTGTATATGACATTCTTCTTAATTCAGACTAATACAAACGGAGTTATATTAAAACATGTCCTGGCTCTTCCAAGCTTTATAATGGCAGTGAATGGCTGTTTCTGTTTTGAAGTCCATCAAAGTGCATCTATCCATCATAAAAGTGCATATATCCATGATAAAAGTGCATATATCCATCATAAAAGTGCATCTATCCATCATAAAAGTGCATCTATCCATCATAAAAGTGCATCTATCTATCATAAAAGTGCATCTATCCATCATAAAAGTGCATCTATCCATCATAAAAGTGCATCTATCTATCATAAAAGTGCATCTATCCATCATAAACGTGCATCTATCTATCATAAAAGTGCATCCATCCATCATAAAAGTGCATCTTTCCATCATAAAAGTGCATCTATCTATCATAAAAGTGCATCCATCCATCATAAAAGTGCATCTTTCCATCATAAAAGTGCATCTATCCATCATAAAAGTGCATCTATCCATGATAAAAGTGCATCTATCCATCATAAAAGTGCATCTATCCATCATAAAAGTGCATCCATCCATCATAAAAGTGCATCTATCTGTCATAAAAGTGCATCCATCCATCATAAAAGTGCATCTATCCATCATAAAAGTGCATCCATCCATCATAAAAGTGCATCTTTCCATCATAAAAGTGCATCTATCCATCATATAAGTGCACTATCCATCATAAAAGTGCTCCACATGGCTCTGGGGGGTTAATAAAGGCCTTATTTATGTAATGTGTTAAATTTGAATATTTTTCTTAGAAGCGATTACCGTCGTTTGCCATTCAACAAGATCTGGATGCCTCAGTTTTTCGACTCAGTTCTGCATATTATGCATATGATTCATGAACACAGTCATGCGTGCTCATACAGCAAAGTTTTTCAGGCCAAAATATAATTAAATAGTGCAGCTTAAGGAAGTATAGTTTTCAAGTTGAAAATAACTTTAATTGAAACCTTTAAATGCCATATTGTAAAACATTTCTGATCTTACAACACATTTTAGGTAAATGCAAAATATATTTTGAATTAATTTTGAGCCCTTTGCAACCATCTCATACATTATTAAGGTGCATGATCTCCGTAAGTAAGTTTTTATGTGCCATTTTGGGCACATTTTATCAGTAACAGGTGAATAAATACTGTTTATGTCAGAGACAAAACTCAGAAAACAAACCAGAATACCGTTCTGCATCTAGTTATGCTAGAGCCTCAAATTAAGATTTAATGCAAACTTGGTCAAATACAACTTGAAGTGAAATATCACTTAATTTCCTGGTGCCTAGCTATCCCGATTCCTGGAAGTTGGAGTCAGATTGGATCAGATTGAATCAGATTGGAGCCATTTCAGTCAGATCTTAACATTTTTGTCATTAAATGGAGTGTGAACTAATGCCATCCCATCTTCGACAAGTTGTTCAAGGGTCGTGTTTCTCGTACACCGACTGTTTAACTACACTCTAAAAAATGCTGGGTTGTTTTAACCCAATTTTGGGTCAAATATGGACTAAACCAAACGTTGGGTTAAAAATACAATTTAAAAATGTAACCCAACGGCTGGGTTTGTCCATTTTTAAATAGCATTTTTAACCTAACGTTGGGTTAGTCCATATTTGACCCAAAATTGGGTTAAAACAACCCAGCATTTTTTAGAGTGTACCATAGTCCGATGCATCGTTGAAGAAATCAACTAGCTAATCACGACTGATTCCCAAAAACGTATTGTCGCAAATTGGTCGTTCAACCACGTTTGTATGTAATACCTTATTTTAATTAATCCGTTTGAGATTGATTTTTTGCTATAATTTTCAGACTGGGTATCTAAGGACTAATTCTCATTTTTCTCAGTTATTTTGCTTTATTTCCAGATTCAATCATAGGCTCGATCTTACGTACTAGAGCACATTCATGCATGCACACTTCAAAAACTACACTTCAAATCTGAATGCGAGCTTAGTTTCCTCAAGGATTTATTGAGTCCACATGTCATGCAAACAAGAAATGTCTGACCGCAGGTCGAGAGCTGTCGTATAGTTTCGGGAAACACAGACTCGTTAAACTCTGCTGATAACGACAGAACTTGCGACTATAGTTGGCTAATGATGCTTTCGGGAAACACACCCCAGTCCATTAGGTCAGCTCCTGTCTGGAAACATCAGACACTGTAGGAAACTCACTTCATCGTGGCACCAGATGGGTTTACCAGTGGAATATATTAAATGCACAGGACTGGCACCATCTCATGGCCCTCCATTCGCCAATTGAACACTTGCCCGTGAACTACATTATCAATGAAGTGTGCATAACACATTTGCCTACTTAAACAAGCAATCAGCCGAAGCATAGCAACAGCACGCCGTCCTCGTGGAAGTGATCCTGCACAGGATAAAAAAGCCTACCGAGGGAACAGTGGCTATTCTGAGCCTGCAGTGTGACAGAGGTTCACATTGACACGGTTTCCTAAATGAAGTTCGTCTCGCTCGCTATTCTTCTACTCTCCAGTGTCATTGCTCAGACGGGAAACGCCACAGAGACGAATTAGTTGACACACTATTTTAAGTAGGTTAAGGGCACTCACACCCCACTGACTAAACCAGCCTCTTTTCTTTAAGCCAGCCAGCGTCATCTGCATTGTCTATTAATACGATTAGCATGAAACAAGATGGCTAATTTCAGTTTTAAAAATTAAATAATTGAAACAAACGTTAACTGAAATAAAGTATTAAAAACATATGCATATTTTATTTCAGTCAGTTGTCAAATCAACGAATTTGCATTTAAAGTTGAAGAACTTCAATTGCTCAAATTAAAACTAAAGTAAAAATCATTAAAGACTAAAACAAACAGTTTTTAAAAATGTAAAAATTAAAATGATAATTGGTGATTTAAAGAGAGAGAGAGAGAGAGAGAGAGAGAGAGAGAGAGAGAGAGAGAGAGAGAGAGAGAGAGAGAGAGAGAGAGAGAGAGAGAGAGAGAGAGAGAGAGAGAGAGAGAGAGAGAGAGAGAGATAAATATAAGGCGGGAGGAAAAATCCTGTTTCCTCCAGTTAAACGCTTCAGTCATTCATACTCTCTCAGCCATACATTTGTCAGCCTGTTTTTCAAGTGAGTCACAAAGAATGGTTGCTCACACACAGACAGAGACAGACACACACACACACACACAGACACACACACACACACACACCCCGCAGCTCTAATTCCAGGAAGCAGCTGCTCAGATGATGATAGCCTATATCAGGCCTGTGAATCACACCTCTGTTTTGACTCCCGGTTTTTTCTTTCTCCCTCCTCAGAATGGGACACGGTTGGCTGGAAGAATGCGTCGAGTGGCACAGATCCAGAGGGAGGAGAGGATGGAGATCAGGAGTGACAGGATTGTGGAGGGAAGGGATAGTGGTGCTTTATTACAGGCTGCGGGAGATCATTTCAGCAGCCGACATGTCTGGACTAAACACACACACACACACACACACCAGTATTATAGAGCAGCTGGGATTCAACACAAAGATGGGCAGAGAGAGAGAGAGAGAGAGAGAGAGAGAGAGAGAGATCTGAGACAATGATGTCACTCGTTCCCAATAGCGATAGAAATTTAATCATTCTGGTTCATAACTGTTTTGGTTCCACTTTAGTACTTAAAAAATAACTGATCCAAACTTAAATACTTAAAGGGATTGTTCACCCAAAACATAAAATTCAATCATCATTGACTCACCCTTCTTCAGTCCAATTCGAGTTTATGAATGAAATGACCTTCAGCTCGGTGAATGAGTCATGAATCGCTCCACCCGATTTGGTTCAATTGATTAATGATTCTTTTGAATGATTCATCAAAGCCAACTGACTCAATAAAACTTTGATCATGAGTTTGACTCATGTTCAAGTTCATGAAGTTTAGACAGATCATAAGTTTAATTGCATTATTGCTGTAGATTCAGCAGCGTCCAGCTTTGTTATTGATAACTAAAACTATTTATGAAAATCAGTTAACTCAAATACAGCTGAAATATAATAAAATATCAAATGTAAGGGATGCACGATATATCGGCCACCATATCGGTATCGGCTGATACATGTTCATTTTTAATGTTATCGTTATCGGTCTGATAAGAAAATTTGGCTAATAAATAAAGTTAAAGGTTATCGGCTTTCAAATATAAAGAATTATCGGATATCGGTAGCGGCAAAAATGTTCATATCGGTGCATCCCTAATAAATATTAGATGTTTTTAGGAGTACAATCAGTTCTGAATGAGATGCATAATTGTGTGCCAGGGATTCAATGGAGACGAATTAATGCATCATAATGGGGGGAGAAATAACCATATTTTGGGGAGATATTTGCACTCAAAAGCTCACTTTTGGGGATGTTCTTATTTTCAATAATAGTAAAAAGTAAATAAAGTTGTGTAAAAATGTAGTTTTCTATTGTATATAAAAATGTGGGTCAAAAATATGCAAAACTAACCATTGGGTTAAGTTTTTAAAAAACATTTTTAACCCAACGGTTGGGTTTGTCAATATTTGACCCAATTTTGGGTTGAAACAACCCAGGATTTTTTTTAGAGTGTATGCAATATCCCCATTTAGATAAGTAAACGTGTGTTTGTGTTTGTGTGTGTGTGTGTGTGTGTGTGTGTGTGTGTGTGTGTGTGTGTGTGTGTGTGTGTGTGTGTGTGTGTGTGTGTGTAGTCAGGTGACACACACCAGCCAATCTGCATTAGATTTTGTGTGTGTGTCGACTGTCGAATGCATTGTTCTTCCGAATGTAAGAAAGCCTCAGTGAAACATCTGTAACTCACAGTCTGAGTCTGTAACTCACACACACACACACACACACACACACTCTCGTGGGCAGATTTAGATTTGATCCCGTGGCCTGTGAGTCTGTGTTTGGGGGAAACACGGGGGAAATGCGCTGGGTCGACGGCCTTCGGTGAAATGCAGGAAATCCTGCTGTGATTGTGTGGCTCTGAAAGCTTCAGCTCAGGAATGTGACCTACATTCTCCCTCCCTCTCATTGTGTTCCAGCGCAGTAAACACACACACACACACACACACACACGCTCGCCGCAGTATAACGTGCTTCTGAAAGCTGGATTTTACACAATCTGCAGCATCGAGACTCAAACACACACCGATCACTTCACAGAAAGGGAAAGGAATATCAAATATGTTGTTAGACATTTCTAAATAATGTTATAATTGTGTTCAACAAACAGCTTAACATTATTTAGCAATTTCTCCAACATATTTGCTTTCCATGCAACTTGTTTTGTCATATTGGTGTATGTGTATTGATTTAAGTCTGAAAGGCTACATTTATTTGATCAAAACATATTTTGAAATATTATTATAATTTAAAATTAGCTGTTTTCAATGTGAATACTAAGTCATATATCAGTGTCACATGATCCTTCAGAAATCACTCTAATATGATGATTTGAAGCTCAAGAAACGTTTATGATTATTATCAATGTTGAGAACAGTTGCGCTGCTTCATATTTTTGTGGAAGCAGTGATACATTTGATTTTGCTGGATTCTTTGATGAATCGAAAGTTCAAAAGAACAGCATTTATTTGAAAATGCCTTTTGATTAATTTCAGAGAGAGAGAGAGAGAGAGAGAGAGAGAGAGAGAGAGAGAGAGAGAGAGAGAGAGAGAGAGAGTCATTCATACTGTCTCAGCCATTTGTCAGCCTGTTTTTCAATTGAGTCACAAAGAATGATTGCACACACACAGAGACAGACACACACACACACACATACACCCGCACACACCCTTGCTGCTCAAGAAACGTTTATGATTATGATCAATGCTGAAAACAGTCGTGCTGCTTCATATTTCTGAGGAAACTGTGATACTTTTTCCTTTTTTTAAGTTCAAGTCTTTTGTAACACGAATGTCTTTACTTTCACTTTTAACAGATTTAATGCATCTTTGCCAAATAAAACTATTATTTCTCTATATTATTATTATTATTATTATTATTTTTGCTTGATCTGTTCATTGAACATTTACAATATTAACAGGATAAATACACAGGCCAATAGTAAAAAAAAAAATTGTATAAGCTAATCTATTTAAAAAATAAAAATCCCAAACTTTCATTTGTATATATAATGCATGGCTTCTTGAGTTTCCATTGAAACACATAAGACAGGCTATGAATAAAGAAAGAAAGATCTAAATCTCCAAAGCCTGTATTAAGGTAATTAAAAAGCTTCCAAATGAGCAGAGGAGGGAAAGGGTTAATCAGTAATTCTCCGGTCAGGACAGAGATGAAATGGAGTCTGTAATGCTGACTCACTGCATGAAGAGCCTCCCTCTCTCTCTCTCTGTCTCTCTCTGTGTCTCTCTCCCCCTCCTCCCTCCCCCTCTCTCTCAGATTATGTGCACGGTTGTGCGAGCATGTGGCAGCCTGCCTGCTTTTACGGGAAGAACGCAAGTGCAAAAATACTTTGGAGTGCTGTGAATCCTGAACATACACACACACACACACACACACACACACAGGAGACTAAAACAGACCCACCAACAACAGGCCTACGTGTGCTAGACATTTGAGGGTCATTCAGTTTTACTTGGATATTTTGACTAAAAAGACAAGAAATAAATTCTGAATAGACTTTTACATTGCCTGAATAAAATGTGAGTGATGTTTAAACTCACTGCCACAATGACAGGGTGCCGTTTGTGGTTGCTAGGGTGTTGCTACAGTATGTGGTTACTAAGACGTTCTTGGTGGTTGCCATGGCATTGCTATGTGGTTGCTAAGATGTTCTTGATGGTTGCTAGGGCGTTACTATGTGGTTGCTAATATGTCCTAGGTGGTTGCCAGGGCGTTGCCAAGATGTTCTTGATTGTTGCTTGGGCGTTGCTAAGATGTTCTTGATGGTTGCTAGGGCGTTACTATGTGGTTGCTAAGAAGTTCTTGGTGGTTGCTAATATGTCCTAGGTGGTTGCCAGGGCGTTGCTAAGATGTTCTTGATTGTTGCTAGGGTGTTGCTATGTGGTTGCTAATATGTCCTAGGTGGTTGCCAGGGCGTTGCCAAGATGTTCTTGATGGTTGCTAGGGCGTTACTATGTGGTTGCTAAGAAGTTCTTGGTGGTTGCTAATATGTCCTAGGTGGTTGCCAGGGCGTTGTTAAGATGTTCTTGATTGTTGCTAGGGCATTGCTATGTGGTTGCTAAAATGTCCTTGGTGGTAGCAAGGGCATTGCTAGGCTGTTCTTTGTTAAAGTCCTTATGATATTCTGGTCTCTAGATATGGCTCAGGTCCATCCTTCAGTATTGTACTCATTTTATCAGTGGAAATCATTCATCCAGTCACTCAGAAAAGAAACAGCACACCTCTCTTAACATTCAACATAATAACAGTCTCTTTGAAGGCATTTCAGGCCATTAGTCTTTGAAAACACTAATGCTCAAACACAAAGATGCCCCCTACCTTCCTTTAGCTCTCTTCTTAATCTCATTATCCTGCTGTCAGTGTCTGGACTAATGCCTCTATGGCTCGTCTTCCATTAGCAGTTTTTTTCTGCAAACAAACACACCAACGTCTCTTTCTTTCTCCTGTTTACCCAGATGTGAGATCTGTGAAAACCACACGAGTCCACAGTAAAGCAGCCTGTAGTCCAGTCAACACAGAAATACATTCAACAACTTGTGGCTCATTGCATCAGCTTTAAGCACTTTTTGTCTCTGAGCTTCTGTGGTGATCAGGCGTTGAAATCAAAAACATGCATGATAACACAGACTCACTTTTTTGAGAAGTTTACGGTGATAAAAGAGGTCGAGAGTTTCCACCACTAACAATGATAATTATTGACTATTTCTCTGTTTTCCAGAGGTCGTTCACTAGCAGACGCTGAACAATGATGAACATAGAAAAAATGTGCATCAATTTGTGCAAAATTGTGATGCATAATAAGTTCAAAAAGGTGGTAAACTTTTATCTCAGTAAAATACACATTTTATGTCGCCATGTTAATATAATACTATAATAAACCATAAAACGACTGTAAAAATAATTCAAGCGACTTTACAGCTCAAATAATGCACACGTTCTGTCAGAAGGATTCGTTAAAGTGCTTTTAAATCCTCTCAGATTCGGCCATTGTCGATTCTTCACCATGACCTTGATTTGTTTTATGAAATGAAAACAAGGGATGAGTCAAAAAGTATTTTTTGTGGTAATCAACATTACGCCACAAATGCAATTGAGCTTAAACTGTTTTGAACCCGGAATATTATTTTAATGTGCCATTTAATTGTTGACATGATCATGGCAGATTTCCACACGTCTGAGAGAGTGAAGCAAGTTTTGCCTCGAGCTCTTTCAGAAAAATAATTCAGTGACTTGAATTGCTTCTTTTCTCAGGTTCAGGCCCCATTAATCATGACAAATGTGAAACTGGCATAGAGTCACTGTATTTCTTACATACTGTAAAGTCGCACAATGCATTTAAAAAAGCACATTCTTACACTCAAAAGCACATATCTAATGATGCACATATGAAACGTCATGCATCATTTCTCAATCGAGAAAAGGAAAGGAGGAAGAAGTCCTGAGTTAAATGCAATGCAACATAAAATGTGTATTTTACTGAGATAAAAGTTGTGTTTTTCTGAGAATGCACGACAATTACCAACTTTTTGGACCTATTATGCATCACAATTTTGCACAAACTGATGCACATTTTTTCAATCTTGCACAGCAGAGAAAGCCCAGCACACAGATGCATCATCGTTCAGCGTCTGCTAGTGAACGACCTCTGGAAAACAGAGAAATAGTCAATAATTATCATTGTTAGTGGTGGAAACTCCCGACCTCTTTTATCACCGTAAACTTCTCGAAAAAAAGTGTCTGTGTTATCATGCATGTTTTTGATTTCAACGCCTGATCGCCACAGAAGCTCAGAGACAAAAAGTGCTTAAAGCCACAATATACATCTGAATACTGTGAAATATATAAAAGTAGTGAAGTTGCTTTGTATGGTGATATATAGTGTACAACGGTACACATATCATCAGGGTTTCACATGTTTCTCATCCAATTTATTTTCAAACTGTTGGTATTACTTTTGAATTAAAGTGTTTAATAATGTGAAGCTGTTTTTGCACTTTCTGACGCATTCATTATTAATTATCAAAAATAATTGCATCACATACCGTTGCCACAATTCATCAGTATTTTGATTAGATGCTTAGATGCTTTAAATAGTCCAATTATCTGAAATAAGAATTTGACATTTTGGAAATTTCTGAGAGCAGATTCTTACATCAGATAAAGGCTGAGAATTTACAGAAAATGATGATTAGATTAGTTGGAGATGATTAGGTTGTTTTAGCGCCTCAGATGAAAGTGTTCGTTCACATTGCCAGTCATTCAAGTAAAAAGTCCCCATGAGGATTTTCTGAAAAGCTGCGCTGATGAGATCTGAAAGGTCACGGCCATCAAAGCCGAACCTCAGCAGATAAAACTTTTACAAAAGAGGAGGTTATTAATATACAGTAAGAAAACACAGCACTGCTTTTGCAATAAACTGCAGCACTGATATTGTATGTCAGCCAGTATAGATATTTGTCACGTGATAACATTTCTTTTAGCAAAGTATAACATTAAAAACGTTTAATGACCAAGTAAAATAAAAGTGGTGCCAAAGTTGCAGTGCATCTTGTTGAGTGCATCTTTGATATGAATTATTAAGAAATTTAACTCTGTAAATGAAAAAATGATTGTGTTAAGTTTAATGGATGAAAAATTTGGTTGTAATATACAGTGATGAAAATGACATGAAAACAAAAAAAGTACAAAAAAACAACCTTGCATTTAATAGCTAAATAAAATAAAAGTGGTGCCAAAGTTGCAGTGCATCTGGTTGACCACTTTGAATTTAATTATTAATTAAGAAAATTAAACTCCATAAAAATGGACTAGATTCGGCAAATGGGATTGTGTTAGGTTTATAGATTAAAAAAATATTGTTGCAATGATTAAAAACTACATGAAAATTAAAAAATAAATAAATAGGCTAAATAAAAGAAAACATGTTTAATAATTAAGTAAAATAAAAGTGGTGTAAAAACTGCAGTGCATCTTTTTGACCACTTTGAATTTAATTATAGATGAAGAAATTGCAAAATTGACAAAAATAATTATGTCAAACTGGAAGATAATGGATGAAATATGTTTAATATAATCGTGAAAAACTACATGAAAACCTTTTTTTGATTAAACTGTATGCATATCAGTATTATATCATTACGGGTCACCCATTTCTCTATATACTGGTTTAAAACCCCCATCTCAGTCTCAACCCACTACTGTAAAATACCTCATTTCAATGACCTCATTAAGTGATGCAAAGACCTTTTAACATTGTTATTTTGCTCCGGCAGTCACAGAATTCCCCTCGGTGTAAAACAAAGCTCACAGATTAGGCTTTCAAAGAGACCCGTTACGTAAAGCAACGGACAAGCCCGCGCCGTGACCCAGTTCCAGCTCCAGCACAGCAGATGCATGCTACAATTTCACTTTAAAACCTGTGCATGCTACAATTTCAACCAGCCAATCAAATCTCTGATATGTGCCTGTGAGCAGTGTGTGTGTGTGTGTGTGTGTGTGTGTGTGTGTGCGGTGCTGTGACTCATGGGGGATTACGTGTCTGATGGCTTTGATGTGCGCGACGCTGCCAGGGATATTTTCTGCTGCTCATTAAATGCACCAAAACAGAACCTCAATGCACAACAAAGGCACAGATGCAATAGCAACTGTTTCTCCGTTTAAAGTGCTCCATTACACCACTCCTATTGGTTTACATGCATCCATCCGGGGTCAAAAATCCCGTCTCATAATAAACATTGCACATCACCTCGTTTTCTCAAAGGCTGCATTTACATTACATTGTTCAAGTGACCCAATTCCAATGTTTTCCTCCCATGTGGCACAGTTCGGATATGATCCATGAACGTGCAAGCAGGAAAAAAGCACATGGATTCCGATATTCCCAGATCGGTTTCAGGCCTCATTCATATGCGGAAATAAATCTGATCCGTGCATTTGTGTCTGACATGTAACCGGATATTTCCGTCAGTGCGAGTCTAACGTCATTGAAAAAGCGAAAGACAGTGGCGAATGACTTCAACCACGATCACATGACTCTTTTCAATGGCACAATGGCAGACGGAAGCTCAACCCGATGTTTTGCTGAACTTTAAAGATGGTGGGGATATAGTATAGTATAGTGTAAATGCAGATATCGGATATGGGTCACTTTATGTAAGCTGGTCATCAAAACAACAACAAAATCGGATAAGGTCCAAAAATCAGAATTGGGCATCAAGACCTGCAGTGTAAATCCGACCAAAGAGTCTGAAAACGGTTCGTTCGAAGAGTCATCCTCCTTTCCGTGAGCTACTCCGTTCTGATTGGTCAGACGGCCCAGTCTGTTGTGATTGGCCGACCGTTTACAGCGTCTTTGGTTTTTCCATATCAATGCCAGCGTAAGTCCTCATCCTTTGAAAGTGCATTCACAGCATGTTCTCGACATGAACAACACAAACTAAACTCTTCCAGTCTCAGATACAACTACAGTGTTTGAGGGCGGGGCAAAGAAGATGTCGTTCACAGGCAGCCAATGACAACCGTAGCCTGGAATTATGCAAATGTGTTACACTGTTACATAGGAATGTTACAGGAAGTGAGACGGCAGTTCAGAATCGATTCTTTCTTTTAGGAGACAATGACTTTATATGTCATGCACTTTGATCTTTAAAACTTTGCAGGCCTTTTACATTCACAAACGGCTCTATTACACACTACATGACAGGTAATATTTTAAAAAAAAGCATAATAGAGGCATTTGATCATGATCTTAAACTGATTACACTAAACTCAGCATCCTAAACATGCAATGCAAAGTTTCTGGTGAAAGTAATTTATCACAATGAAAGTGAAAATGTCATATATTGAGCGCCGCACTGATGACGTGTCTTTGAAAGCCAAACCGAAAGATTGCATCATCCTGCTTCGTTCGACAAAAACCTTTGATTTATTGCAGAAAATAAGCACTGTGAACAACAAAAGTTTATGATTCTTACACGTTTTGTTCATCATCATGATAATCTCAACTTTTGAAGCCTAAATACAATCAAAAGCTAAACAAGGTCGCCAGAATTACGCTTCAACGACTCTATCAGACGTTATCTAAAAACATCCCTGAGGGGTTTTGAGTTGGCAAGAGTGTGACTATAAACACGAGTAGATGAGTCTTTCTGGTGTTTAATGTCACTGAAAACATCTGTAGTCAGTTGTTTGTGTGGGTATTATTACTGATGTATTTTATGTCGTAGAATAAAAGGTGAAAATATCTTGAGCTTGATGTGTTGAGACCTAACCCATTCAAAAAAACGTCAGGATGATAAAACCCTTTTCATTTTATTTATTTTAGTGCATCAAGTTAAACTAAATGAAAATGAGAAATGTTGCTGCAATCGTTTTTTAAAAATATTTTTATTTTATTTCAAGAATCGAAAATGTATTTTTCTGGTCTGAGTTTTAGTTAACGACAACAATTTTTGAAGTCAAGATGTCATTTCAAAACCTCAAGTAAACATCCGTTCAGCAGTTTGTGCACATAAACACACACAGATAAAACACAAACATCATCCAAAACCCTCTCCAGCACAAACGCAGTGAGTGAGACACTAGTGTTTCGTTTCTCTCTTTCGGTTGGGAATCAGGCCACACAGTGTTACAGTTACACACTGATAGGAAGTTGCACAAGGTTAATGAAAAAACCACTGCCAAAACCCACAAACTGCTCAGTGCTGATGCAATGAGATGAATGCTTCTGCGTGTGTGTCTGTGTGTGTGTGTTAGCAGACTCTCGCTGGTGTAACGGGAGGAGAACGAGCCCTGGAGGAGGACGTTTGTCTGTCGAGTGTCGGATCAGAGAATGACGGACACATGGAGTCGAGATCCCAGCAGAAGAACGTGTAAAGTGTGACAGTGACTGAAGCAATTATTCAAATGAATCACAATCACAACGTGAAGTCATTTAGGTTCGCAAATGGGTTTGCATCAATTGCTTAAATAGAAATATCCTGAAACAAATATAAAAATTAATATTATTACATACATATTTCGTATATTTTAAATATTTAACAACAATATTTATTAATTGTATATATCTATTGTAAATACGGGTTAAATATTTTAAACTATCAGACAGAACATGGTAAAACTAAATCTAAAACTGAAATAAAAAGGGGGGGGGGGGAACGATGTAGATATATAAAAATAACAAATGTATTAAAATGTTCATACAAAAAAAAAAAAAAAAACGTTTGATCGTGAGCCATCAGTCGAAAAAACACAGATTTACAGCAAACATTCAAAGTTTTAGTGTGGGCTAGAATCATATTCAGAATAATAAACAACATTATTCTTAGTGAATTCCCTCCACTCGCCGAACCCGAATGCATTATAAATCACTGCGCTGCGAGTCTATTTGTGAGAACCATCAGTCACTTCGGAGCCCCAGAGCTGTAGATTTCTCCTACGTAACCTACTTTCAGATGCTTCTTATTTTCTGACACATAAAAGATGTGCAAAGGGTGTCATCTCTGAAGAGCATCATCAAAAGGCATGCTGCTCCGATTCCCCCAGTTGCCATGGAAACAGCTCACTACAGGGAGGCGGGCATGTGTTGCCGTGGAGCCGGTTGTCATGGAGATCGTTACGGCGACTTACATAAGTGGAGCGAGCGGGCTCTGAATCCTCATGATAAATTCAGCGCGAGTCGCTCCCGCTCGGATGGAATTAAAACAATGTCAGTGGGAGCAGCGGATGAGGACATTCGTGTGCCGCCCACGTTTCCATCAGCCAAGGTCGGGATCGTTTCCCTGGCAATTAAGCGGTGGCTAACCGTGGTGGAGCAGATGCCCGGCGGTCCCAAGGTGACATTACAAATAACACACACTTTCTTTCAACCCCTCCCGTTCCTTCCTCCACTGTCCATCGTGAGGATGACAAACCTCAACTCGACAACACAACCAGTCCTCCAATCAAACTACAGTTCGGCAGCAAATGCACATCTGTTGATGTTGACAACACACCACCTGAAGCCTTGCTGTCTAGGCAGCAACACTGAAATGACCCCTAATAAGTGAACAATTTGAGAACACACTACACTTAAAAAATAATAATACACTCTAAAAAATGCTGGGTTGTTTTAACACAATTTTGGGTCAAATATGGACAAACCCAAACGTTGGGTTAAAAATGTAATTTAAAAATGTAACCCAGCCATTGGGTTTGTCCATATTTGACCCAAAGTTGGGTTGAAACAACACAGCATTTTTTATGAGTGTAATAATAAAAAATTGCTGCCTTAAATTTTTAACTACAATCAACTAGGACGTTTAAGTCATTTTAACTTAAACTGACTTAAAAAAGTTGTTTAATCTTGTATTTTGATGAGTTAAAGCAATGTAAAAACACGTTGTCATAACTTATTGTTCATATTTTTTTACAGTGTACGTATGGAAGCTTGTTTCCGCCACAGAATACAACATTTTAAAAGATAATTACGACTTTTTATCTCACAATTGTGAGTTTACATCTGGAAATTCTGACTATATCTCACAATTCTGACTTTATAACATGCAATTGCGACTTTATATCTCACAACTGCGTGTTATAAAGTCAGAATTCTGAGTTAATTGTGACTTTATATCACACATTACATAAGGATAGTACTCATTACACTTTAACTTGACATCTATCATGCATTGTCCGCTGTCTTTTGTGGTGTCATTGTGCTTCAATGCATCAAGGGCCTTAGAATTTGTGATGACTTAAAACACTGACTCACTAGGATCTGGAACAGAGCCAAAGATTCCTTTGGAGTTAGAAAACACGTGCGCACTAAAGTGCAAACCAGATTCTGAGGTCTGGATGAGACAGACAGCATGTGCTTCTCTCGGTACGGCATGTGTCAGTCTTACTACGACCTCAGGAACTCGAGAAACAGAGAGAAAATAAACAAGACAGTTAGAAAACCACAGCGTGACAAATGTTCTGCTAACGATAGTCATATGACTTGGAGGGAAGTGGTGGTTTATGTTCAAAGCTGTCAAACCCTTCTGTGTTCAGACTTCCCTTCATGTGTATCTCTGCATGTGTGTTTCTGCTTTTCGTTTCCGTGCTCGAGTGAGCTATCTGCTAATAGTTAACCTGGTTAAAGGATGCAATGTGTGTATTGTTGCCAATCACTGTACTGGATGATTAAGCGCGCAGGAATGCACCGTGACACAGGC
>NC_137142.1:33500716-33555716 GCF_949319135.1 Squalius cephalus
AAGTCAAAACTGAATGTGGAAAGCAGGTTATAGAGGCCTTCCACTGGTTTCTTGTTATTTTCTTGCTAAGACCTGCTGGAAACCCAAACCTGAACCAGCCTAAGAGGGTTTATGGGTCTTCATCAGATAAAAAGTGCCCAAAACCCCTCGAAAACTGAGACCAGAAAACTAGCTATGTCTGGTTTAATCTTTCTTTCAGCAGGAAGTGATTTATATTGTTAATGGGTTAATCATAAGCTACCTAATTTAGTTTCATTTCAAACAAAGGCACATTTGGGAAATCAAATGGGCAATTTTTAAAGAGGCCGTTCATCGGGCAATTTTTAAAGAGGCCGTTCATCTGTGTCTCCAAACTAGTTATTTTGGATCCCTGATTTAAAAAAACCTCAAAGCTGAACTAGCCTAAGCTGGTTTGCTGGTCTTTAGCTTGTGCATATTACACTGTAAAAAGTGGTAACCAGCAATTGTCATCTCAAAGAGATATTTCTACCTGATTTAACCCATAAAAATATTTTTGGACTTGAATAAACCAGTTCATTTAGATGCAACTATTTTTAAATGTCCAAAACTCTAAAATTAGCCAGCAAACCAGATTAGTTCATAGCATTTATTTCTTCAGAAGAGAGTGATATTGATCTTGTTAAATGCTCAACTACAAACTATTTAATTTCGTTTCACTTTAAACAAAGGCACAGTTATGAAACCAAACTACATTGGCAACAAGTCAAATCAGAGTCTGCAACAAGGTCAATGTAACGTTCTTCCAGTCGAGGATTCTCACAGTTAGTGTGTAGATGCCACAATAAAAACGAAGAATCTGCCGAAGGGTTAACCGTGAGCTGCTTCACATTCTTTGACCTGCTGTGACGCTCACTGTCTTCGCTAGAGTTGCAGAGTTACACAACAGCCAACATGACTTCAACTAAATGGTATTTCTTACATGAATGTCAGAGGTGTGTGTGTTTGGCCCCCGGTGTCCTGACGGGAAGATACAGAGCGAGTTCAGATGCGAATCCCTGATAATCTGCGAGCCGAGGACGTGACCTGCAAGAGCTGGCAAGAGAAGCGTTGTGTCAACAAATGCGGACAGACTTGTTTAACAGTTTGGCACTTATTCAGCGCGGCACTTATCTGAAAAACAAAGGTTAGGTGTTAAGCAATAACACAACTTAGGCCAGAAAACATGCACACACACACAAACACAGTTCTTCCGCTACTAGGGCAAAATCTGGCGTACTTCATCAGTATTTTTGCCTTGTTTGCCAGTACAAATATCTAGTCATTCCTAAATCAGGATACAGTTACTGGAGACGCAAATTACATAAGATTAGAAGTCTTGTTTTATCACAAATGTAGCAAAGTTGAGCGAATTTATGCCTAAAATAAGGAAAAATAAACTTGTTTTCCTTTTGAATATTTTTTTTTTTTTGGCAGATATTTTCTTTTTCTTTCTTTGTAAGCATAAACTTACTTAATTTTGATACATTTATCAGAATCATTTTTTTTGTGTGTATTGTGAAAAGCGCTACTTGGGTGGGGGGGCGTATTTTGCTTTTCAAATAAATGTGTCTTGATTTAAAAATGTTTCGATATTTGTACAGGAAAACAAGACAAAAATACTGAGTAAGAAACTTATTTATTTCTGTCTTTCTTACTTCAATATTTCATGTTTAATTCAAAGTGTTTCTTGCCATTTCTTTGTAATTATTTGTGAAATTTAGCAGTTTCTAAATGAAAATTGTTCCAAAGTAAATATTACACCAATTTATTTTTAGTGTAACTTGCTCAGCACAATTCTCTTCTCATGCTATTGTTGATCTGAAAGTGAAAACCGATGCTGAGAATGAGTTTACATTTCAAAACATTTTCAAAAATTGAACTTGCATAGCCAGAATCATGTGTTAAAGTGCTTATGAAATATGTTTTGGGCCTTAAAAGCTTCTGTATGGAACAGATTTGGCTTCGTAAATGCACATACCACAGACAGCAACATAGTGTCGGTCTGTTACACATGTGGCCTGGATCCGGGGCCGACACTATATTGCTGTCTGGGACTGATTCAAATTTAAGATCACATATTTGTCCCAATCATATGATCAAATTAAATGTTAATGCGGCCCTGTACCGAGGAATTGTTTAGCATAACAAATATAAATGGTGAGATCACTTCTCTGACTGCATACTGCACACTACAGAGCCATTATTTGTCTAATGGGAGCCTCCATCTAGTGCACATCATTAATCCACATGTTGACTTCTGTTGGCATGAAAACCAAACGAACTGAAACCAGCTTCTCTGATGAATATGTAATTCGCTCTGCTTTCAGCAGAATCAGTCACTTGTGAACCTTGACTTTGAAAATTAATTTAGCCCTGAGACACATCAAATGCTCAAAGTTGGAATACATTTAAAATCTCCCCTAATAATTTTATCCCTTAAAACTCATCTTTGATCACCAAAATGACATATTTAAATGTTTTTTCCTTGAAAAAATGTTCTTCATGTCTTAAAATATCTTGAATGTAACTCGACACCCTTGCCTCATTTAGTATGCACGGCTCTAAGAATATGCAAATGAGCCCCGCCTCCACTCACTCGCTCAGCTCAGAGATCCACTGGTTGACGATCACACGTTGATCTGATTGGTTACAAGGTAGTTTGTGACGTCAGAAACACCAGCGATTTCAAAGTGTGTTTTTGAGACTGTCTTTGGTTCACTGCAGTTTTAAGGAGAAAATACTCAGCAATGCTGTCGACTTATGAATTTACACATGGTTTGTCTTAAAGCATATTAAAAACACCACATAGACACACAAACAACATTAAAAGCTGGATTTTCACCACAGGGGGAGTTTAAAATTCTACATTGACATATAATGTGTTAGGAAGCTAATCCAAACCTAAACCATAAATTTAAAGCTATATGTAATAATTTTCATGTATTAATCGCTTTTTGTATTGCCAGTGTGTGAACAGGTTGTAACGAATTGTATATTTTTAAATCAGAAAATGCAAAGTCATTTCAAATGTTAAATGTGGCTGAATCAAGTCTGAAGTGCCAAGTATTATTACACTGACATGTTTAATCCCGTCATATTTTTCTCAATGTAAATGTTTTGGCCTACAGTGTATATACCGTTGGGGCGGGTTGACACAAAACAGATGGACGTCCCACATTGCATTGTGCAACGCTTAACCCCAGGTTTCCCACGCTGCTTTGCTTCTGTAATGTGAGTTTGTGCTCAGCGGGACTCCAGCCATATCTCACTCTCTATTACAGATAAGCATCCCCGCTGGAAAAGAAAACAGATCTGTGGAAACCATTTCATCATATCACCGCGTGTCCCATTGAGAGCAACTCTGACAGTTTTTCACAACAGACTTTGGCAGCGTATTTGCACAACTTTTTCTGGAGAAAGTAAAGACGATGAACTTACTAAGAAGAGAGTTAAATACATCCACACTGCAGCTAAATATTATGTCACTCCTATTCCGTCTGTTTACAGAGTTAGTTTGTTTACGGCAGGGTTTGTATTGTTAAGTAAAACTAAAACAAACATTTTTGTTACTTTAAATAAAATAAACGTAATTGAAAAAATATATTTTTTTTAACTTAAAACAATTTAAAACTAAAAACTTAAAACAAAAACTTATTTTAATTCAGTTGAAATGTTCATTTAGTTTAAGTAGACGTACTAGAATCTAAATAAATAAATAAAATAAAATACACAAATACACAACTTTCTTTTTAAATGTAAAACAATTTAACAATAAAAACTTAAAACAAAAACTTATTTTAATTCAGTTAGATACAGTTAGTTTCTTTTATTTTTAGACGTACTAAAATCTAAAAAAAAATGTAAACTGTACTTAATGTACAAAAAAAAAAATGAAAAACTAAAATGGAAATCAAAATAATAAACACTATAAAGAATTTTTTTTTTTAAATATCATACCAATCAGGAAATAGAATCAGGAAATATAAAAATAAAAACTATAAAAAAAAAAATATATATATATATATAATATATATATTTCATAAAAATATAATAGCACATTAATAATACTAAAATAACACATGGTTTATTGGAGTGACAGCCATTTTATATATATAAATAATATTTTTATATACACAATATTATTTTATTATATTGTTATACAAATTTATAATACAATCAAATGTGTATATATATATTAGTTCTGTTAAATGAATTAATCGTGATTAATCACATCTAACATAAAACTGTTTATATAATATATGTGTGAATATATGTGTATATATATATATATATATATATATATATATACATATACATATATATATATATATATATATATATACATATACATATATATATATACATATATATATATATATATACATATATATATATATATATATACACATATATATATATATATATACATATATATATATATACATATATATATATATATATACATATATATATATATATATATATATACATATATATATATATATATATATATATATATATATATATATATATATATATATATATATATATATATATATATATATATATATATATATATATATATATATTAGGGCTGTCAAACGATTAATCGCGATTAATCGCATCCATAATAAAAGTTTGTGTTTACATAATATATGTGTGTGTATGGAGTATAATTATTTTCTATATATAAATACACACACATGCATATATATTTAAGAAAAATGTGTTATTTATATGTAAAATATTTATATATAATATAAATTATATATAATATAAATATATATACAGTATATACATGCAAATATATTTTAAATATATACATGCATGTGTGTGTATTTACATATAGAAAATAATTATACACCGTACACACACATGTATTATATATATGTATTATATGTATATATATATATATATATGTATATATATATATAAATAAAAACTTTTATGCTAGATGTGATTAATCGTGATTAATCGATTGCACAGCACAAATATATATATATATATATATATATATATATATATATATATATATATATATATATATATATATATATATACCACAAACTCTTTTTTTAATATAGAGCTAAATCCAGTATGTCCACATGCTAAATAGTGACAGTTTGACATAATGGTGTCACGCAAAAATACCCTGAATATCCACAGCGGGTCCTTCGCTTCTTTAATTAAACTCCCAAGACTGGAGAGAAGAACAGAGGACTTCAATGCATGGAACCAAAAAAACTCAAGATGAGAAAAGTGGAGTTCACTGTGTTTTTGTAGCCAGTTGCATTGTGGGAAGCCTGTTTTTTTTTTGTCTCATGGGGGTGGGGGGGGGGGGTTAAGATGCAAGAGTAACACTAGACTTAAAAATGAAAACAGAAGGAACGAAGGCCAAGAAGCATTGCATTCGTTTGTCAAGGAAGCTGAGAAGTTGAAGAAAACATATGGCAGGAGAGTAATCTGGGGAAAACAGACTTGCATTACAGGACGTTTTATGTTTGTTCTTCTCGGTACATCATTCAGGAGTGAGAGTTCGGCCAAGAAACTGAGAAAGTAAAAGTTGCATTGTAGCTAAACTCAATGACACAAGCGTTTAGAGGCATTGATCTGGTCAAAGTCCAGAGTGTGTTCAACAGAAGGAGACGGAGACTAACGTGAGGCATTACTGATAAGTCCTGGCCAATGATTACACACACACACTACCAGGAAACGGCGATAAACACGCTCTCGGCAATGGCTCGCTCCTGTAATCTCTCTCTCGTTTATCTCCCTGTTCTGTTTTTAGAGGGAGGAAAGTCAATAGGATTTGATTGCGGGAACGACTTCTGGCTCAAAGTCTCCCGTGTTCAATCGGTTTGATCCTTTGCAGGAACAAATGCCGGTTTACTGTCCTCTTATCTCAATGAGGTTCAGAGCAAAGCAATCAGCGCAGAAAAGAGAAGAACACTCCGTCATAATAGACGAGGTTTAACATG
The DNA here is from genome assembly GCF_949319135.1 of Squalius cephalus. Taxonomy (NCBI): domain Eukaryota; kingdom Metazoa; phylum Chordata; class Actinopteri; order Cypriniformes; family Leuciscidae; genus Squalius; species Squalius cephalus. The sequence continues at coordinate 33,506,695 of NC_137142.1, forward strand.
GGCTTAAACCAGTGGTGGATTAAGACTCTTTGGTGTCCATGGGCACTGACACCTAGGGCCCTATTTTAATGAGCTGAACCGCAAGTATCAAACGCGAAACACAAGTAACTTTGTGGGCGGATCTCGGGCGCTGTTGCTATTATACCGGCGGGATAAATGACTCTTGCGCCCGACGCAAATCTAAAATGTGTTGGTCTGAAGTAGCTTCATTACTCATAGGTGTGGTTTGGGTAACGTGCAATAAACCAATCAGAGCGACATCTCACATTCCCTTTAAGAGCAGGCGCGCTTGTTCCATGGCGGATTGCTATTATAACGGCGGATTTGCCAGGAGCGGTTCACAGCCGAGGAGACCGGCGTTCTCGTCAGGGCCGTAAAACACAGAGAAGTGACATTGGGGATGGAGAAACACACCCAGATTAGCTTCGGTTAAACAGGCGTATAATAATTTGGGTAAATGTGTAAGCTAGATTTATGCCTATTTTTTCACATCTTCATGGACACCACAATGATTTCCCTCGTGTGGTAATATTTTTCCTTGTAATTATGTGTGGTTTGCAAAAATGGGAACTGCTGCGTCTGTGTAGATGAGAGAAGCAAAGTGTGTGTGCGTTGTGCACGCTACATTATGGCCAAGCATGCGCCCTTAAAATAGCATCTGAACGCGCCACTGACTTTAGACGAGGTTTCTCCTGGTCAGTGGAGGAATTGTTTTCTGAAACTGCAAAATAGCACCAGGGAACGTTTGCGCCGGAACACGCCTCCTCCTTTCGCTGAACCGCCCCCGGGAGCGCAAGTTCATTCCCTGATTTACCGACGTGCGTCTGTGGAGGGAAAAGTACTTTTTGCAAAGTACAACATGAAAGTGCAAGGCTGACGCTCTGTGGTGGATTCACACACACACACATGAGCGTCGCGAGGTTTCATTCCAATTGAAAGGGCGTGAAACCGCACCGCGCACTCCCAGAATCTGTACGGTGCGTTCCACTAGCCTAGCGCACAGCACAGCGAGCGTTTTCAGTTCATACAGAAGTTTAGCTTCACGCTCAACTTCTCAGTGGATGTGCTCGTGTAATATGGGCGTTGAAATTCGTGCATCTGGCGGTAGATCGCACATCCACAAGAAGAAAAAAAAAAAAACTACTTATAAAATAATGAAAATAATAAACTTTCAACAAAACATTCAGGGAATTTAGAATGTTCTGATGAAAGGGTATATACTGTATAGGCCTATAGGCTAGAAATACATTTGAGAATCAATTGCTTGTTTAAAAAGAGAAAAAAATATCTCTCTTTATATTAAGTGGCTTTAAGTACTTACATTGAAATTAATAATTTGATACAGTGGACTTATTGTGTACATACATGTTTTTACATTGTACTTATATTTTAAAAATACCTGCATGTAATTACAGCTGTAATTCATTTATGTAATTACATTTTATAATTACACTGTTCCTTCCTTTACGCCTTAACTCACCCTTAAATCCACCCAATCCACCACACCTGTCCCTAACCTTACCCGTATCACACCTCAATAACAGCAAAAGTGTTTTACAGTACAACATGAACACAATAAGTACATTGTACTTATTTTTCATACATAGTACTTAAAGCCACTTAATATAAAGTGGGACCAAACATATCTGCGTGTTGCCCCTGGGCACTTGCCCAATTGCCCATATGGTTAATCCACCTATGGCTTAAACGTAAGCCGTCAGCGGAAATCACGAGTAAACGCTCGCTCCCGAGAACATTACCTCACGCGAGCTTTAACCCGGATGTTACGCACGCGCGAGTGTGAATCTGAAGTGAATCGGCCAAACGCCATGTTGGATTCAACTCAATCTTTAATCATGCCAAATTATACAAAGTTAACCAATCAAAACCTTTACATTTTGACAAACAGCACCAGAATGTTTTTAGAATGTATATATCAACAATTATAATAACATGAATCTGTTGATGATGTAATATAATGACATAACCACACAGGTGTATTACTAACTAAAGATGTGTTGCCACATTCCATAAAACAAAGGTTAATTTAGGGATTATTATGAAATATTTTGTTACTCTATATTTTATTTTATAATTTAAACACAAATGTGTATAGGAGCCATTTCAATTATTGCTGTTGTTGTTATTTTTTAATCAACAACAACAATAACTTATAATGAATTAAATTAATAATAATTATAATTATAACAAAATTTTTATATTAAATTTAATTAAATATTATTCTAATTATTTAAATAAATAAATAAAATACAATTGTATATTTAGCTTAATTTTTAAATTAGATTCAATATTATTATTCTAATTATTTAAATAAATAAATGCAATTGTATATTTAAAAATAAATACATTTATATATTTAACTTAATTTTTAAATGAAATAATTAAATAAAATATTATAAACTAACTAACAAATTAATTTGTGCATTTAATTTAATTGACTATTTCTGGAAATACTTAATTTGTTGATTTCTTGATTTCAAATGACAATTCAGAATCATGTCTGCAACTTCATGAACTGAATCGGAAACTGTGTCTTCAATTGTGTTTTGAATGATGCACAACCCTGCTGGGAGTCAAGAAGCCATTAGAAACGGCCACACACACACACACACACACACACACAGATTAAAGCTAGTGCTAGCGTGTCACAGTGTGTTAACAGCAGTTATTTCAGGCGCTGTCAGGGTCCGATCACGGCTTATCCGTCTCTTCTCGAAGCTCCAGATCAGCAGATTAGAGACCGTCTGATGGCTCGAGTAAAGCTGAGGAAGCGGATGCATGTAAACGGAGAGAAGAGAGGGATGACCTTTGACCTCAGCCCACCGACGGCCTCTTAGAGACAGATTAAAAACAGAGAAATCGGCTACAAACATCAACATGACCTGAAACAACTGACTCTGTTTACCTTCTTACACAAGCTTCTGATCTGAGAGTGAATGGCTCACTATGCAGTGCATATTATTCCAAATAAAAAAGAGAATATATATATTTTTATGGTACAATAAGGTTAATTTATTAGGCATTAGTTAATGTATTAACTAACATGAACTAACCTAGCAATAGATTTGCTACTGTTTTTGTTAATCTTTTTTAACGTTAGTTAATATAAATCCAGCTGTTCATTGTTAGTTCATGTTAGTTCACAGTGCATAACTAATGTTAAGTTTTTAATAAAGTATTAGTAAATGTTGATATTAACATTAACAAAGATTAATAAATGCTGTATAAATGCAGTTCACTATTAGATAATGTTAACTAATGTTAACTATGAACCTTATTGTAAAGTGATACTATTTTGAAACCTAAACCATTCCCATTAAAATGCAAAGAGGGAGATTTTGGGACACTTCATACTCACATGCTTGTTTACGTGTGTGTGTGTGTGTGTGTTTGTGTGTGTCCCTGAAGAGGTTTGCTGTTTAAAGGAGCTGTCTGTATCCTTCAAGCGTTAAATGACTCTGCTCAGTCTATCAGATGTGTGTGACTCTGAGGACGGGCTGGAAGAGCTCAGAGAAATCTGGTGAATAAACAAACACACACACACACACACACACACACTGTTGAGTAAGTGAGTTCACCGCCACCACATAAAACAGCATTCAGAACAACTTTTTAGCTCCTGCTTCTGCTTTAAAGTGAGACTTTATCGGGCGATAAATTATTTAGGCGATGTCGCAACTGTTTCATGTCCTTATTTTAGGTCAAGATGAATCTCTTCCCCTCCACACTGACAGTCTCTCCACATGCAGTCTTACAGAACAATACTGTCATATTCACACTCATATTTTTGAAGAAAACAGAAGATGTTGCAATGCGTGTCTGAAATAACTGCTTGATGTCATCAGCACAAGGGTTATTATTGTAGAATATATCTCAAACATGCTGGAATAAATAAATGAATGCAAAATAAACAAGAAATTAAGTGATTGAAGACATCAAAATAAATCTATTGTAAGAATACTAAACATTCCCACCAGACAAGCCAAGAAAGACGCCCAAACATCATCTGAGGTTTTGTGAGATTATTAATAACTGACACAAAATGAAAAGGAAAAACTATGATGCTAGATGTCATCAGTACAAGGGTTATTATTGTAAAATAAATCTTTAAAAAAACAAAAGAAGAAGCTAGCTGGCATAAATAAATGAATGCAAAATAAACTAAATGAAGAGTGGTTGAATAAATAAATAAATAAATAGTTTAAAATTTGCCTGAACTTTAACAAATCCTTTGGTAAAAGTAACTGTTATTGTAAAATATGAATAAATCTAAAATAAATAAAAAGAAAAGCTAGCTTGCATAAATAAATTAATGCAAAATTAAAAAAAAAAAAAATTAAGAGTGGCTAAATAAATAAATAAATAGTTTATGAAACTACAAGTATCAATTCCTTTGGTAAACGTAAATATTATTGTTAAATAAACCTAAAAAATGCTAGCTGGCATAAATGAATGAATGCAAAACAAACAAAAAATTAAGAGTGGCTAAATAGTTTATAATTTAACTAAATTATAAGTATCAAATCCTTTGTTAAAAGTAAATATTATTGTAAAGTAAACCTAAAAATGCTAGCAGGGATGAATAAATTCATGCAAAATCTACTAAATGTGTCACAGTAGGGTTGTAGTAGTCGCACAACGCAGGAGAGTATCAAACAAACTTTAATAAATCCAATGTATTGACAAGAGCGAACCCAGAACTGTGAGAAGTGAAGGCTTTACACGGGGAAGCTAATCAACAGAAGCTGAAACAGGTGCGCAACATAATCAGTAACCAAGGAAACTGACAACAGACTTTTACACAAAGCGACTCGCATTGCATTGAATGTATTTGTGTTCATGCATTCCCTGATCAACGACTTTGCTGTGATTTTTGATGCCTATACAAACATTGCATAAATTTTTTTTGTTTTCCAATGCATGCATTGCCTGGGAATTAAACCCATGACCTTTGCAAATTAAAAGTAGCTACATTTAAAAATAGCATTAAAACTGAAGACGCATAACCATGATAACCTTGATCAGAGAGCAGAGTGAAGGAAATCTCTCCGAGCGTGAGCTGATCCAGACAAAGCCAATCCTCCTCCAAGTGTTTCTGCTTCATCGGCCGCACATATGTTGCGTTTGGATGAATCATCTATCAGTTACGACATCTCATGTGAATCCTGCAGATTTATCACAAAATTCACCCATCTGTGATTCTTTCGCACCTTCTTTCCTGACTATACTACTGAAATCACAGTATCACACACTCACACAGTCAATCTGATGAATAATTACAAAGAAACGGCAAAGAAAACAGCCCCAGTTTAACAGTCCCGGCTTCATTTCTTCACTCTCTCATCAGTTTCAGTGTGTCTGCTTTGTTTTTTACCTTCTTTCTCTGTCAGACATTTTGAAACAATTCACAGACACAGTAATACTGATGTTATGAGGTCACAGGCGTATGAACACGTCTCAACCAATCAGAATCTAATACTAAATTATATATTTAATGCATTAATTATGCCTTGTAATGCACCTTCTATGTAATGCATTGTATGGTCTCATGAGTAATTATAACCACCATTATAATACTTATCTATTCATTCATTATAAAGGTATTCATGATGTACGTTATAATGCATTATATCATTTCAAATTATATCATTCTAACAAATAGTTGTAACCTTAGGTCATTGTATGGTCTCATGAGTAATTGTAACCACCATTATAATACTTATCTATTCATTCATAACTTAGGTTACAACTATTTGTTAGAATGATATAATTTGAAATGATATAATGCATTATAACGTACATCATGAATACCTTTATAATGCATTATACATGAAGGCTTTACGTAAATTATTATATTTTCATGTAAAACGCACTCAAAAAATCTTTTATTTACAACTTCGAAAAGTCATGCATCTGATGGTAAATTGTCTGCAGATATGCAGCAAATGCTCACAGATCAGACGGAAATGATCACGAGTCTCTTTCATCCTAAAAGATGAGGAAAGCGTGATTCCTCATAACATCAGGACATCGGAAAGCGATTCATTGGATCTGTCATGACACAACTGTGATTTAATTCGACAAAGATCTCAGCTGTCTTGCATGCGTTACAGTATCTGGCTTCACTCATATGAATCTGATTTTGCTGGTTCTCATGTGGCTTATTAAATTCAGGGACAGTGACATAAAGGCATGGTATGAGTGTTTGCGTGGCGTATGTGTGTCTCAAACAGCGAGACACGAGAGAATAAAGGTCTCTGAGCAACCAGCGCATTACAAACAACAAAACAAGGTTGCTAAAACACACAGGGCTGGTCTGACACAGAGCGAGGTTGCTAAAACACACTGATGTGAAGCTCTGCGCTATTTCTGGTAGACGACACCTCCGTTTCAAAGCAACCTGGCGTTTGTTGTTTCCTTTGAAGCTTCTGTCAGCGATAAATCATATCCCACATACCAAGAGCTCAGCTGAAAGCCTGTGAGTGAGATAAACACAAGAGGAAACGGACTTACACCAGATTCTTGCTGTAAGGCCAGTCATATACTTCATATACATGTATATAACACATTTTACATGCAAAAAATTATGTTGTTCCTCAGTATTTTTGTCTCATTTTACAGTAAACCTTCTTAAATCAAGATATATTTGCATTAGAAACAAAATGACATTAGATAACAAGTGTTGTTTGCTGTAAAACTAGTCTACCCTTGCTTTAAAGGGGTGGTATAATGCCCTATTCACAAGATGTAAAATAAGTCTCTGATGTCCCCAGAGTGTGTGTGTGAATTTTTAGCACTAAATACCCCACAGATATTTTTTTAGCATGTTAAAATTGTCACTTTTTGAGGGTGAGCAAAAACGCAGCGTTTTTGTGTCTGTTCCTTTCAATGCAAATGAGCTGCTGCTCCCGGCACAGGGGGCGGAGCTTCATGAGCTCATGTCCTTTTACCTCACACAGACATGCACTGAAAATTTCAAAAACTTTTAGCCTTTTATGTTCAAACCGAAGTCAGACAAAGATGGAGAGACTCAAGAAGAAGTGACAACATGTAGAAGCAACAGGACATTTCTGAATGTTTAGTTGATGAATTTATGTAGTTTATGTGTAGTATCTTCTAGTCATTGATTAGCATGTCTTGATAATCTATAAATCGTGTTCAGGGGGCGGGGTTTATGTAAATTCTAGGGTTGGTGATGTCACTAACCTGGGAGGAATGTGGTGTAGTCTCTACCAGCCGTTTGTTGTAGTCCTTAAAAAGTGATTTCTTTAAAAGCGAATATCTCCCTTTGCTTTGAACTTTGAGCGTTGTAACTTTGCAGATGTTGTTTATGCTCAAACAGCAACATTACACACTAACTAAAGTTAGAAAAGTGAAATCATATTCAACCACCCCTTTAAGTTTATTTTTCTGATCAAACTGGCAGATATTTTTTCTCGTTTTAAGCATGAACTCACTTAATTTTGATCAGTTTATCAGAAAACAAGACTTTTTGCTTCTCAAGTAAATGCATCTTGATTTAAGGAAAACAGGACTAAAACACTGAAGAAGAAAATGCTTTTTGCAGTGTAGAAGCGATGCTCTCAGGAAATCCAGAAGCTCTTCTGTAGTATCTGTGTCTGCCACTCACTGTGGTGTATTCTGGGTAATGTTCTGACAGTGTCACACCTCCACAATCTCCTCCTGACACACTGCTGCCCACATAAACGACCCCTACCAGACCTTCAGCAGCATTTGAGCATCTATTTGTGTAATTCTGGAGGTGGTTGTGGAGCTCAGACAGTATTTCAATCTTAAAACCATCCAAACTGCACTATCAGATAACAGGAAAGATGCTTCAGATTCATAGCACGTTTTTAGACTTTGTCGATCAATGATTGTGCCAAAATAAAAAATGTAAACACTGCCGACTACATGCAGATTTAGACTAAAATATTCACCAAATAGAAAAATATGGAAAAGCATATACATATCAGAGTCGAATGACATTCAAAATTAAATCGTAAATGTCTGTTGCAAACAGGACGCAAGTAAGAAAGAAAGTAGAATTAAAAGTTTTGAAAAAAATTTAAACGCGAACTGGATGGATGGATGGATGGATGGATGGATGGATGGATGGATGGATGGATGGATGGATGGATGGATGGATGGATGGATGGATGGATGGATGGATGGATGGATGGATGGATGGATGGATGGATGGATGGATGGATGGATGGATGGATGGATCAACATTTGAAGTGGATCAAAAAAGTTCATCAAAATTGTCCTAAGACATGAACAGGTGTTGTTAAAAATTCACGTATAACTTTGATGAAAGGTTTTGATCCACTTCAAATGTTGACTACTGTATTTTAACACTGACACAGTTCACACACTTCAAAGTTTCTTCAGAACGTAACAATCTCTTCAGGCGTTCTGTCTCTCGCTGCTCTTCACTGATAGAGTTGTTTGGTGGGAATAGTTTGGCTGCACCATTACACTGATATCACAGTGTATGTGTCTCTATAGCACACAATGTGTTTATCATGCAATTTATACACGAAAATGAGTTTTTACGTGCATATGACATGCATGGGTAGGTTTAGTAGTGGTGTGGAGTACGTGTGTATTATACGCAATAAAGTGCGTATCATATGCACGCCAAAACTGCGTATCATATGCACGTAAAAACTCATTTTCGCATTTAAATTGCACGATAAACAATGCATGCTATAGAGATGTATTTTCATGAGATCAGGCTGGATATCATCATTATTATGAACAGGTGATCCTCCTCTGAACTGAGAACCTCAATCTGTTGCATTCGGCCTTCAACCCTTCAATGCGACTGACACACGTTCAGATCAACAACAGCATCGTACCAATACTAAACTACTCTAAACCTTCAAGATTAGACCGATGATGGCAAAAACATGGTCACGCTTGTGCTGACATCACCATGATGAGTTTCAGAACAACAGCGTTCTGTCCCGCCCCGAACAAAGGGGTTTGTTTTTTGTGTGCGTGTTTGTGCATTTGTAATTCAAAACGGCTCTTTGTTTCGGAGTAAACAGCCCATCTCTGTTCAGTTATGAGTGGGGGAAACGCTACATTTGACCAAACCAATATCTAGTTGCATAACATGCATAAAATAACAAAAGCATATAGTTGCATCACCTTCCCTGCCACACACACACCATTGCTTTTAATTAAATCTGGCTGATTGCATTTGCATTTCTTACACAATGTCAAGCACTCCAGGGTTTTGGGTGTTAACTAAATCAATGACACCACTTTACTGAACTCAAGACTCAACGATTTCAGTAATGAACAAAGTTGTCTGAACACCTCTAGAGAATGATACGACAACAAGGCTGAACATGTCATCTCCAGCAAGCTTTCCCAGGCTTCAGGGTTGATTACTTGTAATTGAGAAGCTTATAAGACAAAACATTGTTATTCAGACCATGAATAACAAAGCGCAGGAAAATAATTAACGATGGAACTCAGTAATTTTTATTAATTATTTAACGTCACGCCCTGCTCACATAAGAATGCTGGTGAGATAATTTCTCAGATGACAAATTAATGGATGATGATGAGTTTCTGCTAACCAGCAATGAGAGATTTCAGTCATATGCACATAAAAAGTTTGTTTCTGTCACTATATAATGCTGTGGTTATGCAGTCAAGAAACCCACATCCGCATCTCAATTAAAATATCCTAGATTTCAGTATTACTCAACTTGGTTGTGTGCCATTCTGGCTTTTAAATTTCAATTCAATTCCTGAATTTGAATTAAAGATGCAAACACAATGTGAATCAAATTTTATGTAAGAATGCTGAATTGAAATTAATTGAAATTTTTAAGCAATTAATGGATGGATGGATGGATGGATGGATGGACTGACAGATAGACTGATGGATGGATGGATGGACTGACAGATAGACTGATGGATGGATGGATGGATGGATGGATGGATGGATGGATGGACTGACAGATAGACTGATGGATGGATGGATGGATGGATGGATGGATGGATGGATGGATGGATGGATGGATGGATGGATGGATGGATGGATGGACTGACAGATAGATGGATGGATGGATGGATGGTTGGATGGATGGATAGACAGATGGATGGATGGATGGATGGATGGATGGATGGATGGATGAACTGACGGATGGATGGATGATGGATGAATGAATGGATGGACTGATGGATGGATGGATGGATGGATGGATGGATGGATGGATGGATGGATGGATGGATGGATGGACTGACAGATAGATGGATGGATGGATGGATGGATGGATGGATGGATGGATGGATGGATGGATGGACTGACAGATAGATGGATGGATGGATGGATGGATGGACTGACAGATAGATGGATGGATGGATGATGGATGGATGGATGGACTGACAGATGGATGGATGGATGGATGGATTGATGGATAGACAGATAGATGGATGGATGGATGGATGGATGAATGGATAGACTGATGGATGGATGGATGGATGGATGGATGATGGATGAATGGATGGATAGACTGATGGATGGATGGATGGATGGATGGACTGACGGATGGATGAATGGATGGATGGACTGATGGATGGATGGATGGATGGATGGATGGATATATATATAGATAGAAATGCTATTGAGTAAATCCCACTTCCTGTCATTTTGATTAAAACTCTAATCAAACTTCCTGTGGGTTGTGACCAATTCAACTCAAACTCACTCTGATGAACTGAAAAGGAGCCAATTCTTCGAATCTGAAGTTTGCACAACCCTTCTACTAAACACAGTGACATTTCTAAAGCTCAGCTCGAGTATTTCTTGGCATCCATGACCCAACGCTGATCTCTTTCCCTGCCGTGGCGTCAGTTTTCCAGCATGCCGATCCATCCCACAGACTGACATGGAAAGTATTCCCACCGCTCCGAGAATGCCGAGAGGAATTCAGACAGAGACTCAGATCTGGTAATCCAGGAGTAAAGAGCATCTCAGGGCCAATATTCTGTTCACGATCCTCCTCCTGTCAGATATCAGGCCGCATCAGCAGTTTATCCGAGTCGCTTGGCAAGTTTAGACATCACAGCAGCTGTTGCTTCACTCGCAGGCTGGAAAATACCACAGTTACCGCGGTAAAGCAGCTCTCGTCTAGAGTTTCTCCCTCAGATGAACCTGGATATGACCTCATAAACTTTAATCATGTAGGATGTGTAACTGTCGGAATATTACAGAGCCCTTAAAGGGACACGATGATGGAAAAAGTATGAGATGGGAGGAATATATTTCAATGCTTTTGTTTTCAAAACTTTTTGACATATAATATTTATATATTATTTCTTCACATTGTTTATCTTGTTTTCCGATTAAAAAACATATCCTTCAAACAAGATGCATTTACTTAAGAAGCAAATTATGTAAGATAAGAAGACTTGTTTTTATGTGTATGTAGAATATATAGTATATTAAACTATAAAATAAAGTTGTTTAAAACATGAACATGAACAAAACATCCACATTTGAATGTGAATATCATTACAAAATAAGAATACAAAATATAATTTTCATAACAGATAAATGTACTAGTTTGTCAGCGGTTAGAGTGCATTATTAGACTAACAAAGTGTCCAAGTTGCATGTCTATAAATAAATAAAATCGCTGTAAGCGTGGTCACCTGGATCCCCAAACATCTGCCTTAAATAACAGCTCAGGGACACATCGATCTGTTAAAAATGGCTCGGAGTATTTTTACAAATCCAATAAACGCAGAGGAGAAATGCACACGGTGTGCCAGAAAAGAGCCTTAGAATAGGATTACAGTATTATTTATAGAATTAGAAAAGAATAACCTTCATCAGAGAGAATCTAATGAGACCTGTTGAGAAACAGTTTCACCCCCACAACATTAATATGAACTTTTAATATGAAAAACTGGTAACAATAAGGTTCGTTAGTTAACATGAACTAATAATGAACATATACAGCATTTATTAATCTTTGCTAATGTTAATTTCAACATTTACTAATATTTCATTTGAATCTTGTTAACATTAGTTAATGCACTGTGAACTAACATGAACAGCTCGATTTTTATTAACTAATGTTAACAAAGATTAACAAATACAGTAACATGGATTGCACATGCTTAGTTAATGTTAGTGAACCTTATTGTAAAGTGTTACCATTTTTTTTATTAAAAATTAAAACCTAAAGCTATTAAATCTACTTCAAGCCAAACTTAAATTTTTCTTGACAAACATTCTCATCCTTTTTTTTGGGGGGGGGGGGGAGGGGGGGGGTAAATGGGGGATAAAAATGCACCCATAATTTCCCAGCATGCCCTGACATCAGCACTGGAGAGCGTGTAAATCCGGCGTCTGGTACAGTGCTGTCGGCTCTTGTAATGCGTGTCATGCACACTGGGACAGGGAGCAGTTCTCCATGAAAGCAGCAACAGCACACTGGGATTCTCTCACTCCTCTTCTCCTCTTCCACTGCATTGCTGGCATTGAGCCGAGGCTTACTAGAGCAAAACTCGTCCAGACCCGATGACACCAGCCATCTCTCAACACACACCCTCATCTGACCCAACACGCCTGATCCCCGAGCGCTCGGCCTAGATCATGTTACCCAGAGAGAGAGGAGGGAGAATTCCATCACACTCGACTCATCGTTCCAAACCTGTGCACAGTTGTTCTGTCCAACACGACAACTCTATTTTCAAAATTCTAAAGGAAACATTTCAATTTAAAATTCGAATTTCAAAATTCAAACTCCAAACATGAAAAAGGTTTCAAAGTTCTTCTCTATATCAGTGTCAGTGTTTCCGAACTCCCTGAAACGCCTCCATTGTAGTCTTGAGTTTCTTCCGGGAACGAACACGTCACAATATTCCTCATTTAAATAATTCATACGCAGAATAAAGGGGCGGGGCCTTTTTGAGTTAGTTAGTAGTGTGTTGAAACCATAGACTGTAAAACAATATGGACGTAGTGTCCGTGACGTCACCCCTAGGTTTCTGAAGAGCTTTATTTGAAGCTCAAAGTGGGCGGAGCCGGCCGTCGCCATCTTGGCAGCGCGTCAATCCCGGATAAATGAAAATGTGCAGCGAGGCGGATTATCTGAGGTGACATGACGCATGTCATGTAACAGACAGCAGACAAATGGCTAGTAGTGACATCAGCGGTAATCCACCTGTCACTCAAGTGGCCACGCCCTTAATTATGCAGAACTTTAAGGCTTAATATAATTTAAACGGATGAGTTATAAAAAAATCCACCCCCCTCACAGTTTTCATGAAGGGCAAGATTAGCTATATAGACCAAAACCAGTTTTTGTACCAGGCTGTAAACATGTTTTTTTCTGCTGTAAAGTTGGGCATTTTAACATGGGGGTTTATGGGATTGACTCTCTTTTGCAGCCGGTCTCTAGTGGCCAGTCGATGAACTGCAGTTTAAGTCACTTCCGTGTCGGATTCACGAGAGAGATCGGAAGATTGCCACTTGGTTGAAACTTGGGGGCGGGACATTTCCCAAACACACTCGAAGCGCTTGACCAATCACAACACACTGCTCCAGCCGACCAATCAGAGCACAGTTTGCCTTTCAGAAGGAGGGGCTTCATAGAGACAGGAAGTAAACACAGCGTTACTGACAGACTGGGAAGAGAGGAGCCGCAACAATGGAGAATATGGGGAAATCATCAATATTCAAGCAGGAAAACCTGTTCTAGTAGTGTTCAGTAATCTTATTGATTTGACTACACCGACTAACGGATGCAAACATAAACTGAACTGAATTGAGCTGAATAGTGACTGCTTTACAGCTGAATCGAATTTGTTTCATAATTGATGAATTTTGACTGTTATTGAACTGAACTGAATCAACACTGAACTGACTTGAGCTGAATAATGACACTATTGTGTTTTTAGAGCTGCTTTACAGCAGAATTTGAATCCGTCTCATATTTGATGAAGTTTGCATCATGTTATTTTCCGGTTTATTACTGTAAAGCTGCTTTGAAACGATCTGTATTGTATAAAGCACTAGAAAAAACTCTATTCAAACAGCAAATTTTGGGTAAAACATGCTTCTCACTGACTGTTCTAGGTTTTCTTATTTCAAAGTTACGAAACTCTGAAGAAGTGACTCAACCAATTATGCACTTTTGTCCCAGTGAAACCACTGACGAGTTGCATTTCTGGTCTCTGAACCCGTAACACCTGCGAGGCTGAAGCTATTTCGGGTTCTCCTCACGCCTCGTGGTTGTGTAATGCTCTTGAGGCTTCTTTTGAGAGCACACCTGTTAGTGGCATGTGATGACAGAGCTCGACGAGGGCCTATTTCTGCTCTGAAAACTGAGCCGGGTTCAACAGAGAGAGAGAGAGAGGGGAAACACACAGCCGAACCCCGGAGACCCTGAAGGGAGGAACGCAGATGTAACGTCTTTGATATCTTGCTCAGTCGATCCTAGTGGGTTACATAATACAATACTGGCAAGAAGAGTCTTTTTCTGTTCTGCATTTCATTCTTTTCTCTTTTTTTTTGTTGCCTTTTGATCCTTTTTTAAAGCATAACTGCAACTGATTGTCTGACACACTTGTTAAGGAGAGTTGTGCTGTTATAAAAAATAAAATAAAAAAACTGTAAAATTATATCTATTAAAATTATTTGTCATATGTATATTTTTAATTTTAATAAAATAAAGCACATATTTGTAACAAATAAAAAAAAAATATATATACACACACACACACACACACATATATATATATATATATATATATATATATACACACACACATATATATATAGTATTAAAAATAATAAATAATTTTAATAATTAAAAAAAATATATATTTTCTTGTATTTTAATTTAACCATTTTGGAAAAAATGACGATTTTTTTTTTAAAGATATCATATTAATATTAATATATATATAAAAGTTATTTTTGTCATAACTTTTTATTTTATTCAAATTAAATATATCCATATGACAAATAATTTTAATAGATATAATTTTACAGTTTTTTTTTTTTTTTTATAACAGCACAACTCTCCTTAACAAATGTGTTATATATATTATATATATATATATATATATATATATTATTATATATAATTTTTTTTTCAGTCGATCCTAGTGGTTTATATAATATAATTCTGGTAAGAAGAGTCTTTTTTGTTTAACATTTCATTCATTTTTTGCCTTTTGATCCTTTTTTTTTTTTTATCCTGTTTTTAAGCATTTAAACTGTCACTGAGTCAGAATGAAATATTTGGCTGGAGGGTTGAATAAAAGTCAGTGTTATTATATATGATATAATCTCTCCTGTATATCCGTACCTTCTCTGAGGTTGCAGTGTGTTCCGGAGCTGATGGACAGGAATAGCTCGTCTCAGATCCCTCATCCCAGGCTCCTTCACTGCAGTGTTATCTGACATCAACAACCGCTCCACTGCAAGCGTCCCACGGATATTTTAAGCCACATTCTAAGTGTTATCTTGTCAAACCTGTCCTAAATTGAGAAGACAGAATTTGTGACATCAGTTTTGGTCTAACAGAAGAGCGAGTGTGTGACACCAGTCAGATTTCAAGCACTAATAAGCAGAATTAAAGAGGCTATTTGCATTATCAGATGTTTTCATTTCTGTTTTTCACTGACAGAAACAGTATATTCATATCAAAACTCACATTCCCAAGATCTGCACTCACATGGTCCAGCAGAACTGGAAATCATGTTCAGTCTATAAAAAATAATCCCAAAAATAAATAAATAAATAAATAAATAAATAAATGTTTAAAAAAAAAAATCTAGTCTAAATTGCATTATTTTCCAAAATGGTTAAAGTAAAATAGGCTAAAATATAAGAAAATAAAAAAAGGGTAAAATATAAATTAGCCTATTAAAATTATTTTTAATAAAAAAAAACAATAAAAAACATATTTGTAACAAAATATATATAGACCTCTATATAAATAATGCAAATATAAATATTTATATATTCATATATAAACAATAATAAACAAATAAAATTCATATTTAAAATAATAATATTGAAAATGCATTTACTTTATAATTTATACATTATACTTTTTTATATTTTTAATTTGTAACATACATATACATATATATATATATACACACACACACACACTTAGTATAAACATATTATATGTATAAATATAAATTATATTTATATTTACATTATTTATATATATATATATATATATAATGTAAATATAAATATATATATATCTTAATATAAAAATATTAATAAATAAAAATAATATTTACTTTTTTTAGAGAATGTATTTACTTTATACTTAATATATACTTTAAATATATATATTATTAATATATACAGACACAGATAGATAAATAAATACAAATTAGGGTTAGGGTTAGGGTTTATGTAAAAAAAAAAAAAGTTAATTATTATTACATTTAAATTATTATTATTAAGTCAAGTCAAGTCAAGTTTATTTATATAGCGCTTTTCACAACATAGGTTGTATCAAAGCAGCTTCACAGTAATAAATTAAAACAATACATCAATGTTTGTTTCTAGTGGAACGTCCACGTTTGGTAATGCTGATCAATAGTATCGTTGATTGATTAATTAAATTAAATATCCCCAAATATCCACAACTGAGCAAGCCAAAGGCAACAGACTTTATTACATTATTACATATTTATATCTACCAACAAAAAAAATCATGGCTGATAAAAAATATTTTTTCACTTGGAAATCGTCTCCATTCACCCTCCATTGGGCTGGTGTTGCAAAAAGTTAACTTGGACCATTTTCTCCCTCTTCCAGCAAATCCTCATCTGCACTCTCTTATCCAAAGTCTGTATGAAACTTCAGCTCAAATCAAGCAGTGATGCTGATAACAGCTGTTCTGTGCGGGACGGGTTCGGGCTTTGATTTGGCAGCAGCTTTGAGATTTAAAATGGAAACAGTGGAAGCGCTTTTGATGTCCACAAAAAGAAGTGTGGCGTGTATGGATGGGCTGGAAGACTGAGCTCCAATTTCTATTTTTAAAGGCCTGGTTTTCTAATGTGGTTATAGAAGGACTGACACAGCATTAGAGGTCAATCCTTATTACAGAAATAGAAAACACAAATGAGGACTCACAACAGATACAATAAATGTTTGCAAAACAGAGCAGTCGAGTAAAAGCACTTCAGGTTGACAAGAATAAACAGATTTTCACTGTTTCGGCTGCCTGAAACTATAACAGAACTAAAGAACTACAATCCCATGAAGCATTGCAAACAGCATAATCGAATTAAAAACAATAAAAATGTTATGTATATAAAAACAGTGTATTTTAAGACTGATTTGATACCATCACTTGTGTTGCTTCATTGGTGACGCGTTTTGCTTGTTTTGTCTCACCTGATTGGTGAAATTCTCTGTAAAGCATCATGGGTAATGTAGTTTTCACCAGGAATTCCGTTGTTATTTTAAGTTATTTTAAAACTTTTTGAAATAATGTGGGCTGACGCCTTCAACAAAAGCAAATGCCAACAAACTAAAAAAAAAGTTGTAAATTAGTAAATAAAAACAACTGTAAAGTTGTAAATAAAGATTATTATAAGTGATTTTGTTTTTCAAGGAAATATTATTTAAAAATGTATGTTTAATTCAGTGTTACTTCCCATTTCTTTGTAATTATTTGTGAAATTTACTATAACTCCTGAGTGAAATTTCAATATACTTTGTTACTGAATCATATAAAAACTTTATAAATGACGGGAAAACTGTTAAAAAAGTTGTAAATTAGTTTAAAAAAAAAAAAAAAAGTCCTGTTTAATTCCAGCTTTTCCTAGCAGTCTCTGAGTGCAGCAGTGTGTGTTTAGGAAGAGAGAAGGAAAACCCCAGCACTCTTTCATCTGCGCTCTTCTTTAATGTTTTGCTAAATTACTGATTTGGGGCTTCAGCTATTCTGCCTTATGTGGCAGAGCGGATAAATACCCGGGAAGGACCAACCCAGCTCAATATCCCTGTCCAAGCCTGCCATCAAAGCGGGATTTCTTACATACGCCCGGATCTCAGCCCACACAACCTAATTGGCAGTTAAATCCGGGAGGAAAAGACTTCACTGGAGCTCGTCGTCGTGCAGAAGTGGGCCGAACCATAAAGGGATGAAAAGAGACGGATTCCAAGGTGTCCTCAATTCGGGATTGACCTTGTTTTTCCCTTGCACTCCTAAATTAACCCATGCATCATCTATACTGGGATTTGGTGGATGTGGACCAGATTTTATTTTTGGCGCAGTTGTTGGATTTATCATACTGTCACACATACGTCCGCTGACTGCCGCTCGACGTGTGCAATAGCTGCGCTCTCTTTTATATAAAAATAACTTTATAATGGCCTAGATTGGACAGAATAGGTGGCCTAGAATTAGCTAAATGGATGTTAACAGTGAAAGTAGGTGAATGAGTGCAGACAGAAAGACTCATTCACATGCACTCGTGCTGATTTTGACAGTGAGGCCTAAAAGTGCATGTTTGCAAATGCACATATTTCCAATATCGGAATGCGATTGAAAACACAATGCAAGTGCGTGTCAGCATTGCCAAAAGAGTCACTTATTAAAACAAAACGCTATGCTTATCGTAATTTCGGTAACACTTTATTTTACAGTGTCCTTGTTACATACTTGTACTTACCGTAGTAATAACAGTAAATTATGCATAATTACATGCAACTAACCCTCAAACAAATCCTAATCATACCCTAACCCTATAGTAAGTACATGTAGTTAATTAATATTACTCAGTACTTAAATATAGAATTACACTGACACAATGACACCTTAAAATAAAGTGTAACCGTAATTTCTTATCGTAATCATAAACACACTAGTTTGTGGGGTAAATAGAGTTTGGTTACACTTTTAAGGTGTCATTGTTACAGTGTAATTATACATTTAAGTACTGAGTAATATTCATTAATAACAAGTTAAGGTAGGACTAGACTTTAGGGTAACACTTTATTTTACAGTGTCCTTGTTACATATGTTACATGTACTTACCGTAGTAATAACAGTAAATTATGCATAATTGCATGCAACTAACCCTCAACCAATCCTACCCTAACCCTGTAGTAAATACATGTAGTTACTTATTATTACTCAGTACTTAAATATAGAATTACACTGTAACAATGACACCTTAAAATAAAGTGTAACCGACTTTAGTTGAGGGTTAGTTGCATAATTTACTGTTATTACTATGGTAAGTACATGTAATATATGTAACAAGGACACTGTAAAATAAAGTGTTACAGTTTTCTTGAAAATGCTTTATTTTGGAGTAAGTATTATTGCTATTTCCACAGAGTTGCTTTATAGAGGAATCGACTTGCTTTGCAACATCGACAGTTATTGAACTGAACTGAATCAACACTGAACTGACTTGAGCTGAATATGGTCTTCTGTAGAGATGCTTATAGCTGAACTGACCTCGTTTCATAACTGATTATCTGTACAGTTATTGAACTGAACTGAATCAATATTAAACTGACTTGAGCCGCTTTACAGCAGAATTAGAATTTCTCTCATATGTGACCCTGGACCACAAAACCAGTCTTATGGGTCAATTTTTTTTAAAATTGAGATTTATACATCATCTGAAAGCTGAATAAATAAGCTGTCCGTTAATGTATGGTTTGTTAGGATATGACAATATTTGTCCGAGATACAACTACAGGAATTCTGGAATCTGAGAATGCAAAAAAATCGAAACATTGAGAAAATCGCCATTAAAGGTTTCCATTTCTATTGGCGATTGTGCTGCATCCAATCACAAAAATAAATTTTTGATATATTTAAGGTAGGAAATTTACAAAATATCTTCATGGAACATGATCTTTACTTAATATCCTAATGATTTTTGGCATAAAAGAAAAATCGATAATTTTGACCCATACAATGTTTTGTTGGCTATTGCCACAGATATACCCGTGCGACTCGTGACTAGTTTTGTGATCCAGAGTCACATATTAGATGAAGTTTGCATCATTGATTCAATTATTTTCCTGTTATCACTCCTTTGAAACAGTCTGTATTGTATAAAGCATTAAATAAAGCTTGACTTGAAATAGCTTACTTGTGTTGTAAAATAAGGCAGATAGCGAGAATTTGCGTAAACTTTTGTCTTCTGCCATCAGATTTGTTTTGAATAGAATTGCACTGAACAATTTAAAGTGTGTAAAACGTTCTTTTGTGCGCTGAACGATAAATATGCAACGGAAACACACACTCGCACCGCCCTGGCTAAGAATTCACATCTGCGCTTGTGGACTTGTGCAGTGATTGTTGTAATTATTACCTGAGCAGCGTAAACAGGACTGAGATCAGATGCGTCTGATGTTTGGTTTCACACACTTTGTGGGGATTTTCCAGGATCTAAAGTTCAGCGCGTCTGACGCTTCCTGCTGTCTATCGTCTGAAAACAACGATAACCTCAATTTAAAGGTTAATGACAAGCAAACTGTATATCAAAGGAAAAGTTCATGCAAAAAATGAAAATTCTGTTATTTACTCACTCATGTTGATTCAAACCATTTTCGTTCTTCTTATAAGAATATTTTAACTACTTCAGTCTATTCCTCACAGAAAGCGTTAAACGAGTCATATTGATTGGTAGATTTATGCATGCTTAGAGCTTAAAAGTGACTTTATGGTTTCAATATAGGCTGTGCAACGATTAATCGTGATTAATCGCATCCTAAAAAGTTTGTGTTTACATAATATGTGTGTGTACTGTGTATAATTATTTTGCATATATAAATACACACACATGCATGTATATATTTAAAGAAAAATGTGTTATTTATATATAAAATATTTATATTTATATATAATATTAATTATATATACAGTGAATACATGCAAATATTTTTCAAATATATACATGCGTTTTATGCATACTTAGAGCTTAAAAGTGACTTTATGGTTTCAATATAGGGCTGTGCAACGATTAATCGCATCCTAAAAAGTTTGTGTTTACATATGTGTGTGCACTGTGTATAATAATTTTGTATATATAAATACATGTATATATTTAAAGAAAAATGTGTTTTTTTATATACAAAATATTTATATATAAATATATACAGTGAATACATGCAAATATTTCTCAAATATATACATGCATGTGTGTGTATTTATATATACAAAATAATTATACACAGTACACACATATATTATGTAAACACAGTTTTATTTTGGATGTGATTAATCGTTGCACAGCCTTATTTCAATGCATGGAAAAGAGCAGAATGGACATTCGTCAAAATATCTTTTGTGTTGCACCGGAAAAAAATCATATAGGTTTGGAATGAATAAGTGATCAAATTGACATTTTGGGTGAATATTCCTCTGTTGGTTTGTAGTCTCAGAAAGGACAGTGTCATGCAAAATCTGCACAGTAACTCAAGAAATTGTAATTTTAACACACACAGCAAGACAAAGAAGTGCTGAGCCCATCAGCGGCTTCAACATGCACACATGACGGCAGTGACGTGCAGACGAGTGTGGAGCCAATCGACAGATAAAACACTTTAAAACTAGTCTCATCCCTCGTTTTTCCCAAAACAAACACACACACACGTAAGCAGCGCCCTGCATGCCCTCCTGTCTGCACCGTTGCTGGAGATAACAAATATTCATTCTCTTATAGGAAATTGCACTCCAACCCACATTTAAAGGCCATAAAATGTTTATAGCTGTAAATGCATGTTATAGTGACGTGAGTTCAGTGCATTTATCAGGCCCATAACACCAGCACTTCACTGCTCATACTGGGAAATAAGTGGCACTTTTACTAAAGCTTTGGACTGTAGAGCAAATAGAGTGTTTTATTATAATTACATTTGAAAAAATTTAAATTATTTTTTAATTAAATTAAAAAATACATATAATTGAACTGCCCATTTGTACAATTTATATCTTTAATTATATGTACTTTTAAATTAAATAAAAAAAATACATATAATTAAAAATATAAATTGTACAAATGGACAGTTCAAACTGGAATTAGAATTTATATATACTGTATATATGCATTTGTGTGTGTGTGTGTGTGTGTGTGTGTGTGTGTGTGTGTGTGTGTGTGTGTGTGTGTGTGTGTGTGTGTGTGTGTGTGTGTGTGTGTGTGTGTACAATCAAATGTTTCTTGAGCATCAAATCATCACATTAGAGTGATTTCTGAAGGATCATGTGACACTGAAGACTGGAGTAATGATGCTGAAAATTCAGCTTTAATCACAGGAATAAATTACATTTTATAATTCACATACATTTTTTTTTAAATTTTAATAATATTTCACAATATTACTGTTTTTACTGTATTTTTGATCATATAAATGCAGCCTTAATTACTTAAATAATATAATAAATACAATATCAAATATATATGTGTGTGTGTGTGTGTGTGTGTGTGTGTGTGTGTGTGTGTGTGTGTGTGTGTGTGTATAAAAGCATACAGTCCTGGATGCTGATTGGTCAATATGGAGTTCCAGTCATAAATTACATAATAATATTATAAATAATTCTAGTGAAAGAATGGAACTTAATTTTGTTGTAATGAAAAATTGTGCCCTTACTATTAAGAATGATTGATTAAAAGCACTACAGGTTGTGACAGCTTTGACTAAATTCCCAATTAGCATGGCCTTTTCTAAATGAATAATACAGATATATTATATACATTATCAAGGCCAATCTCATTGGTTTGCAATTGCATCATACAAGAATTTCGACATACAAAGAATGTATTTGCATGCTAACATCACTCATCCGCCGCAGCGCAGACGTGACTTTAACTCAATAAAAACTGTCTTGATTTAATCTCACAGTTTAATTGCAACAACATCCCAAACCAGCATCAATACAGGGATTACTGAAGCCAGCAAGCGAAGGTGTTGCACAACACAACAGACAGATGCATGCTGGGAGTGTGTTACGGGCACAAGGCCAAAGAGGAGGGCGGCACTTTTGTGCTGAGTTGCGAAATGTAAATTGGTTTGTAAAATACGTCTTGCAGGGTGACACAAAAAACATCGGCTGTGCAGGAAAACAACATTCCTGCATGAAGCGTAACGCTATTTGTGGCGATGCATCGGTTACGGAAACACAATTAGTCAGTTGACTATTTTTAAGACACAAATACCCACATACTGTCATCATCTGTTATATGTAAACAATCAGATCTATATCTTAGATCTTTGTGTTAACCAGTTGCATCAGGTCACTCACGGTTAACCTTTCCAGTGCTTTGAGTTGGTCTAAAATATCAATGATTTATTGCATCTGAGAGCCGTTCTGAGCAGATAAGAGCACAGCATCCGGGTTCAAAGGCCAAGTCTGGTTTAATAGTAGACATGAGTGTGCTTTCCTCGTTACAGCGTGCTTTCGGAAACCGGACACTGATTAACCAGCGAACACAGAACCTTATCTGCCTAATGAATGACCATTAGGAAGCTCAAAGCGCTGCCGAACTGATTTATTTCACAGCTACACTGTATAAAATGTTTGTGATTTTAAGGTTAAAAAAAAAACTGTAAAAAATGCTATGGTGGAAAACTTCCATATACGGTAAATAACTGTGATAGATCTAACTGTACATTTAATTTTACAGTAAAATACCGTTAAATTTACAGTTTTTGGAAGTGAAAAAGAGCAAGAAAAATGTAAATTGACATTCCCACAATTCCCTGCGTGAAACTTCACATTTGTGACCCTGGACCACAAAACCAGTCACATGGGTCATTTTTTTTAAATTGAGATTTATACATTATCTGAAAGCTGAATAAATAAGCTTTCCATTGATGTGTGGTTTGTTAGGATAGGACAATATTTGGCCGAGATACGACTATTGAAAATCTGGAATCTGAGGGTGCAAAAAAATCAAAACATTGAGAAAATCTCCTTTAAAGTTGTTCATTTATTTTGGCGATTGTGCTGCATTCACTCACAAAAATAAATGTTTTATATATTTACGGTAGGAAATTTACTAAATATCTTCATGGAACATGATCTTTACTTAATATCCTAATGATTTTTGGCATAAAACAAAAATGGATAATTTTGACCCATACAATGTATTGTTGGCTATTGCCACAGATAAACCCGTGCGACTCGTGACTGGTTTTGTGATCCAGAGTCACATTTGATGTATTTTTGTTGAAATAACTTTGTTTCTTTAGAGTTTTTTCTAATCAGTTATGCACATTAGGGTTAATTAATGTTGTTAAATTAATTAAAGCTGCTGGTAATGAGCTTTGATTGATCATGTGACTCTCTTCACCGCTGTGATTGGTGGTTGTCAAGTGTATTACAATGGTATGAAACAGATATTAGTACTTCAATCAGTCGGTAAATGAATATTATATCAATTAAAGAAAGTTTTTTTTACTTTAAATTTAAGTTAAGTCTGTAAAACCTAAAATGTCACTACCGTATATTTTACGGTAAATTTCTGGCAACCACAGCTCACGTTTTTTTTACCGTAAATTTAAAGGATTTTTTATTTATTTTTACAGTGTAACATTTGAGCATGGAAATCTGTGGCTTAGCATTTTGGGTCCTGGATAAAAATACAGCAATCCCAGAGCTGAAGCCGTATCCGTTTGCATGATTGTGTTTGCGTGGCTTTCTTTATTCTGTCGAGAGGCAGTAAAGGCTCAGAGGATTGATGTTCAACCGTATTTGAAAATGCCTCAGAGCACCGAGATACCTTGTGTTTACTAGACGACTGTGAAACCAAGCAACGAGCTCCCGGGTTTCACGCAGGACTCATAAACACGATCATAAAGGCCGCTGCAAACACAACAGACTTCAACAGCAGATATTCATGCAAAACAGGTTTTTAAAAGAAAATGCATTATTATGTGCTTGTGCAAAACTCGTCCAACATGATGCTTTTTGCTTTTGCACCATAATGTTTTGTTGCTTTGGAGTTACTAGGGCATTCTGGGTAGTTTACAAACATTTAATAGTGTCAGGGCTTTGTTCAAAGCAGTTGTAAAAGCAATGCTTGCCTAAGCAAGCGCCATTAACAGCTGGCATAGTTTGCTTGTTTTGTTTGTCTGCTTCTATTTAAAAAATAAAATTAAAACTAGATCTGTGTTGCACGCTGTAAAAAAACAATTATTGTAAAAAAAATTGAAAATGTAAAAAAAAAAAAGTAACATTTGAAAATGTAAAAAAGAAAATGATAAACTGACAAAATATCATCTTTTTGGAAGTAAAACTCAAGCAAAAAAGAAACTACGTATGAGTTGAGATTTTGTAACAAATACATTAAAATATCACTGTAGAAGCAACAACCCCAAGATGCTAATTGGATTAAAAGTTGATTAGATTTATGCATGCACTTTAGCCCTGCTTACTTACACAAAGAACAGCAATAATAATGAAGCAACATCAGTGGAAGGAAACTCAAAGCACGGGCCGATGTTGGGAGGGAAGAGGGCAAAGGTCACGTCAACACTCACGCAAGATGCTGATCAAAGACATAACCAGCTGTTTATCTTCCAAACTTGCAAGCCGTGGAAAATATTTCCGTTGGCCAGACGGCAGCTGAGAGCGCCACAAGTTATTTTGAGACTTTCCCAATGCCTCACGCTCCCTATTTCTCATCTTCCTAATTCGGCATTGTCATGCCTCGACGAGTCAGGGTTGCGTGATCTTCCCTTTGCCGTTCCAGTTACAATATCCATCTGCGGTGGAGACTGTGTGGCTTCATCTACGCATTCCTAATAATCCTGCTCTAAATAATGAGCGGTTTGTTATTCGAGTGTGCATTTCCAGTAACAGCCCCGGCTCAAACCACTAATGGTGTTGATGCATCTCTGAATGAACCTTAAGGGTCAGGAATATGCAGTATCCAGTAATACTCTGTGTTTTTTTGCAACCCTTTATGCTATAAAGGCTCAGATCAACTGCATGATGCTAATTCAAGCAGAAAACACTCTACAGATAACACGCATGACACAAGAGCAAACTAAGCACAGTGACTCGGCTATTCCAGTTGAGCATGTGACCATGTGTTGTTTTACAAGTTACCGCATTCATCGCATTTCGTTTTAGGCTCTGCACATGTTGGGAGAGATTTACATTCATGCATTGCATTGTTGCACTGCTCTTGTTGTGTAACTGTTTGCATTGATGTTGTACAGCAAAATATGAGCCATGCATTAAAAGCATGAATGCATTGGTGGATATTTCTAACACGCTAATTCACACATAAATCACCCTATATGCAAAACTTAAATCGATAGCATATGATGCATTAGGTTAAATCGCGCTCATTGCATTTCTTTCGAGGCGCTGTGCATGTGTAAGGAGAGATTTATATTCATGCACTCCTGTTATGTAACTGCTTGCATTGATTTTGTACACTAAAATATGATGCTTGCATGCATGCATTTAAAACTACTATAAATGAATGCATTGGTTGATATTTTGACATGCTAATGCAAAATTTAAACGGATAACATACAT
This sequence comes from Squalius cephalus, assembly GCF_949319135.1. Classification (NCBI taxonomy): domain Eukaryota; kingdom Metazoa; phylum Chordata; class Actinopteri; order Cypriniformes; family Leuciscidae; genus Squalius; species Squalius cephalus. The sequence goes on from NC_137142.1 coordinate 33,533,247, forward strand.
GCCATGTTGAAATCCTATCGTCAAGATAACAAGCATGAGTAGACTAGGGAGTGACTCGGGAATACCAGGGTTGAGCATGTGTTTTTACAAGCTACCGCATTCATCGCATTTCTTGAGGCTCTGTGCATGTGTGTGTCTTCATTGCATTGTTGCACTGCTATTGTTGTGTAACAGTTTGCATTGATATTTTGCAGCAAAATTAATGCATGCTAACTGCTATAAATAATTGCATTGGTTGATTTGAAAAATAATATGCACAACTTAAACATAACATGCATGCCATGTTAAAACGCCATAGTCAAGATAACAAACAAGAGTAAACTAGAGACAGTGACTCGGGAATTCCAGTTGAGCATGTGACCGTATGCTGTTTTACACGCTGTAATTCATCGCATTTCTTTTGAGGCTCTGCACGTGTTGGTACTCATGTTGTTGCATACTCTTGTTATGTAACTCTTTGCATTGATATTGCGCAGAAAAATATAATGCATGCATGCTAAAACAAGTCTAGAAGATTTAAGTGGAAAAGTCAAATGAGGAACTGAGGTGACGTACACATACGTTAGGGTTATTCAGTATTAGTCACACACACACACTCATTTTCATCCAACTCCACCCATGTCTGACAAGGCAATTTCCTGCAACACACAATGCACAAAGCCCTCCTACCTAACGTACCCAAACACGGCCCAGATAACTGGTTAAGGTAATGATTTACATGTCAGTGCCCGTATTACATGTCTCACACACACTTTTAGATATTAACTAGGCGCAATTCTGATTTTTAATACTTGGTTTACTAAACGCACTGTAACATGAACACTGGAACGTAAAGTGCGACCTGGTCAAAATGAATAATTGATCAACACATCCGAGAGGACATTTGCCCTTTCATAACGTTTCCCCAGTCGAACGCTCAGATCCTCAGAAGAAGCAAGCAGAGACTCTCCGTTAATACAAGATCAGAAAATGTATTTGGCAATTTTAAACAAGTGCATACAAGTACAGCTAGAAGCGTTTTCCAATGTTTGCCAAGTGCTCGTAGAGTTGCATTAGTCACATTCTACGTTTAACAGGAACTGCCACCATACCTAAAAGTACATCAAGAAATCGTTAAACATCGACAAAGAAGAACGTAGTCCGTTATAATAATGAGTACATACCTTTTATCTTCAAAAAATATAGAAACACAATGTATTCAAAAAATCAAAAAATGTACAGCAATGTTTACGAAGTATGCATGTCCCTTATGTCCATTATATACAAGTCCATTAGTTTCTGTCTGGATGTATGCATGTGGTATTCATATTTATATATTTATATAGACCAATATTTTTGAATATTTTCAAAAAAGGGAAGGAAAAACAAAACGAACAAAAAAAAGGAAATCAAGGGTCCCTCTCCTTTTTTACTTTGACGTCTCCGGCGAGAATAGTGGCTATTTCGCCTTGCATGAAAGCCCAGGGTACGTTGGATCCCACCAGGGGGCATTTCTCTCCGCTCGGACAGTACACTTCTCCGGTGGCTCCCTGCTGTTTGATGCTTTCCCGGGAACATGGGAAGCAGAACTTGTGTGACGGCACCGAAGGGCACTGCACAAAGTGTGTGTCCTCCAGCCTCTCGTGGCAAAGCGTGCAGCACAGCGGGATGCTATTGGGAACCGACGAGTCCGGGATGCTTTGAGGATGAACCGGATCCATTCCGGGCACGTGAGGCGTTCCCGAACCCTGCGCCAGCCGCCGTTGGTTGGGCGACAGTGGGCTACTGCTGTTTCTGCGCGTCGTTGAGTGGACTTGGTTGGCGTCTTTCGGCGAGCTGTTTCCGCCGGCGTTGTCTGCCGCCATTATGAGCGCCGCCATTGGAGAATGTCCGTTCTGAGAGGCGGCGGCGGCCGAGACGGGCTCCGGCGGGGTCGTGCGGGGGTGTGGGGATATCGTGGACGGCGGGGAGGCGAAGCTAGACGTTTGCACTGGTGGCATCTTCAATCCACCATCCGCCGGCGCTGGGAGCCACTGTCCTTCTCCGTTAATCTTCCCGGCGCTGCCCTCCCCTTCCGGCTCCGGAGAGGCTTTTCTCTTCAGATTCTTGGGATGTTTGCCTCTATCTGCAAAAAAGCATGAGTGTGCATGAATGGGCTGCACTATACTAGCACAAAGCGGCTTTATGCAACGACGCGGTGATGCATTGTAGTGCCAGACATAACAATGAGGCTTGACTGCAAATGCACCACATGCAAATACACGTTGAGCTTTGATCAGCGGAAATTTTCTTGCAGCTGACTCATGCCATAGTGCTCTCATTCAAAGCAGGCCATTTAAGAGACTATAGTGGCATTCTACTGTATGCATCTAGATATTATACACACACACACACACACACACACACACACACACACACACAATAAAAAATGCTGGGTTGTTTCAACGGTCATATATGGACAAACCTAACCGTTGGGTTTAAAATTTTACAGTTGACAAAACTAACTGTTGGTTTAAGTTTTTTAATTCAAATTTTAAACCCAACGGTTCAGTATGTCAACCGTTGGTTTAATTTTTAAATTCAATTTTAAACACAACGGTTAGGTTTGTCCATATTTAACTGTTGAAACAACACAGAATATTCACACACACACATTTTCCTACACAAGATTGAAAATATGGCATTTCTTGAATGCATCTAGATATTATATATATATATATATATATATATATATATATATATATATATATATATATTCAAATTGTATATAACGTTACTCATATATGTTTATTACACATTTATACACATTTCACTATACAAAAAGATTGAAAATACAGGGAAAAAAGGCATTTTAATCATACCTGATTTGGATGCAGGAGCATTAGTATCGTACACGACTCTCTGCTGCATGTGCTCCTTCTTAAATCTGTTCTGGTCGTACGGGTTGAGCGCCATTAGACTGGTCTTGTTCTTGTTGATCCAGTCGTCCGCCCGGGTCTTGTGGTTGTCGCTGATCTCCGGCGTCATGCTGTCCGGTCGGTGCTGGTGTTTGTCCTTGTCGTGCTCCGTGCTGGAGACCGAGGCTGGGCGTTTATTCCCACCGAGGTCCGCAGGGCTGAGACCCAAGTGTTGTCCCGGTCTCCCGTTAATCGCGTGCGCCATGCTGCCGTTCACCAAAGGCACTAGATTGGGCGGCACGCCGCTAGTCCTCCGCGGGTTCGGACTCTGGCGGTTGAGCTCCGGTGGATCGTCCGGTTTTGAGAATCCGTTCGGCACCGGGATGCCATTGGCGTGCCGTGCAGACTGATATTCGGGTCCTAGCCTCGGTGGACGCTCGGAGGAGAGCGGGTAACGGTCTAGGGGTTGCGGCGGACGCGAGCCTGGGTCTCCGGGCGTGTGATTCAACGCCTGGATGTCTTTCCCCGACAACTGTTGTTTTCCCGGTCCTGCCGGTCTACCGTCCTGAAATCCATGGGCTCTTTTGAGCTGCCGAGCGGTTTCAATTACAAACTCGATCCTGTCTGCTCCTTCGTAGTTCACACATCCTCTGCAAACGGGTTCAGTAAAATCCCAGATCATAGCCCACGGCATGCGGGGCAAGTCACATAAATAACACGACTGCCTCCTCGAAGCAGCAACCGCCGCGGACGACATCGCTCTTTTAGCTGGAAAAAACCCTCAGAAAATCGAGCACAATCCTCTTTGAAACGTCTGCGGATGATGTGAGGATGGAAAAAAAATAAGCTCCTCTCGCGCTCACACAAAGTAATAATTAAGTTACAAACAGAACTTCATAGTAGCCGTGCGCTTTACTACGACGTGCGCGCGATCTATCTCACTCACTACTACCGCGGCCAGGCTCGAGCTCAATGTGGAGCAGTGACGTCACCGCCCCGCTCTGACTCTCCACTTCTATTTACTTGATTCTTCGATAGAACAGACCCTCCGGCGCATGCGCGCTGACGGCGCTCTCTCGCGCACCCCCTCCTCCCGCCCTTTCTTTCTTTTCCTTGAATCCTTTATTCAACTATACTTGAATCGAGGCCAGATCTGCGACGAACGACGACGAGAAGTAGGAAATAAATAGGCGAATGAGCGTTTTCGAGATCATCGACGCGTTGGAAACGATTCGAAGTCGAAAGTTGTGTGTTTACACTCGCTGACGTACGAGGACGATATATGCAAATCTGGCAAATTCTGGTGAGCTGTCTGTCACCCTTTACATTTTTTCCAAGCGAATTTGGTTCCCACGATCAATGGAAATATGAGGGAAATGTGATTTACGAGCATGCGAATGTGGAACTAATTAAATGTGAAAGTAGTTTGTAGCGGATTTGCATATTTTTTTTATTTTTTTTTGTTATCTGCTAGAAACTGCTCTATAAAATAGCCATTAAATCTCACATGACTGGGGGGAAAAAACATGGAAAAGGTGTGGTTATTTATTCATGTATTATTTATTTGTTATACATTGCCTGATTGGCATGTAATTAAAACTATTTTAAAAAAAATAGTCGACTAAGCCCTTGTTGAGAATTTATTTTAATTTATAACTCAATTAAAAACCATTTCTAATTTATAATAAATAAATAAAATGAATGTTATAAATATTTTAGATTTATAATAATTGTTATTTAAATTACTATTATTATAAACTGAGTTTATAAATTCAGAGGCTGGATGATGCAACTAAAATGAGAATCTAAGATCAACTCATGCATTAAAATAGCAATAAAATATGTTTGGTGTTCCTCTTTTTCTGGAGATCCCCTACATTCCACTTCTGATCCGTGACTCTTTCCTACAGCCTTCAGTTGTGTAAACAAGTCCCAGTCCATCAACTCACAATATTAACAATCTACAGATTTTCCCAATCTTAGTCATATTTGTCATGCTCATGAAATGACAGATTTAAACTTTCATTTACACACACAAACTTGACCTCAAATCCCACTTTTTTCCCTCTAGTTTTGATGGTTGCACACATTATCTGATCGTGTCTGGTCACTGGGTACATAATGTCCACAGTGTGAGAAGAACCAACAAATAGCTTTAGAGGTCCTTCCCTTTTGTTTTGGACTCGTTCCAAATGAGTGCAGCTTCAGGGCTCTTTGGGTGAAGCAATGCGTCTGAAATCTGCAGACACAAGGCCGGATGTGTTTGTGCAAGCCCTCGTGACGTTGGAAAGAGGAAGTAAGATGTTTAGTCACGTACCCACAGCTCGCCTCGCCCTTCTCAACGAACATCAAATCTGTTGGCCTGCAGCCAGGGCGTGTGATCAAACCCTCCTAAAGGAATTGCAGCATTAGGGCGTGTTTTTGTACCCGAGAAACTGTAAATATCGTCTTTTCTTTCCGGCCTGACAACTAATTCCTCCCGCACTAACCTTTGCATTCTGAGCAGGCCGGTCAGATTTCACATGAACGTGTCACTCAAGGTCATTTTGTTTTCTTTATCAGTGGGTTGTGACTGAAAAATGGGACACAGATCGGTTCAGTCAAAAAAATAAAATGCATATAAAATAATGCATAGTTGGGAAAGCAAAATATACTGAAAAAAAGACAACTTTTCAAACAAGGATAAATATGGTTTGTGTCGACCACAATGTGTTTTCTGAGGTGAATTATTCAAAATATACAGCTGAATATGATTTTCAATGTTGGTGCTGTATTGGGTCACCACAACCATATGAAATATACCATTTAAAACTAATAAACTTTGTAATTTGACCAGGCTCTTGCAAATGATTTAGCTTCAATCTGACTTTTTGATTACATCAATAATACAGGTGATATTAATACATTTCATTTGTATGAGTTGCGGTTTTGTTCACCACACAATAAAATTCCACGTCCTGAAGCAAAAACCAGTTGAGAAACACTGATCTACATGATCATGACTCAGCACTTCTTAAGCAATGCCTCATTAAAATAACACGTCAGGAACATTGCAAGGCTAAAAAATAATAATAATGTGATCCAAGTGAGTTTTAGAAGTCAGATTTGATACAGATATCAAATCCTATCAGAGGTTTTGTTTGTTTTTAAGATAGTCTGTGCTTTATTCATTAGTGTCGTGCATTTACCTCTCATGTGCTTTTGGGTTTTTGCATGGCCCATTTTCTCTGTTACACAACTACATCTGCTACAGATGTTCAAGGACGTGGTGCCGTACATGAAAACAACACAAATGAAATATTGATATTGTTATATAAGGTCACAAACACAAATATCACAAGCTCTCGTTCTCTTATATAAAATGACTGAAGCATAATTAAAACTGCTACTTGTGTGGTCATTTTTAAGTTCTGGGAAGTCGACCCAGACACATTTACAGAGACGCAGACGGCATAAAACAACATCAGCCTCGGCTATAAAACGAGTGCGTGCTAAAACATGTGCCGTGCTTTTGGGTTCACTGAAGTGTGTCAAGCTAAACCCACTGACACAATGTCATTCTCTACCCTGCGTTTCCGAGTGCAGGCGGTCTGTAAAATCTCTGTTCCTGCTTGTGATTGGCTGTTAATTTCTCAGGAAATGGTAACCATGGCAACCCCTGCGCTCACCAGGATAGCCCCACTGACAAGCAACATCCTGTTTACTGTGTTGCTATTTTTTCCCTCCAGCTCACAAATTCAACCGAGAATGTTTTTATTGCGAGTCTGTTGTGCAACAACCTCAGTTTAGCGACTGCTAACCGTGCACGTTGTACTTAAAGTGTTTATTGCACACGTTAAACACTCATTCAGCATTGAGTTCACAGGAGGAGAATACATGCATATACAAAACAGCCAGAAATAGCCTGAATTATTTGCATACTAGACCACAACTGTAGTGTGTAATGTGTTTCATGCATTTAGCAGATGCTTTAAGTGACTTACAACAGAAGAACAAAAGCAATCCATACCCAGTGTATATTTTGTATATATATATATTAGTGCTGGGCAAAGATTAATCACGATTAATCGCATCCAAAATAAAAGTTTGTGTTTGCATAATATATGTGTGTGTACTGTGTATAATTATTTTGTATATATAAATACACACATATGCATGTATTTATTTAAGAAATATTTGCATGTATATACTGTATATATATTTTATTTATATATAAATAATTTATATATAAATAAAAAAAATTCTTAAATATATACATGCATGTGTGTGTATTTATATATACAAAATAATTATACACACACACATATGCAAACACAAACTTTTATTTTGGATGCGATTAATCTTTGCCCAGCACTAATATATATATATATATATATATATATATATATATATATATATATATATATATATATATATATATATATATATATATATATACACACACACACACACACACACAAACACATACACACACTTATATGTGTAGAAACTTTTATGCGATTAATCGTGATTAATCGATTCGACAGCTCTAAAAAAAAAAAAATTATATATATATATAGACACACACACACATACATACAGTATATATACATTTTACAAACTTTTATGTTTTAAACACTAATATATACTATATATATATAGTATATTTACACTATTATACACTACTATATATATATATATATATATATATATATACACACACACACACACACACACACACACACACACACACATACACACAGACACACACACAAATACTCCAGCTTGAAACTGATTTGTTTTGATAAATTACCAATTAAATACTAATAAATTACTAAATTCTACACAGTCTCAAAACAGTAAGGCATATATTCATCTGGTTGTAATGAACCATGTACGTTATACTGACAAAAAAACACCAGAGCGCTCTCAGTGTGTCGGTGCAAACGGCAAACATTTCGTGACATCGGGGAGGTAGAAGAGCAATTATAAAATGGAGGAATTTAGTCAAAATGGAGGGCCTGAGAGAGGAGCAGAAAAAATGTGCTCGGCGTCTGGAATCTGGGGGCTGGAGGCTGCAGAGGTGATGTCATTGGAGCAGAGGATCTGGGAGAAAAACAAGTCTCTTTCTTTATTCAGATCCTCTTTGCAGTCCCAGCAGGGGTGGGGGGGGTGGGAGGATTGGCAGGGGCTGCTGGGAAATGGTAAAGGATGCCAAGCCGGCTCTGCAGCCAACATTAGTGGCTCACATCTTTGTTCTCTGAAACCTGGTGCGCTGCCAAAAGCCTCATTTCAGTTCCCCGCCATGATTACACTGGGTGTAGGCCAATTCCTGAGAGCTCGCAATCCTCTCGCGCTCCTTCAAAGGGCTCGCTGCCAAACATGCAGCAGTTTCCATGGCGACGGCCAGCCCAACATGAAAAAGTAAGTAATGATTCAGGCAGAGCGCCAGATGTGCCACATGTGCAACAGTTATAAAAAAGAAAAAAAAAGCATGATGAAGTAGCAAAGGCTGGTCTAGTCTAGTCTGGTAATTGTGCTTGCTAGGAAATGCAGTTAAATCAAAGCAAAATAGAATACGGAACTCGACTGCTACATTGTTTAAGGATCAGTTTGAATGTTAACATTCCAAATCTGGATACTTTGTAACAGCACATCTTTCCTCAAAAAGATACATTTAAATATCTGCTATTAGTGATGCATGCTTTAGCAGACGCCGTTAAAATGAGCTTATCTGGGAAATATCAACATGTAAGTGAATTTTCTTTTCTTTTTTTAAAAACAGCTCTAGCATAATAAACGCTCACACGTCGTGTTTGCTGTAGCTCATGGAAAGCATGTTGTCATTGACAGATGAGAAGAGATGTGGTTTCCTGTCAAAATCCCCAGTCATTTGCACATACAGCATGACATACCTTCTGAAAAACTCACATTTGAATATTAGAATTGACGAAGACTGAAATATGCCAAGATTTCGGTGGTCAGCTGTTAAACCATAAAATTTGCTATTTAAAATTAATCCACTCAGATTTATTTGTGATCGTAAAGTCTCGTGAGTTTTATATTAGGCTACGTGTTCAGACTGTCAGTCCAAATCCCATTAACGTTATTTGTGTATCCGATTGGAATCTGATCTAAAATTGTTGATGTTCACACTGTAACATTGGTTTCAATTTCAATTGCATTTCATGTGATTTTCGTCCGTTCACACTTGCTAAATCTGATCGGATTTCAAATCGGATTTGGATTCATAGCCTTAGTGCTGTCAAATTAATTAAGCGCATCTAACATAAAAGTTTGTAAATATATAATATGTGTGTGTGCACGCGTGCATGTGTGTACATATGCATTTACACATATATTTACAAACTTGTATGAAACAAGAAGCAGCAACATGATTTTGCACACATTTTAGAGAAGTGCATCAGACCTAATCATGAACTGTTGATCTGTTTGTCACATGACTCTTACTTGCACATCTAACATCACATCTGAGGTCTGTGAGTTGGCAGGTGTGTGTGTGTGTGTGTGTGTGTGTGTGTGTGTGTGTGTGTGTGTGTGTGTGTGTGTGTGTGTGTGTGTGTGTGTGTGATGACATCTACAGCTCTATGTAAATGAAGTGTGGGCGCTGTCGTCTCTTCACACTTTTGGTTTCACATGCATTAATGGAACAAGCCTGTTTTCAGCAAATGAATCACTAGAAACCAGTTCAGTGTTTTTTGCCCATTAAATTGCAGGAACATTTTGTAATGTGCACTCGCATAATCGTAAATGTCGTAATGATATCAGGGCTTTTTTTTTTTTTTTAGCTCTCACACTTTCCAAATGTTACTAATCACTCAGCCTCAAATTACTGGATGAATGAGTGCATTTATTTTACACAATGTGTCAGGTCATGCAAACAGGTTTTTGTTCTCATGTCTGGCTTTTCCGTTGACTTTTGATATTTATCAGCGTATTGTTATGCTGTGAATAATGTTCATTTACCTCTACTGAAAAACACTTTCATTATCGTTTATGATATGACCACATTTTGGTTTATGCATAAAGTAGGTTATCCCGACAGTGCAAAAGTGAAAGAATATGAGGAATGTGCTTATTTTACATTAAAATGACTAGTAAAAACTAGAATTTAGAGGTGAATAAAATAAAATAAATACCCCAAAAAATTGCATAAATATATGTTTATATTTTATCAGAATTAAAGTTGACATGAAACGGAAAGTTGCGCTCATCTTTTCTTCCCTATTGTGACGTATATCCATGTGAAACGGCTTGATTTTGTCTTTGGGGAATTGATTGGATGGTGGATATCCGTGGTTTGCTATTGGTGGATCTCATTTGAGTGACAGGTTGCCCCGCCCTCATAATCAGAGAAGAAATGTCACTGCAAGAGGGAGGGGAAGTTATTAAGATGAAAGATTATGAGGCACATGAACTTAAATAAAATAATAATGATGTGCACGGATAAATCATTTATAATAAATACTGCAATATTCCATAAAATGAATTTTGATTTCATATTGAAGGTGTAATCTTCCCGCTTCGGGTCATTTTTGACCCGTGAAAAGATTTTTTTGTAAGTCTGAAATGTAAATAACTTTAAAAAGGCTAAAAAGGAAACAGACTTTACGCCACAGGTCACAAATCTCGCCACATACCACAACATTACACATCATCATCTTTATGACTTATTGAATTCCAGGATGGCCGATTATCAAAATGACCTCCAATCATCCATAAAGTGAAAGTGTGTGAGAGGGCATCAGTATGGCATTAATTATCCCACTTTGGGATAATAATTTGTGTCACTGGCCGTGTTGTGTGTAACTCATTAAAAGTAACTTGAGTTACGTAATCAGATTACTTTTTCAAGTAACTAGTAAAGTAACGCATTACTTTTTCAATTTACAAGTTACTTTTTCACATTTATTGACTGACAGCTCTCCTGTCCACATGTCCACAGTGAGGACGTGTTGTGCGCGCTGTGTAAACATGGTGGTTATTTATTAGTTACTTTTTTGGGGAATATTCCAATATTTAATGCAATATTGCAATGCATTACTTTTAAAAGTAACTTTCCCCAACACTGGTCACTGGAAATCATTGTGGCACCAGCGATCGATATGACTGACACGTCTTGAGAAAGAAATAGAGATGTCAGAAGCATCCGCAGCGCAGCGGATACACGGCTGTTAGCTTCGGCCTTCTTGCATGTAGACTTCAAAGTGTGGATTTTTTCAAACCAGATTTCTCTCAAAAGCGAGTGACAGAATGAAAATGAGGGAGGCACTTGAAAGGGAATGTTATGGTGTGTACGATACATGCTTGAGCTCTTTGAATCATGGCTTTCATCTGCAGACATGGCTGTCATTACCCATGTTAGCGGCGCTAGCTAGCGTTAACACACTTTACCAAGGGGGTTTTTAAAGAGCTAGTAATAAATGTTTTGATTAAAATGCCAAATGTGCTCTTATATGGTCAGACTTTGGACCTGCAGCGTAACATCGTCTGATCGACTGTGAGGTAAGATGGTAGATTAAAGATCAGACACATGAGAAACTTTGATAATCTGCCATATAAGGAATGCAATAAGTCGTAAAGATATATAGCCAGACTTCAGAGCGTATTCTGCGGCCAAGAACTGTCATGCACGATTATGATCTACATGAAATGGCTAAGTTATTATGATTTGATGTCACAAAAACACTGCGTATCTGTTTGCATGTGCTGCAATAGTCAGACTATTGCTACCAATAAAACAATAAACGTAATCGCACATTGCCATGTTATCATGTTGCATTTATCCAGATGAAGACACACTCCTTGTTGCGTTGTTAGGGAAACATTACGCTGAATGCAAATGATAAAATACAACTAGCCGTATAATAGATAGGATGGCAAAAAAGGGAGGAGAAATGTCTGTTCTGTCACCATCAATGGTCATTTCTAATCCAACTCTATGGTCTTAAGGTGTAAATTAATTTCATTCAACAGAAGGTGATTAATCACATGATTCTTGAGCAGAAAATCATCATATTAGAGTGATATCTGAAGGATCATGTGACTGAAGAAGACTGGAGTAATGATGCTGAAAATTCAGCTTTGCATCACAGAAATAAATTGTGTTTTTAAATAAATTGAAATAGTAAACAGTTTATTTTAAATGCTAATCATTTCTCACATTATTCCTGTTTTTACTGTATTTTTTGGATCAAATAAATGCAAGCTTGGTGAGCAGAAGAGACTAATTTCGAGCAACAATTCAAAGTCAAATGTATGTCCTGTTTTTTTTTGTTTTTATATATATATATATATATATATATATATATATATAAAAACACACACATGCATGTATATATTTAAGAAATATTTGCATGTATATACTGTATATATATCTATATATATCTATATATATATATATATATATATATATTATATATATATAATTTATATTATATATAAATACATATTTTATATATAAATAACAATTCTGAAATATATACATGCATGTGTGTGTATTTATATATACACAAATGAATTATCTTATTATTATCGTTGCACAGCCCTACTTAAAATAAATAAGTATGCCATTGGAGGAGGTCATGTGACATTTCATGTCCCAAAAAAAAAATGGTCTCATGGTCTCAGAGGTCGAAGTCAAAGAACATGTAAACATGCAGCATTAGCCGTGTTAAGCATTAACTACAGTCATCTTTCTCCCAGGTCTCCGGTCAGCGGCACGTCGGTTTATCTAACCTCATTAGATATACATGCAAGTCATTTGACCACAAAGGCCACGAGGTTGAACAAAGCAGCTCTTGTGTGAGTGTGTCAGCGGATCGGCACACCCAGACACGACAGAGACGCAGACCAGCGGATGAATGAACGGCCACATCAGCACAACTGAGGATGTATGATGGGCGTTTGCAGGTTTGCTGTAGATCTCCATTTTACAAAGCTGGAGTTCAGCGGGAGTTCAAGCCGCATATCCATTATTCATGCGACCCACATGCACTTTCTGTGTGGGACGGGGGCTTATCTTGATCTCCACGGGAGAGGGAAATGATGTGTGTGGATGTAAGGAAGCACAAACAATAGTATTTCAGTATACAATAGTAAAATGCCCCAAACACACGTTGGCCATAACAACACTCCAGCTCTCATCACGAGGAAGCTGTTAAAATGCAAAGTGTGTGAAATCTACAGGAAGACACTGACAGAGAAAAGAGTTATGAGAGATAAATGTCACAGTTCATTCAGTCCCGAGCAACATCGATGCTACTGGAACTCACACAGCCGAATGCATGAACATTATCGCATTAGACATTCCTGTACACTGTAAAAAGTGCAATTACTACATTAAAAACTTGATTTAACCCTTAAAATAATGTTACTGGTATAAATTAATGTATTTAGGTTGATTCAGCAATATTAAATAATATTTCTGACATGAATAAAACCAGAGAATTCACCATGAGTGTTTTACACCTGCTGAAAGCATCGTTTATTTGCATGTCTGCGTCATTCACTCACTCTCACACACACACACACACACACACACACACACATATATACATAATGGGAATTTCATTTTTGGGTAAACGATTCCTTTAAGTGTCCACAAAGTTTTTGGTGCTATAAATACGTTTATCTTTGCGGTTTCATCTCTGATAAAGGAACAGTTATGGGTGGCATTCATGTCTCAGTAACGCCTGGTCGTTGTAGCTTAACCACAGCTTTTACAGTTGCTGTGAAAGGGAGAAAGTGAGAGAGCCAGAAAAACTGGGCCAGCAGTAGATATATGAGCACACTAAGGGAAGTCCAAAAGAAAAATCCCCACCCAGTTAAACCACAGGCCTTGTCAGCAACACATGACCTCATGGAAGCATTGCTTTGTTATCGCTTAAACATTCAAAGCAGCACATTCCCCTCCCCCTCAAACACACACACACACACACACAAACAAACCGCCGAAGGGTGTCAGTGACTGTTGAAACAGAAAATAAACAAAAGACATGCATGGTCGCAATAAAGACACGTTTAAATGGCAGACGCCTTTAACACTTCTACATTGCTCAACCAAGCATCCACTTCATCTCAAATGTTCTCCTGAAATTCATTAGGCTGCACAATATTGAAGGAAAATGCGATATGCGATGACGCGTTAAATCAATATGCGATACGATAATGCTTTAAGTGTGTAAAATAAATTTTAAAACTGAAAATGAACCAACATACATTTTTTTTGTGTGTGTGTGAGAAGAAAGCATCCCTACGACTCCTGAAAGTGCACAGCGGTGTAAAGTAAGTGTAATTTTAACCTCAGTGTAAACAAGGGGGGGGGGGGGGGGGGGGGGGGGGGGGGGGGGTTAGGGTTTCAGGAAGACCTACATTAGGCTTATTTAACAACAGCAGTTGAATAATCGGAAACACTTTACAATAAGGTTCATTAGTTAACATTAGTTCATGTATTAACTAACAATGAGCAATACATTTGTTACAGTATTTTTAATCTTTGTTAATGTTAGTATGTTGAAATTAATATTAACTAAGTTTAATAAATGCTGTGAAAGTATTGTTCATTCTTAGTTCATGTTAACTAAGGTAGTTAATTAATGCTAACTAATGAACCTTAACCGAGTAATCAAAAGTATAAATAAAACACTGCTTAGTCTTCACTGAATGAATTAAATACTGATTCTTATTAAAGCTACATAAGTTATTCAGCCGAGAGCAGTGAGTGATTTTCTCTTTGTGTATTGTTGTTTAAGATGGCTGCAGGAATATTAGGCTACTGTCACTTTAAGAGCTAATGCACGGATCCAATACACTGATACACATGCGTTTTATTTCTCAACTGTTTAGTCTAAGACACAACTGACTGTGTTTATGTGAATACTCACCAAGATGGGCATTTCCACATAATGTTGTGTGTATATAAGCTACGGAAGAGAACTGAATTCGGAAGTACTTTGCTTATTGCATTTAATAACATTAAGCATGTCAAGTCAAGTCATCTTCATTTATATAGTGCTTTTAACTATGGAGATTGTTTCAAAGCAGCTTTACAGAGATAAGCGTATAATTTAAGGCAACAGAGATTGTTTTGGCTTTATAGCGGTTCTTTAATAAAGTTATTTTCCAGCTTAAGTTAGTGTCACACGTGTGTAACAGTCATGTGTCCAGTAACAGTCCACTCTCTGCTGTCTGTGTTGGACTTTTTGTAATCTTTTGAGAGTATTAAAATCATATTGTATCGCAAGCCATATGTACGATATGTACATTTGCGATATTTTGATTTCGATATATTGTGCAGCCCTAATTAGGTGAATTAAAAACAGACACAACCGAGTCAATGATTATTACAGTAAGAAAATAAAGCTATAAAATACATTTTTGGAATAAGTTTCCGTTTCATGTCAGATCGGCCTCGTCGTTTGATGTTTAAAGGGTAACTCTCGCCAAAATGCAACCTAGGGTTTTTTTTTGTTAATCTTTTAAGTTTGACCGTATTTTCGTTTTCGGTCAAAATGCCTTTTGAATGGGAGTGAATGCTCTGTGAAATTTAACAGGCAAAATCCATTAAAAACCCTGAAAAAGTTCCCCACGTGGATTTCGCTCATTTTCAAGTTGATCATGTGAATTGGTCATGACGAACGTGTGGATTCCTATTGAAATGTCTGGACTGGAAATAAAGGGTAACTCTCGCCAAAATGCAACCTAGGGTATTTTTGTTAATCTACCCGAGGCAAACTTTCGTTTAAAAGCATAATTAGGATGGAAACGCCACTTTTAAGATTGACCGTATTTAGTTTTCGGTCAAAATGCCTTTTGAATGGGAGTGCATGGGGCACTACTATGATAGCATCAAAAATCACTATTTTTAAAACACTAAGAAGGCTCGACACAACATGAAACTTTGCTGGAAGTATCACCAGAGGCTCTACACATGAACTCCAGCATTGAGAACATTATTTGTGTACACAGAGTTTACTAAAAAGAAAGATTTTGAACAACTCACTGTCTCTGTGTCCGCTGGTGTTTTGACAGTCAAAAATAGTCAATCTCCGAATGCGAATGAACTGACTCTGAATTTTAGTATTGCTTCTTATATGAGGATCCTTTTTCAAATGCAAGGTCAATATTGATTTTCACTAACGACAAAACAACAAATTATTCGTGAATTTATATGGAACTAATGCTGCGTTCCAGGCAGGTTTTTGAGCTCGTAAATCACGACTTCAAACCACGACTCACGACTTTGTAGCGTTCCAGGCCAGTCACGCCAAACTACCTGAGCGCAAGGAATTGTGGTAGCTAGATGTAAACAAACCAGCATGGCAGACCTTACAGGGCTTATGCGCATTTGTAATCATTTCTGTCGCCAAAGGTGCTTACTCCTTGTTTATTTGAGGGAAACGGAGGAGGAAAAACGGCGCATAAGGCAAGATAAGCTGTTATACCTTTTATTTGACTTTATTTGTATATTTGGAAATGTATTTGGTATTAATTTATCCTTGCACTTAATGGACTGAAAACTAGTTAACGTTATATTGTCCTAAAGTGTATTCTCACCGTGTACCGCCTGCAGAAACACGGCATCCGTAGGGGCTGCCATTGTTGTTTTGTATGGTTTCGCGGGCTACGTGACGTCAGAGCTCGTAACTGGGAGTACATCGATCTAGTACGAGTTCACGGGTGGGAAGTCACGGGTTTGACTGCCGTTCCAGTGCTCTTTCACGGGTATAAGGTTTGGAAAAACACGGGTTACAGGTTGCCTGGAAGGCACCATAAGCTTTAGGAGCTTTCCATCTTTACTCTCCTCCCTGTTACGTTGCATTCGGAGATCAACTATTTTTGACTGACAAAATGCCGGCGCCCAATTGTTTGAGTTCATGTGTAGAGCCTCTGGTAATATTCGAGCAAAGTTTCATGTTGTGTCGAGCCTTCTTAGTGTTTTAAAAATAGCGATTTTGATGCTATCATAGAAGTGCCCCATGCACTCCCATTCAAAAGGCATTTTGACCGAAAACGAAATTACGGTCAATCTTAAAAGTGGAGTTTCCATCCTAATTATGCTTTTAAATGAAAGTTCGCCTCGGGTAGATTAACAAAAAGACCCTAGGTTGCATTTTGGCAAGAGTTACCCTTTAAAATCTTGTTTGAAAACACATTTTTATTCTTTATCTTTTGAATCGATTTAAAAAAAAATTACATGTTACACTTTGTGTATATTATGTTGTGGTTGAACTTGTATTGTAAAGTACTTTGAGAGTTGTTTTGAGTTAATATTGTTATGTAATGTTAATATTTGATGGCAGATGATCTGAGCACACTCTGAGATCTCTTGAAACTTTTGATCTGAGAAGCAACTGAGATGTTAAAGAGAATGTAATTTATGATCAATCACTCCTAAGTGCAGTTCTCTCTCGTCTCTCAAACAGAGCGGTGGTGCTGCACGCAGATTAATATTTCCATCAGCTCATTAGATGCTAGACGGGAATAGAGCGAGTCCAGGAATCCGATAAAAGCAGTGGTAGAAATGTGTTGGGAGACGGTGGGAGACGCCCTTCACTCCCAAAGCACAACTGACCTAGAAAACCAGTGCTTATTATTGGTGTAAAAATGTTAACCCTCAATTTCCTGACTGTGTCTCGCTATTAACCCTTAGTCATCTGTCCATTTCATAAGCTCAGACATGTTAATCAGGATAATGGATTGAACAAACCCTTAAAGCACTAAGTATAGAGTGCACCAGTATGGTTTCGGAAGTAAAAATCCCATTCATTTTCTCTGAGGAATTGATTTTGAACGATAGCCTTTTAAAACAGACCTACTGTGAGCTTACGAGGCTGTTAATCGATTGTATATACTTTTGTTACAGCCATTGGCCCACATTAATTCAACCTGTTTTTCTAAATAATCATGCTCAAAAGTTCCTGGTGAAAAACTACACTGTAAAAAATGATTGTGATTTTAACGGTCAAAGACTGTAAAAATGCTACAGTGAAAAACTGTTAATTGGTTAAGGGAAAGTTTCCTTACTATATGCGGTAAATAACTGTGATAGATCTAAGGGTACATTTAATGTAATTTTACTGTAAAATACCGTTAAATGTACAGTTTTTGGAAGTGAAAAAAGAACAAGTCATTGTATAATTTACAGTGAAAAAACGTAAATTGACATTCCCACAATTCCCTGCGTGACACATTTGATGTATTTTTGTTGAAATAACTGTGTTTCTTCATAGTTTTCTTAGTTTTTTCTAATCAGTTATGAAATTAGGGTTTTATGTTACATTTAATGTTGTTAAATTAATGTTTATTGCATTTTTAAAATGTCACACGTGTTACCTTGATGGTGTTTAGTGTGTGTATGAATGACACTGTGCAGCTTCTATATATTAGTATTGACTTTCTTGTGAAAGAGCTGTTTGTGATGATGTTTAACTCATCATGTGATTTCATCTCCACTGTGATTGGTGGTTGTCATTGTATTACTATGGTACAAAACAGATATAAATACTTCAATAGGTCAGTAAATTAACATTATATCAGATAATTAAATACGGCTTATTACTGTAAGTCTGTAAAATCTAAAATGTTGCTACCGTATTTTTTACGGTAAATTTCTGGCAACCACACCTGCCGCTATTTTACCGTAAATTTAACAGATTTTTTTTTTTTTTACAGTGTATATCAGCCATGATTCTGCAGAGAAATATCCACCAATCATCAGAGAATTGAAACGGGCTTAAAAAAACTCCCATGATGCACTGCGAATGACATATTCAAGTCAGTTTTCTAACCCAAAAACGTGAAATATAGTACATAATAAACATCCTTAAATCAATCGTTTGATAAATCTCCAGCTTGTTTTGACAATTTATGTAATCCGCAATTCTTAATATACGTTCGCTCTTTCCCTCACTAACGCTTTTACAGTAAGCTCACAGTCTTGACTCTTAATCTTTTTGTTCAATTTTCAAATACTTCCATCTAAACAAAGTTTGCAATGCTGTGATTCACCTCGTTGCTGGTTGGTTTGCTTCATGGCTTTTAACTCTTAAATGAAGACTCTTTAAAATCCCATATACTTACAAAACCAAGACTGTGGAAAGTGGAAGGCCAAATAGGTCATTTTTTTTTAGAAAACATCACTAAATATCACGCTTTAAAAGGCATAATTTTCCAGCTAATAGCCGTAACCAAGTTTCGCTTCTGTTATTAAGCCAATCATTTTGAAAGTCACAACTTTAAGGGAAATTAAAATGAAAATTAAGTCATCATTTACTCACCCTAGTAATGCGGTTCTTCCTTTTTCAGACCACATAAGGAGACAGAAAAAATAATAAAAAAGCCATATAATGGCAGTGAATAGCGACCAGCATCAAGCTTTTTAAAAAGTATCACAGAATGATCCCATGCGACACGTGCCGTATATATCCCACGTGTTCTGGGGGTTTATGATAGGGTTTGGTCAAAAAGAAACCGAAATTGAATGTATTATTTGACGAAAATGAACGCACAGAAGACCAACGGCCAAGGTCAGGATTTTCGTTAAACTCCCCCTGTGGTGAAAATCAAGTTTTTAATGTTGTTTATGTGTGGTGTTTTTAATATGCTTTAAGGCAAACCATGTGTAAGTTCATAAGTCGACAGCATTGCTGAGTATTTCCTCCTTAAAACTGCAGTGAACCAAAGACAGTCTCAAAAACACGCTTTGAAATCGCTGGTGTTTCTGACGTCACAAACTATCGTCAACCAGTGGATCTCTGAGCTGAGTGAGTGAATGGAGGCGGGGCTCATTTGCATATTCATAGAACCACGCATACTAAATGAGGCAAGGGTGTCGAGTTACATTCAAGATATTTTAAAGCAAAGGAAAAAACATTTTCAAAACATCAAATATGAGTTTTAATGGATAAAAATATTGACTACAGCAAGACTTTAAGTAATTAAATTTCAGTTTGTTTTTCACCAAACCCTATCGTTGGAATATACGCATGGGATAATTCTGTGATACTTTTGCGTCTTTTTTTAAAAGCCAATCACTGCCATTATATGGAGGAGCGCGAACCGGACAATTTATTTTTTAAATTATGCTTTTGTAGTCCAAAAAAAAAAAAAAAAGAAGAAAGAATGGCATACCGCATTAGGGTGAGTAAATTACTTATTTTTAATTTTAGGGAGAAATAAACCCTTTAAAGGTTTGGAAACCATGGCAACCACGTAATTCCAGATTCTCATTCAAAATGATATTTCAGACACGGAATATAGATACAGATCATTTGTTTATACAGATGATGAGTTATATGTGCAACTCATGCAAAATGCTACTTTCTAACTAGCATGAACTAACCATGAGCAATACATTTGTTACAGTATTTATTAATCTTTGTTAATGTTAGTTAATAAAAACAGCTGTTCATTGTTTGTTCATGTTAGTTCACAGTGCATTAACTAATGTTAACAAATACAACCTTTGATTTTAATAATGCATTAGTAAATGTTATACAAGTAAATGTTAAATATTTTGTTATAAGTAATAGATGCTGTTACTAAGATTAATAAACGCTGTTACAGTATTGTTCACTCTTAGTTCATGTTAACTAAGGTAGTTAACTAATGAACCTTAATGTAAAGTGTTACCAATGCAATAAACATGCAAATGAAAACACATTATAGAAGAGGAACAGCACGTCCACCACCGGTCTCACAGACAAAGTGCATGTTTACAACGGATCTTAAAATATATCAGTGCCATTGTTTTTCACAGCACAGCATGTTTATAAAAGCTACTGTACTGAGGCCTAATCCTGGCTTAATCTAAGCCCTGTCTGTGAAACCAGTCTATATTTACATTCGGATCGGAAAGGTTGACGTGTTTTCCACTGAATTTCACTGAGCCCTTCTGAGCATGCTCAGTTCTGACCACTGACAACACGTCAGACTTCTCCCTTCTGCTGATGCCCACTCACACACACACACACACACACACACACTTCCCCCTCAGGGTTCATTTCCATTCAGTCTAGTGAGCAGCCCAATCGATTCACAGTGTGGCCAGAAAACCCCCAGCATGCACAGCAGCCACGCCTCCCTGCAGACTCATATAGCCCAGTACGGTACAGCAAGCATGCACTTGTTTACTTTACCCAAGCACATTAGTCAAGCGCGCATGCATGCATCACACACACACACACACACACACACACACACAGGATGACTGGTGACTCAGAGCGTGAACACCTTCTCTCCTGACCTCATAACCCCATGGCTGGCGTCTTAAAGGGGAAGTCTCTGCTTTCCATTCTGGGTGTAAAGCAGCCGAATGGAAATGCGGCTTTAGGTTAGTCATGAGGTTGACATTAGCGCTGTGATCGGTCCTCCTCCACAGCCAGAACACACACTAAACACAACACCAGTTTCCCCTTCAGCATCATTTAATATTAGGGCTGCATGATTCATCCAAATAAAACTGAAATTGCAATATGGCAATAGTGCGACTATCAAATCGCAAAGGCTGCAAGTTTAATTTGTCTTAAATACTTGTTTTTTTATTTTACAGTGAAATATTGCTATAGTAATATTTCTTATTTTGTTGAATAATTTTATTTAATAATAATAGTAATATTGCAATAGTAATATTTCTTATTTTGTTTAAGAATTTTATTTAATAATAATAGTAATATTGCAATAGTAATATTTCTTATTTTGTTTAATAATTTTATTTAATAATAATAGTAATATTGCAATAGTAATTTATCTTTTGTTTACTATTTTATTTAATAATAATAGTAATATTGCAATAGTAATATTTCTTATTTTGTTTAATCATTTTATTTAATAATAATAGTAATATTGCAATAGTAATTTATCTTATTTTGTTTACTATTTTATTTAATAATAATAGTAATATTGCAATAGTACTATTTCTTATTTTGTTTAATCATTTTATTTAATAATAATAGTAATATTGCAATAGTAATTTATCTATTTTTTTACTATTTAATCAAATAAATAAAAAAATAAAAAAATAAGATAAATTAGTAGTAGTATAGTAGCATGTTTATTGTTGTTGTTATATGTAATTGTTGGCTTAGTATTCAAACCGCATTTTTTATTTAATAATAATAATAATAATAATAATAATAATAGTAATATTGCAATAGTATTTATTCTTATTTTTCGTTTCATGTTTTATTAAATAATAATAATTATTATTAGTAGTAGTAGTAGTAGCAGCATTTTGTTGTTGTTATTATATTCATATTGAAATATAATTGTTGGTAACAGCAAAGGCTAGAAGTGTAATTTTATTTTTATATCATACTTTATTTTTTATTTTACAGTAAAATATTGTATTAGTAATATTTCTTATTTTTATTTATTAAAATTATTATTATTACAGTCATATTGATACATAATCACAACAATTATGGCGACATTTTTCTGATAAAAATTGCATTTTAAATCACAATTGAACTGTATTAAATAAACAAGCTAACCAAAGAGGCCCTATATAAGCTAAAGTTGCATTACTGTTGTATCATGAAAGTGTGCTGATAAATCTAGTGTGTTTGAGCCTGATTAAAGGCTCTTGTATTTC
>NC_137142.1:33560716-33760716 GCF_949319135.1 Squalius cephalus
TGTTATAAAAACAGTAAGTCACTTGAGGCGGTGGGTTGTACCAAAGTTATGCGAGTATTAAAACTCTTTAAGCGTGGTAAAATCACTGTAACACACCGTGTCCTCCAGTGGCTTACTGCTTTATTGAGAGTTGTAGATGATTCAGCGTGAGCAATCCTGCTTTATCGAGACACAAACTCCGCTTTTGAGACCTTCGATCAGTCTGTTGGTTTAGGTGGAAAGGCTCATGAATGCTTATATTGTTCTGGTCTCTTATCCAGGGTTGGCAGGTTGTACGGGATGAACAGGGTCATTGTGAAAGGCATTATTCAGCCATTCTCTGGCCTCAAATGTGCATATTTTCACGTTTACAGTCTGGGATTTAAAACTGCTGTTTTCAGCGTTGGGCTTCAACCGTTGCAATCGTGAGAGTTTTACTGAAAGTTTAATAAAAAAAACCTAGCAACACCCTGGAAATCATTCAAAACATTGTAATGTTGCTAAACGGATTAGAAAATCCTGGGATTTGTCTAATTTTTTGCATTTATTTGATCAAAACTACAGTAAAAAAAGTTTTCTATGTGAATATATAGTAAAATATAATGTGATCAAAGCTGAATTTACAGCATCATTACTCCAGTCTTCAGTGTCACATGATCCTTCAGAAATCACTCTAATATGATGATTTGCTGCTCAAGAAACATTTATGATTATTATCAATGTTGAAAACAGTCGTGCTGCTTCATATTTTTGTGGGAACAGTGATGCATTTTATCTTTCAAGATTCTTTGATGAATAGAAAGCTGTGAGATTTTTACTGAAGGTTTAATAATAATAAAAAGCAACCCTATAGCAACACGCTGGAAATCATTCAAAACATTGTAATGTTGCTAAACGGATTAGCAAATACTGGGATTTGTCAGGCTGAGAGTCTCATAAAAATATAGTTTATGTGTCTGTCAAACAGCCTCGAACTCAAACGCAGACGTTTAAAACACGGACATTCCCCCGTTCACTGGCGAGATGTGAAGTGAATTTCTCTAAAACTCTTCAAAGCAGACAAACGGTCACAGTGAAATGAGTCAGCTATGAATTTCTGGGCAGCTCGCCTCTCATGAGGTCACACACACACACGCACACACACACGCGCAGTGAGAGAGATTATGAAACCAAGCGCCGCCCCATGTGCATTTCATCATCTGACTCAAGTCTTGCAGGTGTTTTCCCAGGCTAAAACTATTTTTGCAATAACACAATGCAAAGGGTGTTTGAAATTCCCCTCGAAGCAAACGGATCCTCTCCCATCGACAGACGGAGCTTCCACTCTCAGGTCACACACACACATAACACATCTGAAAGAGAAAGAAAACACGCAAACGTCTCGATTGCTTCACAGTAAACTCACTCGCTCACTTCTGCTTCTGTTCGCACACATCACATCTGATTTTCACTTCCACATTTGCATGAAAGTGATGACATACTGGATAAAATATGAAATGTGCATTTTTAAATATGAAAAATCTGACTAGTTTAATCATGTAGTAGTCCAGAAGATGTTTGTACTTTCAGTAAGTGCTTTGTCAAATCCAATTAAACCCAAATGACATCATCCTCCAGGGAGTGACATCATTTTGGTGGGAAAACAAAAGCCGATTTCAACATAATATTGTAGATTTGTAACATTTGGAAAAAAAAAACAAAACAAAAAAAACTAACATGCAATGTTTGTTATTGGCAGTGTCATTATTAACTAAAACTATTAAACGTTTTTGTTTACTGAGAGAAAGCCAAAATAAAATATAAATAAAACATTAGAAATGTTGGCAACTAAATAAAATAAGTTTAAGCACTAAAATTGCTAAAACTAGAACTAATAAATTAGAAATAAATAGAAATACTAAAAAATATTGCGACCGCTCTCGCTGGCCGCATCAATATGCTTTGTTTTATCCAATATGTTTTTAATCCCCTTTTTAATTCCCTATTTTCATTTTCTTAAAGTCAACACACACGCAACAATGCCACCAAAACAGTAACTATACATGAAAATAACCAAACTTTGTAAGCAGGACCATTGCACACGCGACATGCTTTGTTTGTATCCGCAGTGAATAAAGACACTGGGGGAATTGTGCGCTTCACAAACATTGCAAACATTCACAGGCACAAAAATAAAAGACATTCCCGTCGCCAATGCAATATCTTCTGCTTCTTCTCACGCCAAGGGACGTTTTTTACCATGCAAGACTCTCGTTCTTTGCAGAAACGCACACACACACATCCTCATCCGGCTCATAACTCAGCTGTTACTTGGCAACATGGTGCCAGTGGCCACATTTAGCCCGGTTGCCATGACAACGGAATTACCAAACATGGGATGGAGGAATGTGCCTTTGTACCGGTTCCCTTTGAGATCAGCACACGCTCACCGCAAGCAAATGGTGTTTGGCATCATCAACAATATCATAGTAAAATATGATGCAATTTAATTCAAGGTGGAAGTGACTAAACAGACACACTGTAATATAAGTATGACTGACTCCTATAAACACCTAATATAATGAATCATGTCATTCCATTTCATATGTGATGTTTAGCATTGTACTTGCATATATATAACTAGTGCCGTTCAAAAGTTTGGGGTCGGTATGATATTTTTGAAGAGGCCCTATAATGTCCTTTTAACAAGATGTAAAATAAGTCTCTGATGTCCCCAGGGTGTGTGTGCGAAGTTTTAGCTCTAAATACCCCACAGATATTTTTATATAGCATGTTAAAGTTGTCACATTGTGAGGGTGAGCAAAAACACACCGTTTTTGTGTCTGTCCCTTTAAAAGCAAATGAGCTGCTGCTCCCGGCACAGGGGGCGGAGCTTCAAGAGCTTGTGTTCTTTTACCTCACACACACATGCACTGAAAATTTCACAAACTTTTAGCCTTTTATGTTCAAACCGAAGTCAACAATGATGGAGAGACTCAAGAAGAAGTGACAACATGTAGAAGCAACAGGACATTTCTGAATCGCTAGTTGATGAATTTATGTAGTTTATGTGTAGTTATCTTCTAGTCATTGATTAGCATATTCTGTCTTGATAATCTATAAATCGTGTTCCGGGGGCGGGGTTTATGTAAATTCTAGGGTTGGTGATGTCACTAACCCGGGAGGAATGTAGTGTAGTCTCTACCAGCCGTTTGTTGTAGTCCTTAAAAAGCGATTTCTTTAAAAGCAAATATCTCCCTTTGTTTTGAACTTTGAGCGTCGTAACTTTGCAGATGTTGTTTATGCTCAAACAGCAACATTACACACTAACTAAAGTTAGAAAAGTCAAATCATAATCAACCACCCCTTTAATGTTTTTGAAAGAAGTCTCCTTCTCCAGCCAAGGCTGTATTTATTTGATCAAAACTACAGTAAAAAAGTTTTCTATGTGAATATATGTTCAAATGTAATTTATTCCTGTGATCAAAGCTGAATTTTCAGCATCATTACTCCAGTCTTGTGTCACATGATCCTTCAGAAATCACTCTAATATGATGATTTGATGCTCAAGAAACATTTATGATTATTATTAATGTTCAAAACAGTCGTGCTGCTTCATATTTTTGTGAAAACTGTGATGCATTTTATCTTTAAAAGATTCTTTGATGGATAGAAAGTTCAAAAGAACAGCATTTATTTGAAATAGAATCTTTTGTTACATTATAAATGTCTTTACTGTCATGTTTGATCAATTTAATACATCCTTGCTGAATAAAAGCATTAATATCTTAAAGAAAAATCTAAACTTTTGAATAGTAGCTTTGGTATATACAGTATACACAAACACATTTCAAAAAAGTGGCTTTAAACAATGTTTCATTTAACAAAATAGAAACTAGAAAAATAAACCAAAAATACATAAAAAACTGGGCATAAAAACATATATACCTGAAAAAAAAAAAGATAAAACCAAGACATGAAAATAGGACAACGGTCATTATTGGCGCTCATCATTATTCTAGGGTGAGTAGATGAAAACAAATTTGTATTTAAATTTGTACTCTTTTGTGAAGTATGTTTCTGGCCTAAAAGCAAGCTATAAATAATGTTTATTAAAATGAATAGGTGATTATCCAGACTCCCTCACTGCAGCGGTGATAAACACTTCAACACTTCATGTTGGGGAAACAATAGTTACTTTACATATAAGACACTTTCAGCCTTCCCAGCGGATCACGCTGTCAGTGTGTGTTCAAGAGTCGGGTAAAGTGCTCTGCTTTCAGCCCACGTCTTTCTGCTTACTTCAACACATCAATTATTCACATCTCGAAGCCTACCTTCACTCAGGGACTGTGGACTCGCTCCGTCTGTCAGACTCCTCTAAATGAAATCATTACAGGTCCAGAACCCAAGAGAGACCAGCACTGATTCCCCACAAGAATGAACAAATTAAGCATTTCAGACGGAGCACGTCGAGTACTCGACCAAGATCAACCGGACATGATCAGAACGAGTCACAAATGAGGATCCTCATGAGATCCGAGTGTTGCCTGTGATCTTACATTTAGGGAATCAACACGAGGTTATTGGGTAAATCTCACAAAACCGGTCAATAACAAGTCTGACTCATATTTCATCTGAAAATTTGTGCTGTCAAATCGATTAATTGCGATTAATCGCATCTAACATAAATGTTTTTGTGTGTGTATATATATATTAGAGGTGGGCATAGATTAATTTTTTTAATCTAGATTAATCTAGATTAATTTTGAAATTAATCTAGATTAATCTAGATTAAAATGGCTCATTTGAATTCTGCCGAAGGCATTCAGAGTATGTGTGCTACCCAAATAATGACTATAAAAGTAAGTCTTTGAGAACAGGTTTCTCAAGTCAGGTGGCGCATTAGACCAGGGGCTCATCTCCTGTTTCCAAAATGCATCACAAACTGCTTGAGAAAGCTGTTCTACTCATAGACTGTAAAAGGTTACTACTGTACTTTTACCGTCCGTAGGCAACATTAGGTAGGCCTATGTTATTATCAACTACTATAGGCTATCAATTAGGGATGGGCGATATGGCCTAAAATCCATATTGTGATATACATTGCAGCCTCTTGCGATAACGATATTATAATAAAACCATTTCAGAACAGGTTACACAGACCCTGCTAAACAACTGCTAAATGTTTTTTTTTTTTTTTTTTTTTTTTTTTTTTTGAAAGGGTGTATGTAGTTTTGAGAACATATATTGTGCAAAACTGTAAGTATACAACATAATTTTGCAGATAAATAAAATGTAAGTACACTATAGCTGCAGAGACTTTTAGGTCTAATGTTTATTATGGCTTGGAGCTTATGAAACCCCAAATTTAAAATTAGAATATTGTCTAACTGATGTATTTTCAGTTAAAAAGAAACACAACAACGATTCTTAAAATCGGGCGCTTTAAATAAAAAGAGATTATGTGCTACACCACTAAGATATATTGGGAATAATACGCGCGCGCTGGTATTCAGTGATATGTTTCGTTTTGAATTTGAGGTGGTAGAACGGATTAGTCGTGTGTTAACTTACCGAACTGTTACACCACACAGTCTACGTCGGACGGCTTAAATACAAACCAAGTCCAAATAATGGATGTTGCACGGATCTTTTACACCAGCTTTCACTTTCAGCCGTGTTTACTTAAGATGACGACGAATATGATGCGTTGCAGCCGGGTGTTCCTCGCGGCCGCGGGTAGATTGCGTCATCATAGCTTGTGTAGCTTGAGCCAGCTCCCAACGCTCCCAACCCAACTTGGAGAATAGATTAACGGCGATATTTTTTTTATCGCGCGATAAGAGTCTCGCGTTAACGCAGCGCGTTAACGCCGATAACGGCCCACCACTAATATATATATAGTCTGTGTGTGTGTGTGTGTGTGTGTGTGTGTGTGTGTGTGTGTGTGTGTGTGTGTGTGTGTGTCTGTGTGCATCTATAGCCTACACAAATTATATATTTGCAACATTTTATGTTAGATGCGATTAATCACGATTAATCGTTTTGACAGCACTACTAAAAATCAAATGAAATAAGAATCCTCGAAGAAAATGAAGAGTATTTTAGATTGTTTGCACATTATTCTCATTACTGCAATGCTCATACTGTATATGCATATGTATATGTTGTGTTGCCTTTAATTAATACTGTTTTGAACTTATATAGCAACTTTTAAAATAATACTTATTGCAATACATTGTTTTTTGCCTCTTCACGATGACTCGCTTACTTTAGTTCTAATTTGTAAGTCGCTTTGGACAAAAGCGTCTGCTAAATGTAAATGTAATACAGTAAAAAATAAAATGCTGCATTACAGTAAACATATAGTCCGATCAGAATCAGTGTTGTTATTTTTAAATAAAATTAAAACGAGTTTTCATTAATTGAAATAAAGCGGAGATAAAATACAATATAAATATTAGATAAAAAGTACTAAAGCTAAACCTGAAACAGAATTATTTAAAAAGAAACAAAAACTACTAAAAATGACAAATCATACAACAATTAACAAAAACCTTAATTACTAAATTGAGCTAAATATTAAAATACTAACTTAAACAAAAGCCGTAAACATAAAATAAAAGCTAATTAAAAATATGATACTATAATACCCAAATTACACTGATGAGAATCACCCCCAAAAAATAAAAAATAAGACATCTGGATGCATTAAGGTAATGACATTTCGAGGAGAAAATGTGCTTAATTTTCATGAAAAAAGATTCAATGCAAAAACCCAATGACTTTCTTTTGATTTCAGGGTGAAATACGACCTGGCATGTTTTCATGAGTTCATGTTTTCATCAAAAGACATTCTAATCTCAAAGAAAGAATATCCTCATAAGTAACTTGGATCTGTGCAAATGTAAAGGAACAGTCAGAAAGTGACCATGCATGAAATGCCATGTGAATATTGCCAAATTCTTGTCAGCAATTTCTTTCCAATATCAATGACATAAAACAAAAAGGCAAAGAACATTGACAAAATATGAATTCTAACAATCTTTCTAAATAATTCAGATCATTTCCGTCTGGGTTTACTCTGGTTATTCAGACGTATTTAATGTTCAAAATGGCCACAAGATACAGTATGACGTTAACAGACTGTAAATGTGCTCATGATGCTGTATTTTCATCGAGCATAACAGAAAACCCTAACCCCAGCTATTACGATCTCAGAAACAACAGATGAGGAGGAGGCCTCGTCTCAGAGGAAATGACATCACTGCCTCAACTGACTAACAAGACACTCTGATGGACGAAAGATACTTCAGAACGCAGTTTAAATCAATATCAATCGAGTTTGCCTCCCTGCAAAGTTCAGGCACTTCCTTCACGAAACTAAAGTTGTCTCCTCTGGCTTAATGTAATTGCTCATAAGAGGACCACAGGGCTTTAAGACGGGAAGTTGAGGAGTGCATGACGGAAGATTGCCAGGTCTACATCTCAGGCACATGTCTCCTGTTACAACAGCAAGAGATTTACAAACAGGCCTGTTTTAACTGAATTTGGGCAGGTCATTTTCTGTACATTAGATTAGTGCAAATCAGTAGCTCAAATGTACTTCCTCCATATTATAACAGCATGCTTAGGGGAACGTGCACGCGATCATTGAGAAGTTGATAATAATAATGCCATACATTTAGATTATATCACTGATTTATACCTGGGGTGTTTTTTTTTGTTTGTTTTTTTTATGTCGTTTTTTCATTTTAATTTCTTCATTTTGTTTTTTCCTCTTTTTTTATTTTATTTTTATATTATGTTAATCTTATGCTTTATTATATATGCTTATGTATAGGTATGTATGCGAATGTGTGTGTATGTATATATATATATATTATATGTTTATACTCTATTTTTATGGCTTGTATATACATATATGTATTGTCTTTCTAAGAGAATAAATAAATAAAAATTTGATCACAAAAAAAAAGATTATATCACTGATATGCTGAATGAATTCACAACAGAAATACTGTCTGAGCAAGTGCATGTGTTGCAAATATATATTTGATCTAATTTCAGTAAAGGATTGGATAGTGCATGCTGGCATGCTGTAAATGTCTCTGTCCCAAAACCTAGGCAGCTTTTTAATCAAAAACATTTGCTGATAAAGCAATCCCACAATGCACTGCAAAAATTTTTAAATCACTAAAGATGGAGAACAATGTGGGAAAGTATAGGCCCATATAAAAAATTGCTTGATGCAATTAAAAAGTTTTCCACTCAATATTTTAGGGCTTTGTTTTTTTAGTTTCAATCTACTGATTATTTTTTCAGATAATCTAATGATTATTTGAGCTTTAAAATCTGAGGTTTAAAGAGTCAAACATACAGAGTTGCACAGAGTTGCACATTTAATTTAAAATGTTCGTGCTGAAAACAAGTTTATGACCTCAAAATAAAATCAGCGATCCAACAGCGACTGATTTTATGTGCTTATTTCTGCATGTTTTTGGACCACAAAGAGAGATAAGCTGTTTGGAGAGTTGCCTGCTGTCCTTCAGCCTAAACACAATTATATATATCAAAGGTTTCTCATTTATGAAGAACCTTCGGGTAAAATGTTTTAAAACATTTCTGTAACACCACTAAAAAGCATGGTAAACTGGTTTTGTAATGCAATGGTTTGAGAAACTGTTATAGACAACAATACTGCAAGTACATGATGAAATATGCTGGAAATGACAAGCTAACCAAACATGCAATAAATTTTGTATGATTAATCATTGCTGCAACGTGTTTAGGCAAGCCACGCATTGTTAACATGAAATTAAAAGGAATACATTTCCTAATACATGTTCCTGGTCATAATGTGAATGATTCATCATCATCATCAGTGCATGTTATTCCAAATAACAAAATGCTTGCCTTATCGAACTGCAATTAACTTTACGCAAATATTATGCAATGCCCTCTATTTTAAAATCATGCAATATGCAGCATAGCAGAAGAAAAATGAGTTGCAAACGCCGTTTCATGTTCATCAGCTTCAACATTCATCGCTCTGAATGAAGCATCAATGCTGTAACGTTGAAGTGGCCACAGCTGTTGAAAGGTCAAACGCACACAAGACAATCTCAGTAACAGTCAGATGTGCTCAAGTGACCTCGAGGTCAAAGAGTGGGCCACTGCGAGATCCATCCCTTGATCTCGCTGAATAAAGCAGATATCTGTGGAGATAAGCATGAGCTTTCCAAGCAGCTTTAGAAGTGTGTGTGAGAGAGGAACAGATCTGTGCATCTCTGTGGGTTGGCTTTCTCATACTTATATAAGGCCATGACCCTTCAGGGTGGATTCAATCGCTCAAAATGCATCAAAGATGATGAAATCCCTTGTGAAAAAGAGGTACACTTAAGCATACTTGTAGAAAAAGCACTTATGGAAAAAATATACTTTGAAATAATGTAATGCTCTCGGACACTTAACTGCATGCTATTTGCACAGTGAAAATAGTGCATTATAGTTTAGGCTATATTAAATGCAATTAGTTTTTTGACCTACTTAAGTAGGACTTAAGAAGTCTTTGAAACATTGTTAAATTTTACTTAAAGTGTATTTAAATATATATTTGTAAAGTTGATATTTAGTATATCTAAAATACATTAATAGATACGGCATGGTTCCACAGACAGGGCTTAGATTAAGCCAGGATTAGGGCTTTTATCTTTTATAAACATGCCTTAGAAAAAAAAACATTACTGGTGTGCATCTTGAGTCAAAACAATTACACTGATATTTTTAAGATATGATATGAAGTTGCTTTCAGTTAAAACATGCATTTTAATCTGAGACTAGACAAGTTGCATAAGAGTACATTAAAAAGTACTTAATACAGAAATAATGTATTTAAATTCAGTTCGCGCTTAAGTATATTTTTTAATATTCTCAGACACTTAAATGCATGTTATTTCCAATTTAATGAAAATGTGTTGTATGATAATATATATTTTTTATTTATATTAAAAGCAATTAGTTAAAATGTATTATACCACTTAAGTAGGACTTAAGTACATCTTTATATGTAATTTCATAATTCTGTTTTCCTAGTGTATTTAAATATACAATACACATGGAATGATGAAGCTGAAATTTTGTGAATTTAAAATGTATTAACAGTAAATGTAATACTGAATAACACTGCCAGTAAATTATAATCAAGTGCTTTATTATGTTGGTCAACACATCAAAATAAGTGTACCTCAAAGCACTATAAAAGATGATTAAAACAATGATTTACAATCTACTTTAAAGTGAAACTTTACATGTTACATGTACTTACAGTAGGAAAAAAACAGTAAATTATGCATAATTACATGCTAAACCAAACCCTATTCCTAATCCTAATCCAACAAATACATGTTGTTAATTAATATCACTCAACATCTAAATGTATAATTGCATTGTAACTTAAAAATAAAGCGTTACCCTTAAGTCTCTTAAGAAACAAGTGTAGCCCATTAAAGTGGCATTTTATTTAATATTATATTATCTGCAAGTACAGTTTTTTACTCTAAAACACTAGTACACTAAAAGCGCACTTCTTTTTCACAAGGGGTGCATTCCTATTTCCGTTTTAAAGAAAACACATACAGAAAGTTAATGTGCTGCACACAAAAGCATGTAATTCTAAAGGTAAAACACAAGGGTGGAATCCATTTTCAGGCTTAGTTTGAACAGCAAAAGGCTTTTCATGCAAGACACCTGAGATCGGCTTCAGTGCTTTTAAAAGGCGGCATTTTATCCTTCCTTTGGGAACAGCTTTCATGTCTTTTGTATGTCTTGAAATGCTGTCTTGATATATTTGGAATAGAATCCGGTTCTGAGTATATTCTGCTATCTTGAATCAGAGGCCGAATCAGCCCTGTGCACAAAATACAGCTGTTTTCCGAAAGCATTGCATAAAGGGTTAACATGTATGTGTGCATCGATCAGCAGCCCAACAATGGCCAGATCCTCCACACAGCGCCGCATTCATGCGCTAACAGATCCTCCATTCATGCATTCAGCAGTGTTGTGTGTCTCTGATCGCTCAGGCCCAACAGCAGCGATGGAGAGCTGCAATCCGACACTAGACAGTGGCTATCACATGATCCCGTCCCTTTAAGAGACAGAGAGACCTCATTGTGGATGCCAACTTTATCCTTCTGCTGCTTTGAAAAGGAAAAAAACCCACTCAAATCATCTTCCCAGAAACAAATCCAGAGTTTCTGCCTTTCTGTCATCTCGCACTCCCAGAACAGCTCATGGAAAGTTCAAACAAACATTAGGAACAGATACTGAAACTAGATTTTTACTTTGTTTCTGAAGAAAATGTTAAAACTGGGTTGTGGTTGGGTGGTTACTATGGCTATGCTAAGCTATTTTAAAGGGTTTTAGCATGTTTTTATGCAGTTTCTAGTGTTGTGAGTGGTTGCCAGGGTGTTGCTATGTGGTTGCTAACATATTCTGAGGAGATTTAGTATGTTTCTATGTAGCTCCTAAGCTGTGGTGGGTGGTTGCCAAGGCATTGCTAATGCAGTTGCAAAGGTGTTCTGAGGTTTTAGCATGTTATGTACTGTAGTTTTGTGGGTGGTTGCCAAGGTGTTGCTATGTAGTGCTAATATGTTCTGAGAAGGTTTAGCATGTTTCTATGCATTTTTTAAAATGTTGTGAGTTGTTGCCAGGGTGTTGCTATGTGGATGCTAATGTATTCTGAGGGGGTTTTACCATGTTTCTATGTAGTTTCTAGACCGGGTGTTGTATGTGGTTGCCAAGGTGTTGCTATGCAGTTGCTAAGATGTTCTGAGGGGTTGTAGCATGTTTCTTTGCAGTTTCTAAAGTCTTGTGAGTTGTTGCTATGTGGTTGCTAACATATTCTGAGGAGTTTTAGTATGTTTCTATGTAGCTCCTAAGCTGTGGTGGGTGGTTGCCAAGGCATTGCTAATGCAGTTGCAAAGGTGTTCTGAGGTTTTAGCATGTTATGTACTGTAGTTTTGTGGGTGGTTGCCAAGGTGTTGCTATGTAGTGCTAATATGTTCTGAGAGGGTTTAGCATGTTTCTATGCAGTATTTAAAATGTTCTGAGTTGTTGCCAGGGTGTTGCTATGTGGTTGCTAATGTATTCTGAGGGGTTTTTACCATACTTCTATGTAGTTTCTAGGCCGGGTGTTGTATGTGGTTGCCAAGGTGTTGCTATGCAGTTTGCTAAGATGTTCTGAGGGGTTGTAGCATTTTTCTTTGCAGTTTCTAAAGTGTTGTGAGTTGTTGCCAGGGTGTTGCTATGTGGTTGCTAATGTATTCTAAGGGGGGTTTTACTATGTAGTTTCTACACTGTAAAAAGTTATTGTTGGTTTAACGTAAAAAAGTAACTTACCCGGTTGCCTTAAAATATTGTTTTCATTGAAATATAATGTTTTAGTTAATACAATGGAAACTGGTTTCATAATAGAAACTCAAAATATGTTATCTGAACCACATTAATGATCTAACATAAGTCAATATATAAGATAAAAAGTTGTTATAAAGTCCATTTCGCGGTCCTACAAGTAAAAGTGATTCGTCCTCCACACTGTTATTGTTGGTTTAACGTAAAAAAGTAGATTACAAATGTCGAGTTTATTGAAATAAAAATTGAGTTAATACAATGGAAATTGGAATTCAAAATATTATGTTAAATCCAAACCCCATTAATTATCTAAGTTGATTTGACAAAAGATAAAAAGTTTGTTTTTTAACAGCGTAGAGTTCATGTCGCAGTTCTACTGTAATAATAATAGTGATTAGCTCTTCCTGTCTGGAGCGTTTACTAAACGCCTCGTAATGGCCGCCACAGTCGCTGCAGGCTTCAGTTCCCCTGATATATTATTTACATCTTCCCCCCCGGAGGATCAGGGCATGAGGAAACAGGAGCTTAGCTTGGACCCTCAGCTCCTCTGGGATAAAAATACAGTACGACTGTAACAAAGGGAAAACGGGGAGTCCCGCCTCGCCATTAATCCCTTCTGACGCTCTCCTGAGGCCAGGGGTTTGTTACAACTCAATGCTGCACCTACTAGCAAAACAACGACCTGTCTCGGGATTTCAAAAGCCGATGAGACAGGAAGGCGGTTAGTGAAGAAAAAGAGAAAGGAGGGAGACAAAGACGAGTGTTTATTTAACATGTTGTTTACCTCTTCTGTTCCAAAAACGTAACGACAGAAAGGAAGGGAAAAAGAAAAGCAGGAGTTCCTGCCAAGATGTGTCAGATAAACCTGACAAGCGTTGACAGAGAACAGCGCTCGAGTTTTATATAATCTCCTTCACTTTGAGGAGGAAGAAAAACATCTATGTCTTTAATGTTTTCGCTCAAGGCCTCGTCCCCGTGAGGAGAATCATTTAATCTGCCGCTGAACTTTGAGACTCGGATATGTAATGATCTGTCGGGGTGGATAAGCGTCAACAATGCAGTGACTCGAAGGGGGGGAATGATTTTAGGAGCCGATTTAAAGCGGTGAATGGCATTCCTGCAGAGCGAACCCAGGCGGGACACGTCGTGTATGCGTGTGTGTGTGTGTGTGTGTGTTTACCACAGATACTCTTTCAGCCAATCAGCATGTCAAGGTTTCTGAAACGCGACTCTGACCTTCAAAGCATGTGGCTCCTAGTTGACCTGAACCGACTGAGCCGTGCTTTTTAAAGGATTAGTTCACTTCAGAATTAAAATTTCCTGATAATTGACTCTCCCCCTCCTCATCCTAGATGTTCATGTCTTTCTTTCTTCAGTTGAAAAGAAATTAAGGGTTTGGAGGAAGACAAACCGTAATGAGGTAGGCGGAAGTACCGACTCGGTGTTTATAAAGTGAACGTGTCAATGTCAAACGCCATTCACAAAAAAATGATAAATAAATAAAACAACAATGTTGGAGGATTTAGAAGTAGGAGTTTTTCACACAACACTACATTTTAGAACCGGAACAAGCGTGACCTTTCAACGGGATTACGTAATGTGTGGCGCTTCGCAGAGCTAGTGCAAGACGAGCATTTGTGGTTAAAAGTCTATACATGTTTATTTTATTTATTTTTTTAGAAATGACAGATGGTTTGTCTAGATAAGACTCTTATTCCTCGGCTGGGATCGTTGCTTGGTTCACAGGGGTTTTCAGTGCTGTATTTTCAGATGGGTAAATCTATTTTGGGAATCCTGAATGTTTTCTCTAAAAATCCAGTTAACACAAGAGCACAAAGCAGTGAAACTCAAAGGCATTTGATCCCGACAGTGAATTCCCGTGTCGGATCAGATGGCACAGCTGTTAGCACTCCAAGCACGTACACCTCTCTTTATTTTTAGGAAGTGCCAAGGATTTTTCCCCCTCCCCGCTCTGTGTTTTTTGCAAGGCATGACACAGGGCTTAAGACTGCTTTGGTAATTAAACCCCCTGCAACACGCCGCCATTATTATTAGCAAGACTGTGACTCGGTTTACATTTCCTCAGCGCCTGCTGGCATGACAGAGCTCAGCTTTTCTCCTCGGTTGCACCATAATGCATTTCAGGCTAAATGCTCTCTCTCTCTCTCTCACACACACACACACACAGTTGGCACTGTGGCGACAACACATAGCAGTGAGTTTCTGATTATCTGTGTTTTGAAATGTGTGCATTGTGCAAAGATAGCTTATATGCACATGTATGCAGAGCTAAAACACATGCTTTACTCAATCATTCACATGCAGGGTTTAACCGTCACTCTTCAGTTATTCAGTGCATGTTCCTGCAATGCAAACACACAAAGGGTTTTTATAAATCTGAGTTGCTTCACTTGTAAAGTAATGACATCTCGAAGGTCATCTGGCAGACATCACCTGTAATCACGTCAGCCGACATGTTTTGTTGGTGAACTAGTGAATGGCATCAGGACTGGAGAGACTGGGAGGTTAACTGGGAGGCTGGAGCAACAGCGCCCCCTGTTGAAGCTATTACACACTCACACTCATACAGCACACACTAATGTTCTGCAGCTGGAACAATCAACAGCTGTGGGTTTATTTTTTTGTTGAAGAGTTTCAAAATAACATATGTTGCAGCTGAAACTGATTCAACTTAATATTGAACATATTTCTCTGTCAGTCGCTTTGTAAACAAATGTGCTAGGGATTTAGTATTGATTATTACCCATTTATATATATATATATATATATATATATATATATATATATATATATATATATATATATATATATAAAAAAAAGAAAGTATAATATATATATAACATTTCTAATTAATATATTTTATTAATATATTGTATTAATTGTATATTTATGAATAATGTGTAATTTATAAATATATTCTAAATAATAATATTAAATATTGAATAATAAATATACATAATAACAATAAAACATTAATATAAATAAATATATAAATATTACAATTAATTAATTAAAGCATGCTTCATACTTACAAATTATCATAATTTAAAAATATGCATGTACTGTATGTGTACACTGATAAACGTTGCATTACCTAAAAAATAATAAATAAATAAATAAATAAATAAATATAAATATATATATATATATATATATACACACTCACCTAAAGGATTATTAGGAACACCTGTTCAATTTCTCATTAATGCAATTATCTAATCAACCAATCACATGGCAGTTGCTTCAATGCATTTAGGGGTGTGGTCCTGGTCAAGACAATCTCCTGAACTCCAAATTGAATGTCAGAATGGGAAAGAAAGGTGATTTAAGCAATTTTGAGCGTGGCATGGTTGTTGGTGCCAGACGGGCCGGTCTGAGTATTTCACAATCTGCTCAGTTACTGGGATTTTCACTCACAACCATTTCTAGGGTTTACAAGGAATGGTGTGAAAAGGGAAAAACATCCAGTATGCGGCAGTCCTGTGGGTGAAAATGCCTTGTTGATGCTAGACGTCAGAGGAGAATGGGCCGACTGATTCAAGCTGATAGAAGAGCAACTTTGACTGAAATAACCACTCGTTACAACCGAGGTATGCAGCAAAGCATTTGTGAAGCCACAACACGCACAACCTTGAGGCGGATGGGCTACAACAGCAGAAGACCCCACCGGGTACCACTCATCTCCACTACAAATAGGAAAAAGAGGCTACAATTTGCACGAGCTCACCAAAATTGGACAGTTGAAGACTGGAAAAATGTTGCCTGGTCTGATGAGTCTCGATTTCTGTTGAGACATTCAGATGGTAGAGTCAGAATTTGGCGTAAACAGAATGAGAACATGGATCCATCATGCCTTGTTACCACTGTGCAGGCTGGTGGTGGTGGTGTAATGGTGTGGGGGATGTTTTCTTGGCACACTTTAGGCCCCTTAGTGCCAATTGGGCATCGTTTAAATGCCACGGCCTACCTGAGCATTGTTTCTGACCATGTCCATCCCTTTATGACCACCATGTACCCATCCTCTGATGGCTACTTCCAGCAGGATAATACACCATGTCACAAAGCTCGAATAATTTCAAATTGGTTTCTTGAACATGACAATGAGTTCACTGTACTAAAATGGCCCCCACAGTCACCAGATCTCAACCCAATAGAGCATCTTTGGGATGTGGTGGAACGGGAGCTTCGTGCCCTGGATGTGCATCCCACAAATCTCCATCAACTGCAAGATGCTATCCTATCAATATGGGCCAACATTTCTAAAGAATGCTTTCAGCACCTTGTTGAATCAATGCCTTGAGAATTAAGGCAGTTCTGAAGGCGAAAGGGGGTCAAACACAGTATTAGTATGGTGTTCCTAATAATCCTTTAGATGAGTGTATATATGCAAAGAATACCATATAAAATATATACAGCATAAATATGAAACAAAAGTATTCAAAGAATACCATAGTATTACCACCAAAAAACCATGATAGTACTATGATTTATGGTATTTTTGTTAGAGAAGGAACAGTGATGTTCATATAAATGTGTTGCTCAGTTGTTTATTTACAGGGAAAGGCCGTCAGACACTTCAGCTGCATTTTATTAAGATAAATCTGATGATCTCACGTCACGTTTCAATGCCAGAATCAAGTTTTCTCCATTGGCCACAGTATCATTCACACACAACCTCACAGATCAGCCTCAAACTCCCTCTCATAGCACAGACTTATAAACTTCAATGCATAGTTCAACCAAAAATAAACATTGTCATAATTTACACACCAAGGTCAAAAAGCCACAGAACACGGCGAATACTGAAGGAGTTAGTAGATAGCTAAAAACAAAAACTCTTACATCTATAAACTACATCTAAAAATACCTGATTTATTTATTAATTTGTTATGACACCGATGTCTATGTGAATCAAAAAAGTATTTTTAGTAAGAAATCTACTTGTTTTTCCTGTTGAACTTCAACATAATTTACACACCCTCATGTCAGGCAAATAAAAAACTAGATATTTTGTAAATCTGTAAAGTGTTCACATCAAAATGTATGCAAAACTTTAACTCATAACTAAGACAGAATTGTATTTAGGACACACTATCCCTTTAAGTCCAAAATCAGATCAGCAGCTTTCCCTCTTAACACACTTTTCCCGTCTTATAAAATCAAGGGAGGGGAGCAGCTTTGCTATGAGTGCATGAGTTCATGGAAAATACACCGTCTGTCATTATATTTTTATTCGACGGTTCTTGGCCCCGGTTACATTTTCATATTGTATTTTCTCTCTTAGAGAAGTATTTTCCAGTTCCTGTCTCTTGGCAGCTCCGAGCTCCAGACTACACCTTCCAAACACAGTAAAAAAGAAAGAAAGAAACCAGCTGCAGACTTGGATAAAAATAATTAGGCCTGTATTTGTCTTCCAGCAGGGAAGCTTCCAAACGACCAAACCCTTTCCTCCCCTGTGGTCATTAAAGCTCTCCGGAGCTGGACTGTGTTCAACTGAGATCATAGGCTCATGTACTCAGGAATAATATAAAGTCCAGTACGCTTTACACTGGCTAAGAAATGAGCATGCAAATGAAAAGTGACCTGAAATACAGTAGATCACCTGTATGGTTCTCAGTGTGATTCACGCTATTCTGTAATGAGTATAACACCCTATGACATCAACACATATTGTTACAGTAAACTTTTATAGTACCAAAAGAGACCATCAACATTTCAAAGACAAACTCAAACACGAAAACCGCCAACAAAAACATGCCAAATATTTTTTTTCCAAATTGAATCCATTGATTACTGTGAGCTACACGAGATTGTTAATTAATTTTTTTACAACTTATTTTGTTCAACAGCAGATTCAGAATTGCTGTTGAAAAAAACAAATACATTACCCATAATTCTGCAAAGAAATAGCCACCAATCAGAGAACGTGACTAGCAAAGTGCGCCAAAAGAGCTCCGCCCACTACCATGAAGCACTGCGAATGACATAATCGACTCCCTATATAAACTATTTCAACATTTTTTATGCACAATATGCATATTTTGCAATAGATATATAAATTATATTCTCTCTTTAATAAAAATATTTTACGTTTTTTTAAATAAATAATACGTTTTTTTAAATAAATAATACAATTCTCACGGCTATACAGCGCAAATGACAGAATCAGGAGCAGAAAGGGATCAAAACAACAAAAGAATAAAGAAACTATTATACATCATTACAAACCACAAAGGAAAAACACAGAGTTAATTTAACTTAATGGAATTTTTCCAAGATGGTGTACAATTGTGCAGAAATATGCGAAACCTAATTTCAGTCAACTCTATTTTAAGGCTAATACCTAGAGTTTTGTGTTTTGCTTTTGTAGGTTAGAATAACATCAGACATGGCAGGAAAAAAAAAAACATTCTTTAAACAATGCAATATTTTACATGCATTAGCCTACTCAAAGCAAATTAAAAGTATACAGTTCTGAATGTGTATTTCTAGTTCGTTTGTTACTACAGGCTTTAAAACACTTCCAAAGATCTGATGTCACTAACCTGCATGGTAAACTTCGGCAAATCCAGTGATTATATCCTC
Source organism: Squalius cephalus (assembly GCF_949319135.1). Classification (NCBI taxonomy): domain Eukaryota; kingdom Metazoa; phylum Chordata; class Actinopteri; order Cypriniformes; family Leuciscidae; genus Squalius; species Squalius cephalus. Next base: position 33,579,695 of record NC_137142.1, read on the forward strand.
TATACGCGCTTATTGTGTCATCCGGGTAAACACGACTTTATGCTTGATAATATTACATATGCTGATCAAATCCTGCCATGTGCAGATTCATTAGTTTACTATTTGCGCAACTACTTCCGCGTTTTACACAATGCTCGCGCCTTTCCGGTACGTGTTTTTGCGTTCCGGTTCCACCGCTGCTTTTCCGTTGTTTTTCTGCGTTTTTCCGTTCGTCTTTTGCGCTGGGTTTTAAAAACGCGTCACTAAAGCTAAAATAAGTTAATAAGTTAAAATAAATGAATACAATTAGTAATAGGCCTAATAAGAATCGCATAGAACAACGAAACGTTTTAATTTAGCGATGTAAAACACCGTCAGCACCGATTTCATGAAATGGCAAACAAAGTACAATTTCAAAAAAAACGTTTGACGTTTATGCTTTCTAAATTATAATGATAGGCCTACCTAATTTATCATGACAAAAATGTGATCGAAAAAAAAACAGTAAAAAAAAAAAAAAAAAAAAACAGTAGAAACTGGTAAAAAAAAAGTTTTTCAGAGACTACTTTGTGGTTTTAAAAAGCACGCTAAGTGTTCTGTAAATAGCCTATGTAGACTGTACAGTTACAAATATCACTTGTGGCTTATGCTTGCATTACATCACTCAAGGGCAGCATTTGGGACAGAGCCAATGAGTTGTTCGATTACACAGACAAACCTCATTCTTCGTATGCCAATTATGCTAGCGAACAACCACAGTGATAATACAGTACAGATTTAAGTTTAAGAAAGATTGCATCAGTCTGAATATCCATTCCCTTGACTCGGCCTCACCGTCTTCCTGCATGTTTGGAGATTTCAGTCGTTCCCACAAGCACTTATCTCCTTGCTTGGTTGCCTGTATTGCTGTAGTCCAGCTCAGAGCGCTTAAGGTAGGATAGGCAATTTTCGGAGAGGTTAGCATTAGCGAGTTAGCTTTGAAAGCATAAGATCCCACCCTCCCCTGAGAGTCTTGAAAGCCATGCCTCTTCAAAATACATGAACGCGTACAGCAGGAGAGACTTCGTTAAACTACTTCATGTCTCAAAGCACATAATACTACAATAATAATGAACATAAACAACTTAAAGAGCTCTGACCTGTACCACCTGACTGCTGTCATTGAAAGTCACAAACCGCTTCGAGTGTAACGTCACGGGTTTCCATCTCTTCTTTATTGGATTGCTGCTCCATGAAGAACCTTTAACATGCATGGAAACCATTGCACAAAAGGTTTTTTATAGTGGAAAAAGATGCTTTAGATTATTATTTTTTAAGAATGTAGGTCCAAAAAAAAAAAAAAAAATTTATAAAAAAAAATTTATAAAAAAAAAATCAAATTCAAAATATTAATAAAGGCTGTAATAGTATATAAATAATAGTGGACCAAACATTTTTTTTTTTTCAATCATGTGTTTCAGGTTATGGCAATAAAATGAGCTGTGAATGTAATTGCATATCTACATGAAAAATGATTATGTATCATGTTCAAACCTCCCAACATTTGAGGCTTGTAGAGTAAAATTAGGTGTCAGTGTGGTGACATTACCAATGATTTTACTTTTGACACTGAATGAGTGTGATAAATGCTCTCTGAATAGTGAGTCTTCTTCCAGCTGAGCCGAAGCCACTGGCAGTCTCCATTTATAAACCCGACAACCACGTTATTCCTGGAAAATCTGAGCGGGGTTGGACGGAAAGGACAGAAGCTGGATTTATTTCCCTTCTGCTGTTTCTTCCAGCGAACAGTTCAGTGATCCGCGAGTGCCAGATTCCAGGTTATAATGACGGGTTCAGACCCAAAACACATAGATCAGCTCACAGAGAAAACTCAAACTCCAGCCCATCATAACTTCCAGCGGCGCTCAGCTTCTCATCACAGAACCTGTGTCAGATTTATGTATTTCAGCAGGGAATTGTCATGTCCAACCATCTGTGCTTAGACTAAACCACACAAGTCGTTTCATCCAGTTTAAGATAATAGTTTACAGCGAGAGAGAATGCCACATCTCTATTGTATCATTTTTAAAGCAACTGCATGCATTTAAAAGTTAAAATCTCATCTTTGCAATTGTGCGTTTACACATTTACCTTTTAATTGCTATTATGCTTTTTTTTTTTTTTCACAGCACTTTTAATCCAAACTAGTTTAAGAAAGTCAAACTCCTGGTAAAACAACAGTCAAATAGTGAATTAAGAAAATTATTTGCTTATATTACTTTGGTCAATTCATCTCAAACTTAAATAGGAGTGTAGTGCATTGCATTGGGGGATAATGAATGCTGTTTCATACCACATATTTTGGAGAATGTATAGTAGTTATGGGTATTCATACATAAAAATTGTAAACTATGCACATAATATAGGTTATAATGCAGACTTTGTTAGAGTAGTATTATAGTATACCGTGACAAACAACATAGGTGTTGACCAGTGTACACTACGCTATGTAACTTTTGGCCATCTAGCGGTTAAAAAACAAAACTGCATGTATTTTGCTGAGGAATATTTTGGTTGTGCTTCGGCTCTGTGTGACTGTGTGGGCGAATATGACTCTTCACAAAGAAGATAATGCTTTACAGTGAACTCTGTTAGAGATACGCATGACAGTTTATCAGTTCAATAAAAACACCATCATCTCCGCGTCGCTTCATCTCTGAAAAGCCAAGCTGATGTTGATTCTTGTTTTATTACGAGCTCAGTCTCGTTCTCTTGTTGCCAGAAGACTCTCCTCTGTTCAGCGTTTGATTCAAACGGTCATTCCCTAGCCTAACTCCATGTCAACCTCACTGTGACAACTTAACCCTGCCACTCACACACTCAACTAACCGCTGCCACTCACACACACTCAACTAACCCCTGCCACTCACACACTCAACTAACCCCTGCCACTCACACACATACTCAACTAACCCCTGCCACTCACACACACTCAACTAACCCCTGCCACTCACACACACTCAACTAACCCCTGCCACTCACACACACTCAACTAACCCCTGCCACTCACACACACTCAACTAACCCCTGCCACTCACACACACTCAACTAACCCCTGCCACTCACACACACTCAACTAACCCCTGCCACTCACACACACTCAACTAACCCCTGCCACTCACACACTCAACTAACCCCTGCCACTCAAACAACTAACCGCTGCCACTCACACACACTCAACTAACCCCTGCCACTCACACACTCAACTAACCCCTGCCACTCACACACTCAACTAACCCCTGCTACTCACACACACTCAACTAACCCCTGCTACTCACACCCACTCAACTAACCCCTGCCACTCACACACATACTCAACTAACCCCTGCCACTCACACACTCAACTAACCCCTGCCACTCAAACAACTAACCGCTGCCACTCACACACACTCAACTAACCCCTGCCACTCACACACTCAACTAACCCCTGCCACTCACACACACTCAACTAACCCCTGCCACTCACACACACTCAACTAACCCCTGCCACTCACACACACTCAACTAACCGCTGCCACTCACACTCAACTAACCCCTGCCACTCACACACACTCAACTAACCCCTGCCACTCACACACACTCAACTAACCCCTGCCACTCACACACACTCAACTAACCGCTGCCACTCACACACACACTCAACTAACCCCTGCCACTCACACACACTCAACTAACCCCTGCCACTCACACTCAACTAACCCCTGCCACTCACTCACTCACACACACACAACTAACCGCTGCCACTCACACACACTCAACTAACCCCTGCCACTCACACACTCAACTAACCCCTGCCACTCACACTCAACTAACCCCTGCCACTCACTCACACACACACACAACTAACCCCTGCCACTCACACACACTCAACTAACCCCTGCCACTCACACACACTCAACTAACCCCTGCCACTCACACACACTCAACTAACCCCTGCCACTCACACACACTCAACTAACCCCTGCCACTCACACACACTCAACTAACCCCTGCTACTCACACACACACTCAACTAACCCCTGCCACTCACACACACACACTCAACTAACCCCTGCCACTCACACACACTCAACAAAACCCTGCTACTCACACACACTCAACTAACCCCTGCCACTCACACACACTCAACTAACCCCTGCTACACACACACTCAACTAACCCCTGCCACTCACACACACTCAACTAACCCCTGCCACTCACACTCAACTAACCCCTGCCACTCACACACACACACAACTAACCGCTGCCACTCACACACACTCAACTAACCCCTGCCACTCACACACACTCAACTAACCCCTGCCACTCACACACACTCAACTAACCCCTGCCACTCACACACACTCAACTAACCCCTGCCACTCACACTCAACTAACCCCTGCCACTCACTCACTCACACACACACAACTAACCGCTGCCACTCACACACACTCAACTAACCCCTGCCACTCACACACACTCAACTAACCCCTGCCACTCACACACACTCAACTAACCCCTGCCACTCACACTCAACTAACCCCTGCCACTCACTCACACACACACACAACTAACCCCTGCCACTCACACACACTCAACTAACCCCTGCCACTCACACACACTCAACTAACCCCTGCCACTCACACACACTCAACTAACCCCTGCCACTCACACACACTCAACTAACCCCTGCCACTCACACACACACACACTCAACTAACCCCTGCTACTCACACACACACTCAACTAACCCCTGCCACTCACACACACACACTCAACTAACCCCTGCCACTCACACACACTCAACAAAACCCTGCTACTCACACACACTCAACTAACCCCTGCCACTCACACACACTCAACTAACCCCTGCTACACACACACTCAACTAACCCCTGCCACTCACACACACTCAACTAACCCCTGCCACTCACACACACTCAACTAACCCCTGCCACTCACACACACTCAACTAACCCCTGCCACTCACTCACTCACTCACACACACACACACAACTAACCCCTGCCACACACACACACAGTAAAGCAGACGGAGCAACTTGCTGATACGAGACACGCACAGGCTAGCGACGCATGCCGTTTCCCCCAAAAACCCTCCCGACTGATCTAAAGCATTAACACTCTATAATAGGCAACATCAACACTATAATAGGCTTACCATAGTGAATCAGGGTAAGACAAAACATGTTTTGGAAGATAGATTGATGATTTGACTGATTTAAATGTTAATTTTTAAAGAAAAACAAAACAAACAAAAAAAACCCAGTAAACCAGGATAGACTTTACCATTAAAAACCCTGTCCATATCTCTTCAAATCCCCTCAAGTGAAGTTCAGTTGATCAGAATGTGTGTGTGCACTGCCTCCTAGAGGAGGAGAACGGCAATCTACACACAATCAGCAGCACTGCAGTGAAATGTGCAGCAGAAAAATGTAAATGCATAAACAACACGAGAGAAAAGACATTTACATTAAATTATTTAATGATTACAAAGAAGAATCTATTAATTAAAGTTCAGTGCATACAAAAACAAGATTGATAAACAAAAACATCTGATTAACATTGCCAATAGATCCATCTGTGATATGATCAACCACTAAACGTGAGAAATATCCAGAAATGACATTAAAAGGAGCCGAGTGCTTATGAACTGATGACCTTTATAGTGTCTTTAATAGTGTCTACGTCAGATCATGTTTAGAATAAAAAAAACATCCATTTTATACGAACAACGTCAAAGCAAACACCAGGAACAGAAAGTGGTCGGGATCGATGTGCAACCAAACACAGGAATAAACATGATAAATAGAAGAGCAGAAGGTCCGTTGCTGTCCGTCATGTTTCACTCGACATCGTCTTCCTCCAGACTCTGAGAGCTCACGATCCGCTGTGAACAGGAGAACACAGAGGTCACAAGGTCAGCTCGAGAACAGCATGCGGCGCATAATGTCAATGACAGATATCTCAGTGTTCAAGAGGTGAAATAGCTAAACGTCACTGCAGAGACATTTAACTTTGGTTAGTTCTTGGTTTTCTCTCGCATTCTTTCTTGTCCCAGAAGCGACACGTGGCTCGTGGGGGGTTTTAAAGAATGCACAGGGGTAGGGCTGGGTATCGCTTCAGGTTTAACTACTCAAATTCTGCTTATTGATTCTGATTCTTATTGATTCCTCATTTCGATTCCAATGCAGTAAAAAAAAAAAAAAAAAAAAAAAAAAAAATTATATTCACATTTAGTCTTATTGCAAAACATTTAATTGTAGTTGAATATCATTAACAAAAATCAACAGGTTAAAGGGACACACTGACTTTTTGGGACTTTAGCTTATTCACCGTATCCCCCAGAGTTAGATAAGTCCACACACACACCCTTCTCATCTCCGTGCGTGCCGTAACTCTGTCTGACGCACCCACCGCTAGCCTAGCTTAGCACAAAGACTGGAGGTAAACGGCTCCAGCTAGCATACTGCTCCCAATAAGTGACAAAATAACGCCAACATTTTCCTATTTACATGTTGTGATTTGTACAAATAACAAGGTCACATGAGACACAGCCATCTTCTAACCGTACACATACTGGGAACTATATTCTCAGAAGGCGAAGCACTGCTACTTGGGTGGAGTGATTTCGGCTGCGAGCAAATCACTCCACCCAAGTAGCAGTGCTTCGCCTTCTGAGAATATAGTTCCCAGTATGTGTACGGTTAGAAGATGGCTGTGTCTCATGTGACCTTGTTATTTGTACAAATCACAACATGTAAATAGGAAAATGTTGGCGTTATTTTGTCACTTATTGGGAGCAGTATGCTAGCTGGAGCCGTTTACCTCTAGTCTTTGTGCTAAGCTAGGCTAGCGGTGGGTGCGTCAGACAGTTACGGCACGCACGGAGATGAGAAGGGTATGTATGGACTTATCTAACTCTGGGGGATACGGTGAATAAGCTAAAGTCCCAAAAAGTCGCGTGTTCCTTTAAAGAACACTTACACGAGGAACGCTTGCCTGTGGTTTAAATATACATAGGTATTCAGGCACAGAAACTGCAATCACATGTAAAATAACACTGCCGTTTATAGATAAAATATACATTACAAATATAGTTACAAAAGTTATTGTCAAGAACGAGTGAATTTTCTCTTAGTCTTTTGATTGGTGTTATAATAGAGACGGCAGAGGGAATATTAGGCTGCTGTCACTTTAAGAGCTGCCCGATACAGTTACTCGCGCCTGCAGCTCTGGAAACAGCGAGTCGTCTCGCGCTTCAATGGCTTAAAGTCACATTCAAACGCTCACAAAGGAATCGATAAGAGGAATCGAAATTTTTATTTCATAAGTATTCAATTCCAGAATTGGAAGTGATGTTGGATGCCAGCCCTCACAGGTGTGCAGTGAGGAGTGGCTCACCTGACTGATGGAGGGGAGTTTGGTGAGCAGCATCTGGAAGACCGGCGCCGGGAGCGTTTGCTGGAGCACCTGCAGGAGCTGCTGTGGTTGGCCACACACTGCGATCGCATTGGTCAGGTGATCCACACCCTTCTCGTAGTCTCCTGAGGAATACATGTGGGCGTTTAGCACTTCAGTGTGTGTTTGTGTGTGTTAACCCAGATGATAGTGAGACGGACGCCTCACCCTGAGCCAGAAGCTCCTCGCCCAGCTGGATCTCATCCAGGAAGAACTTCTGCACGGCTCCGGCATCTTTAAGATCTGGCAGCTGGAGGATATAAAGACCGACAGTCAAACCTTCACCGGCATAAAGCGCTTGCAAATGAGTATAAGGGTCCACGGGAAAATGCATTGATAAAAAAAAAAAAAAAAAAAAAAATAAGACCTAACAAAAAAATAAATAATAATAATAATTAAAAAAAATTTTTTTAAATAAAATAAATAAAATGATCTAATTGAATAGTTCATCTGATTACAATGATTACTACAATTAATTTAAAAATGATTCATAAAAATTTAAATATTAACAATGTAGAGAAATAAATAAATAATAGAATAAGATCCAACTAAAAATGTAATATATAAATATACAAATAAATGATAAACAAATATTAAAATAAATAGAAAAAGTATTAAAATAAATGAAAATGTAAAAAAGAAGATCTAACCAAATAGTTCAATTGATTAAAATAAACAATTTGAATAAAAATAAATGAAAAATGCATGGAAAAAAGTAGAGAAAAATAATAATAATAAAATAAGACCTAACTAAAAAAATGTATGTGACTATAAAAAGGAGTAAAAAAATAAAAAAAATAAATACAACATTATTTGAATAAATTAATAAAAAAAGGGGTTAATGGAAAAAAATTAGAGATTTGAAAAAAATAAAAATAAGACCTAACTAAATTGATTAAAATAAACAACGATTAACATACATTAAATGTTTCAACAAAAATAATAAGTTATTTAAACCAGACCTAACGTAATTGGATTACAATAAAGATGGTTAAAATAAAAAAAAAAAAAAATAATAAAAATGATTTAAATAATAAATAAAAAGCATGCATAACAGTTTCATTGTCACTGAAATAAAAACAATATTATAACATAACAGAACATTTATATTTTAAATAATATTTAACACATTTATGATATTTTTTCTTTGGGGTCTTTATACACAAAAAATATGTAGTCGTCTTTAAATTCAGAATGGGGTCCCTCGCACAGAGATGATCACACGATGCAAAACTGCTTTAGAGGAACAGAGGATTCATCCTCATAAACATCTAAATGTGATCAGATGTTTGACCTACTTGAGCAAGTCCAGATTTATCTTGAGCAGCTCTTTGAGTCTTCCTCCCTAAAAAGAAGAAAACAGCACATGAAGAAACAACAGACTTATATATATATATATATATATTTAAGATGTACATAACTAATAAAAATCTTGAATCAAACACACAAAACCCATGTGACCACCAGACTAAGCTGATTATGATTCAGTTCAGCACAGGTGAAGCGTTCATACGAGTCGTTCAAAGGAACCGATTCAATGAATCAATAGTACGTGCATGACATCCTGGGTCAAAATAAGACTATTATCTGAAACTGACTGAACGTGACTATGTATTATAAAGACACGGTACTGTAAACTAAACACCATCTCACTGCATGAGAAGTAAAACGAACCAGTCTTACGTAAACAGCGTCCTAGTATGTGTTAACTAGTCTGGTCGATCTCGTGACTCACGTTCACGCAGTCTGGTTTTGAAGTTCGGATCGCTGCGTCGTTTTCTGTCGAAATAGATACAGTACCCGATGAGGAGCGCGCCACAGACGCCCGCGGCGATCGCGCTCGGTTTGCCGCCGATCATCGCGGCGCGTTAACGGAGATCTGCTGCTGCTGCACGTCCTCGTGCTCACGGACTCAGCGAGCGGCGGAAGGACCCCTCTGAGTGACGACAGCAGTGTGAAGGTGTTCGCTGCAGACGCCTGAAAGAACAAACACAGCGTCAAATGCTCTTTCTGGCTTTATTTCTCTTTTATTTATTTATTTATTTATTTAAATTATTGTTATGTTTCAAGTTATACTTCCAAAATGTGTAAAAAACTTGATATTGAATTCTGTAATTTTGAAAATAAAATAAAAAATGTATAAAAAAATAAAATAAAATAATATATATATATATGTTCTTTCTGGCTTCAATGAATATCCTGAAAAGAATAGAGAGCAAATAACGGTTTAATTAATTTACTTTACTATACTTTTCACATAATATCACATTCATGAATGCAAGTGTACTAATAAAAAAGTATAGATATTTTTATTCCCCATTTTTTTTTTTTTTTTTACAGTTTAATGTATAATGTTTAATATTTGTTTTTGAACTAAAGTCCATGTATAATGTTTGAATAATAAATAATAATATTAGTAAAACATTTACCAGTGACTTTCTTCACATTTATTAAAAAGTATTTATTTATTTATATAACTCTTTAGACTAAAATAGACTGGAACTGCTGACATAAAAGCATTTCATCAGTAACATTTTACATTTTACTACTAGCGCCAATAATAGCATTCCTACATTGTTTAATGCTTCTTATTAATGTGATAATGTATTCATAAGACTCTCACCTGGCTCATGCTGGCTTGATTTTTTTTTATTCTTTATGCGTACTGCGTGTGTGTGAGTGTAAAAATAAATATATATCCATATAAATGAATGATTGGTCAGGTTCTGCTATTCTTCAGAAGATATCTCCACAAATAGGCAAAACCAGTGCCGCTCCTCGGCGAGATCTGGGCCGACACTGTGTTGCTGTCGAAACGGTCAGTAATACCATAAAAAAATAAAATTACAAACAATAGGAAAAATACAACAGAAAAAAGATACAAATAAAATATCAATTTAGCCTACTAATAATACAGAATTTGAATAAAGTAATCAATGTAAACATCTGTATAGTCTTCACCATATGAATGAAATATACATAGATTCTTATTAAAGTTACTAAAGTTATTCAGTGAAGAGCAGTGAGTAATTCTCTTGTTTTCTTTTGTTGTTTGATTAACATTAAAAGACAGAGAGCGCAGGTTTATTAGGTTACTGTCACTTTAAGACCAAATTCACCGATGTACTGACAAGCATGCGATTACTTTCCCAACTGTTTATGTTCACTTAAAGGGATAGTTCACTTTGAAATTAAATTCTGGTATGTTTTAGCTTACCTCAAGGGCATCCAAGATGTAGGTGTCTTTTTTTCCGCAGTAGTTTCAATTTTGATATTTTTAGGTCAAACCGTTCTTGTCTGACAGTCCTATAATGCAGGTATATGGTCACTGTCTCAAATTAAACGTCCAAATTAAACAATTCCCCATCGTAAGTACACATTGATGGCCTAAGACACGAAACGAGCGGTTTGTGTGAGAAAATGAACAGTATTTATATCGTTTTTACCTCTTGTAACACAGCCACGTCCAAGTGATCTGAGGGCGCGCGCGGGTATAGATATATATACACTAGACGTCGCTTGGCTACGGTTTCGTTCCAATGAACTGCAGTAGCCAAGGCGACGTCTAGTGTATATATATCTATACCCGCGCACGCCCTCAGATCACTTGGACGTGGCTGTGTTACAAGAGGTAAAAACGATATAAATACTGTTCATTTTCTCACACAAACTGCTCGTTTCGTGTCTTAGGCCATCAATGTGTACTTACGATGGGGAATTGTTTAATTTGGACGTTTAATTTGAGACAGTGACCATATACCTGCATTATAGGACTGACAGACAAGAACGGTTTGACCTAAAAATATCAAAATTGAAACTACTGCGGAAAAAAAGACACCTACATCTTGGATGCCCTTGAGGAAAGCTAAAACATACCAGAATTTAATTTCAAAGTGAACTATCCCTTTAAGAAATAACCAACTTTGTTTAAACTCCCCCTGTGGTGAAAATGAAGTTTTTAATGTTGTTTATGTGTCTATGTGGTGTTTTTAATATGCTTTCAGTCAAACCATGTGTAAATTCATAAGTCGACAGCATTGCTGAGTATTTCCTCCTTAAAACTGCAGTGAACCAAAGACAGTCTCAAAAACACGCTTTGAAATCGCTGGTGTTTCTGACGTCACAAACTACCTTGTAACCAATCAGATCAACGTGTGATCGTCAACCAGTGGATCTCTGAGCTGAGTGAGTGAGTGGAGGCGGGGCTCATTCGCATATTCTTAGAACCGCGCATACTAAATGAGGAAAGGGTGTCGAGATACATTCAAGATATTTTAAGGCATGAAAACATTTAAATATGTCATTTTGGTGATCAAAGATGAGTTTTAAGTGATCAAATTATTGACTATATATTATGACAGTCATGTCACATGATTTGACTTATTTGGATGTTATGCGGGAAGAGCAACGCTTTAAAGGGAAGGAACAGAATGCGACATGATTTCATAATCACTGGAAGCCAAAATAAAAACCAAAACTAAAATTCGAATTCGAATAATCGTATCCATAATCAATAAATCATCTGAGCGCAAGGGGGCCCCCTGGTGGTGCGGGGACGCATCTTGTGTGTTTTGCATATATGATGGACCGGCACTGGGCAAAATCAGCGCGAATGCTGAGAAAAACACACAAAACACATCTAAAATGGGAAAGAGCTTTGAGATTGACTGTACAACTAGATTTGACAAGAAATCTGAGGTGTGTTTTTACAGACTGAGGAAGCAAATGGATCACTGCAAACAACTGGACTTCAGGCAGAGAAAGCGGGATTTGCAGTGATCATTTTGTGTCAATATACAGAATTTTGGGGTAAAATCATACACTATATATTGTAACTCATCAATTAAATATTTACCATCGTATATTCTGCATAATTAGATGTTTTTAAATAAACATTGACAAAAAACTATTCATGTTTTAGGGCTGGACGATATGATGATATATAACATTGATATAAGTGATCATCCAGATTTAGACCTATACTGTATTTATATACAGTGTTCACAGGCAAATTGGCTTTATGTATTTCTCCGGCGCTTAAATCAGGCTCATATAAATGTCAGGAAACAGGATTCCTGCTGCATGTCAATATACACGGATCGCTGGATCTTTGGTAAGTTGTAAGGAACACTATATTGAGTCCAACCTTTAGTTTAAACTGATAATCGTTCGTTTTACTCGCGTTTTCGTAGTTTCTCCTATTAAATCCAGTCACTCAGCAGCTCTTCTGCCACTCGGTCCGGCGGGAAAGTGACGTCAACGCATTCCCACTATACACTCTAAAAATGCTGGGTTGTTTTAACCCAATTTTGGGTCAAATATGGACTAACCCAAACGTTGGGTTAAAAATGCAATTTAAAAATGTAACCCAACGGCTGGGTTTGTCCATTTTTAAATTGCATTTTCAACCCAACGTTTGGGTTAGTCCATATTTGACCCAAAACTGGGTTAAAACAACCCAGCAACAACCCAGAGTGTACACTCTAAAAAATGCTGTTGTTTCAACCCAACTTTGGGTCAAATATGGACAAACCCAATGGCTGGATTACATTTTTAAATTACATTTTTAACCCAACGTTTGGGTTTGTCCATATTTGACCCAAAATTGGGTTAAAACAACCCAGCAACAACCCAGAGTGTAGAAGCTTGTTTCCACCCCAGAATAAAAAGAAAATTGTGACTTTTTGAGCTATAAACTCGCAATTCTGACTATCGCTCGCAAATCCGAGTTTATAACTCGCAATCACTGTACTGTACCTTTTTCCTCAGAATTATGAGATAAAAAGTCGCATTTACCTTTTTTTGTATTTGTAATTCTGCGGCGGAAACAAACTTCCATTAAAAACACCAGATCAAATCTATAATACTGAAGCATCATCAATCAATCAAAAGTGGACATTAGAGTCACAAACTATGGCATTTATTTCAAAGGCTTTTCTGCTTACATTTGTACAATAAATTACACACTGTCCATCTTCTGATGAGCTTAATAAATATGATAGAACTTTCCGTTAAGCTTTGTCACTTTCTCTCTCTCTCTCGCTCTCTCTCTCGTTCACAAACGTTTTTGCAAAGATCCATAAAACTTTACACTTCATGTACAGTTTGGAAAATACCACATTATAAAAAAAAAGAAACAAAAAAAGCCTAGTACAAGCACAGTTTAACGGAAATACACAGACGAGAAGAAAACGTAAAAGTGAGGAACTGAATCAAAACAAACTCCTACCGAAGTGAAAGAACGAAACGCAAAGGAACGAATAAGAAAATGGACATGCTTCACCTTCCGAATGCACACAGACGCTACAGTTAAAACAGTAAAACTGTACAGAAACGTACATGGTATTAACAGTGCAAGATATTAAATAGCTCGACTCAAAACACACTTCTCAATATACAAATGTATAACAAAGGCATACAATTACATACAAGTGCCAAACGGTACAGTCCTTCAGGTTATGATACAACAGGGAGTCTATACAAAGGAAAGATGTCTTCAGCATTGTACATACATACACACATACGGCTTCTCGTTATAAATGCACGTCTTCTCCATCGTAAGTAAAGAGAGCGATGAATGAAGGGAAGTGATGATGTTCCTAGAACTCCTGAAGGAATAATTCACCCAAAAACGAACGATCACTCATTGCAAACCATGCCGTTATTTTTCCGTGAAGCCATCGTTGAAGAATATTCATGCATATTCAGTCAAGCATCCGTTTTTATGACAAATGTGCTTCTGAAATCGACTGAAATTAGTGTCAATTATTGGTGAACTGCTGTTGCATGGAAAAGAAACGTCTGCTTTTGTGTTGCACGGGAAAATAACATCAAATGCATTTGGAACAACTTTCGTTTTTGGCTAAACACACACACACAGTTCACCCTTCACTGCTAGCATACGCACCCAAACAAGTGTTTTCCGTTTCCCACAGTGCTTTATAACTCGACATCCTTGCATGTATGGCATTGCGAAAGGAGGTGGGGAATGGAGAAAAGGAAGACACAAACACACAAAGGCTTACGCACACAACAGATCGGCATCTGTCATTGCACATGATTCCAGATGAATCTGCCATTGCACTTCTGAATACTGCCACATTAACCATTAAAACCCCACCCACAGGGTCTGGGTAGATCTCAGTAGTAAAATACATTTAGAATCCTGGCTGCCAGAAAAAGTCTTCAATTCTCAAATTGTCAACAATCATAATACATTTCACCTCCAGAGATACTGAACGCAAATTCTCCATGGCGAGCGCGCGGCTCGATAGCCCTTTGCCCGACTCGCTCGGCTTTCTGTCGACGGGACCAACACGCGGAGCGGAGGAGGAGGAGGAGGATCGAGCGGGGAACGCTGAGGATCAAGGGATGATCAATATAGCTTTAATGAGCATTTCTGAGAGCATAAAAACAAACAAACACTGGACTAATTGGGGGTTTAACATTCATAAGGTGTCATCTGAACAGAACCGCAAAACGAGTCGCATTTCACCCTAAAACTAGATAAAACGGTATATATATATATATAAATAACAGTATGTATATATAAATACATATAAAGACTTTTTTTCAATTGGGAAAAATGGGAAATTAATTGATATGAAATATTTATTATCATTCTCAATGCTGATTCTCATTACTGTAATACAGTAGGTTTAATATAAGCCCTACTAAAAATAGGTTTCATCATGCAAGATTTCTTTTTATTGTGAAATGTTTCATTTTTATATAAAAAACATCTCACAATGGACTTTTTTAGAACTTTTTATTTTTTTTACCCAATTGTTAAATTAAATTATATATAATTATTTATTAAATATACAATTCCCATTATTATCATTTGTCATTACTGAAATACATTTTTTAAAATTATATATCTAATTGAAAAACTATAAAAAATAGGTTTCAAAATATTATATATATATATATATATATATATATGTATGTGTGTGTCTGTGTGTGTGTGTGTGCGCGTGTATTTTATAAATAATATTATTTTGTAATATTTTGAAACCTATTATATATATATATATATATATATATATATATATATATATATATATATATATATATAATTAAAAAAATCTTGCATCATTTTGCTAGATTTAGTTTTTATTACTTATATACAGTATAAAATTCTCATCACATACTGTAATGCAGTATGTTTTATTATATATTTAATACATAATTATATATAAAACACAAAAAATATTGCATAATGAAACCTTTTTATAGGGCCATTAAGATTTTTTTCATTGTGAAATTATTAGAGAATTATCTATTAATTTCTCATTAATGTAATATAGTGAATTACATATTTGATACATATTTAAAAAAAAATCACTTGCCTAATGAAACCTATATTTAGGACCATTAAAGCTCTTCTTTCACTGAAATTATAATTAATTTAATTAATTGTCATTGTCAATGATGATTCTCAGTACTGTAATACAGTTATTATATATATATATATATATATATATATATATATATATATATATATATATATATATATATACACATACACACAGACATATATATAAAATTTCTAACTGGGGAATTAAATGCAGTACTTTAATTTTTTATGTCTTTATATATATATATATATATATATATATATATATATATATATATATATATATATATACACACACACACACACACACGCGCGCGCACACACACACACGCGCGCACACACACACTTTCCCACCTTTTGATTTTAGGGTGAAATATGACCTGGACTGATTTGACGCTCTTGCCATGTTGTGATTAAAAATAAACGAGACATTCTCTTTCCTGTGAGTGAGCGAACTCTTCTGGAGGCGTCATGAAACACACATCGACCCAGCGCTGACCGTTTCCCAGCATTCCTCACGCGTGCCTCGAGCTGTAAGGCACTGAGCGCCACCGGCGTAACGGCCGTCAGTGACTCTCCTCGTCTCCGCCTCAAACGCCTCCGATGATCTACTACGGGTGAAACTGAACCTGTTGGAATTCATATTCAGGATCAAATATTCATGGACATTGTGGCGATGGTTTGTAAAACAAACAAACAGAAATAGTCTTATCGTCAAACTCGACCCAACTTTCAGGAAAAAGTGCACTTGAGTGCAATTAGCTTGCCAAGGAAACAGTTGTCGATATAAAATAGTGCTTGTTGCTGTATCTGGTGGCTATTGTTTCGTCATACTTGTTCCCCGTTTGTCAGTGTGTGTCCGTCCACTAGTGCAGGGGTCAGAGGTCGAGCCGGGTGCTGGTTAAGTGCTCTGTGCTGCTCGACACCGTCTCATTCCTGTCACCTGCACTCCACAGACACCCCAGAGGTTTGAGAAGTGCCGGAGACCGTCGGCTCGGCTAGCGTTAGCATGACAGCTGCCGTCAGAGAGCTGGAGGACGGTGAGGATGAGGACGAGGATGAAGAGGCCACCGCTGCGCCTGCTGGGACGCAAGAGCTCATGGGTTAGTTCATGACACATGAGGGAATCAGGTGACTTTTTAAACTAGCAAACTAGCCTCAAAACTGCTAACTTTGGACTGGCGAAAAAGGGTGATTCCAAGAAACAGGGTTCGTACAGATCCTGCTAAATGAAATTCCAGGACTTTTCAAGCACTGCTTTTTAGTTTAGTTCAGAGATCTCATTTTATCAAAGAATATCTTTCTTTATTGTCTTTTAAATTCTAAAAAAGGTAAATAGATAAATACATAAAAGACTAATAAACGCGTAAATGTAGCAAGCTAGTGCGCATAGGCCACGAAGTGTTGGCGAAACACATTAGCGGAGCGGAGGGAATAATATGGAATTTTTTCCCATTAAACTTCTTACACAAAATTCACAAACTTTCAAGCATTTCAAGGACCCGTGGGAACCCTTTTTTAAAAGAAAAAAAAAGCAAAGAAAAAAAAGAAAAACAAAAGCTCAAAGCAACATTACTAAAACCTAAAACTATTTAAAATATTTTCAGCTGTTGAATTAAAGATGAAATAAAATAATTTATAATAATATTTATAAAAATATTATATGAAAAACTTGTTTCATATTATTTTATTGTATATTACATATATAATATAAAAAAGTTGCCTTGGCAACTAACTAAAAATCATTTTAAGTTCATGATCTGAAATGACTAAAACTAACACTGAAATAAAAACAACTTAAAACCAAAAAAAAAAAAAAAACATAACAAAATGACTAAAAATATTTATAAATTAATTATGATATAAAATAAACAGCTAAGTAAATATGAATAAATACCATAAAAGTGTATAAATAATACTAGAATAAGTGGAGCACTTACTCTCTCTCTCCTTCTTCTTCATGCGCTTGCGTCTCCTGTCGATGGAGGCCACCTCAGATTTGAGCGAGAGGTAGTGATTCCTGATGTCCTGCAGTTTTTCCTGAAGGAAGGCGATCCGCTCGAGACTGCTCATCTTCTCCAGGTCCGCTGGATCGACAGGAGCGAGAGGGAACCGATGTCAGACATTCCATTCTCATCAAACGGGTTAAGACTATCAGGAATCCTGGCACTTACACATCTGGAAGGTCCACCTGGTCCTGGCGTGATGTTCCCGGGAGTGGGAGTGATCCGGCTCTCCGTGTTTCTGGTACCGGTGGCCTGAGGGGGGGGTCCGGCTCGAGCTCTTGCTCTCGCTGATGCACTGGTCCTCGCTGTCACTGCTGTGAGCTGCACACACACACACACACACACACAGCGTTACTGGACTGGCCTCGCATGCATTCATCGGTTTATACTTGCATTTATAATGACATTCAATTTAAAAAAAAAAATGTATGCTTGAATTTGATTTAAATAATCAATAATCAAGTCTGTGTGAAAGCAGAGCACTCAAGCGAATTTCCCAAACTAAGATTTGTGCTAATAATTTAGCAATTAAAATGAATAATAATAAAAAAATTTTTTTTTTTACATTTTTATGTTTTAAATAAAAGTTTATCATTTTAAAATAAAAACAAGTAAAAATTAAACAAAACTTTAAAAAATAATAATATTCTATTGTTAAATTATTGAAATACGAAGTTAAAACCTTAACTGGAACTTCTACCAGTGCAAATAAATACATTTAATGATTTCATTCAAATAAATATTTATTAAATAAAAAGACAATTTAAACTAAACTAAAAACAGTAGTAAAATTATTGGAATATTAATTTCAATGTGTAAATATTTAGGTCAAACTGAAAGGTCTTTCAGTTTACACCCAACCAGACCTTTTATAAAAAATAATAATAATAATAAAAATATATATATAAAACATCTAATTTAAAAAAAAAATATTTTATTTGTTGTTAAATTATAGAAATATTAACGTCAAGGTGGTACTTCAAGTCAATAGTAAATGTAGGTCAATCTCAAAAGTCTTCAGTTTTCAGTCAACCAGACTTTCTAATCAATGCAGTGAAAGTAAAAAAAAACAAAAAAAAAACTGCAGAAATATATTACTATTGTATAAAAATCTTCAAAATAACAATAATAATAAATTTAACATTATATATTACAATAATCTAACCAAGAAAAATGTGTTTAGAATTCATTTCAGGTTCAGTGTGAATACATCTATCACTTTATTTCGATGGTTCATTCAGACATTCCTCTAACTATAAGTAACTTTTCATCCAACTCTTATTAGAGTATATGAAGAGTTTGGTTCCAAAACGCGATAAATCCATTTGGATTAATTTGAGTAAAAATGTGTTTTCTTTACCAAGAAAGTGGCAAGATGAAAACCACTATTTTCTGTTTCAAACTTTCACATAGCATCTGTAGGTTATAATAACATTAAAAATTCAAATCCAGATTTTGATTTTCAAAGATTTATTATAAAAACGGGTAATCTTTCCCCCAAAATGCAATAAATTCATGACACTTTTTTTCCAAAATGCAATTAATCCATTGAATCAATATGAAAGTTATTTTCATATTGAAACTGTTGAAAATACACAACAAAGTAAGTTGATCCACATATGACAGCCTCTGAACTCGGTCAATATCTTATAATACAGGCACTGGACTAAAAATACATTCAATCAGCCATCGCTAGGAAATACCTCCCGAACTTTTTTGACGGCGATCAGCTGTAAAATGTCCTGCTCTGATTTCGTTGACTTTGAGTAAAACAATTGAAAGTTTTTTAAAAGATCCCCTGGGGTCAATGTGTCAGCGTGACTGAAGTTTGATGCTGTCGTGTGAGAACAAGCAACAGCCGGCATTTTTCCTCCCGCATGCCACATCTTCTTAATCTCCTCACGTAAATGATTAGATTTCGATGGCTTACGTTTCTTCCCTACCGCAGAAACCACCACAGGTTCATCAATGCCGTCAAAATTATTAATTTTTTTGTTTGTTTGTTGATCAAAAAGTACAAAGTAGATAGGAAAAACTAGGATGCCGGGTGTATTCAAAGCGCCGCCGTTACTGTTTACAATGCGTGGAATGGTGCGCTGTGATTGGTTGAGAGCGGATCTATCGCATTCTGCAGAGAAAGGAGACTGGCGTTTGTCGCGGTTTGGAAAGAAAGGGAGAAAACGTGACACCATAACATGGCGGATATCGCATTTTACGTAAAATTTAAAATGGACTTTTCAATACCGACCCTATACAATACAGATTTTTGCGGGAACTCAATTTTTAAAAAAAATGGCGTTTATCGCGTTTTGGAACCAAACTCTTCATATGTAGACTGACTGCGTAAAGGTCCCATTTTGTCAAAACTGAAATTTCCTGGCTTTTTCCATGATAGCAGAGGTCTAGGGGCGATGAAACTACCATATAAGTTTCACAACAGTCGATCCACAGACACACGCGCACAGCCTGCATGAAGTAGCTGTGCCTTTTCACAAGCTGTATAAATGTGATGTCAGAACTACTCAGTCACCGCCTTCAGTCTCCACCCCCACCAATGAAGGGTCACTCAGAAAACAACAGGCCAATCAGAAGAGAGGCTCATGAATATTAAGCAGACAGGCCTAAATCGACCTGTCCTTGGCAGAGCTCCTGAGAAAGGAGCTGTCAAATATATATTGAGATGTTTTTTGGTACTTATACCGCAAATTTATATTCTTAGGGACATCAAAACCTAAAAAAAAAATTCAGAAAGCTGTACAATATGGGACCTTTAATATCTGCTAACTCTTTATTGTGATGTTCCCCAACAGATATTCTACTGATATCTACGGATACTGATCTACAGTAACTTTGCAACTACATGTCAACTTATTCCACTAACCCGAACCCTAACCAGTCTACTAATGCTCTAATAAGAGTTAGTTAACATGTAGTTGCAAAGTCACTCACAGTCAGCAGAATGTCTAAAGTGCACTACTGAAAATAAGTGTTTGAGTTTGGCTTGTGTGTAAAAAACTTGAGCAGCATCTGTTTTTATTGGCAGAATAGTGTTAGCAAACCATAACTTAATTTGGAGACAAAGTCATCTTCTTAAAGTGAGTTACTGAAGTCACCGAACTCCATGAGCTTTTCATTACCAGACGATGCCACAGTGTCTCAATGACAAACACACTCGAAACACTCGAGAAGCAGAGACACTCGAGCACGTTCACATCCCTGCAGGAATAAAGGACTCGACAAAGACGGAGTTACACAGGAAAGCTAAAGCTAGAGCTCTCGGATGAGCTTAGCATGGCTCCGCGCACCTCTCTAAAACCTCTCCAAGGTTTCTCTCACCTGGTTTGCGGTTCTTCTTGGGATGTAAGCTCAGGTTCTTATGACTCCGCTTGTGTTTCTTTGCCGCTCCGCCGCCTTGAGACTCTTTGTGCCGCTTCTGACTGGATGAGGCTGAGAGATGGGAGAGAAACATTTATAAATGCATTTCTTGGAATGATTTTGTACTTATTTTTTAATGTGCACTAACAACTAGTCAAGATTTAAATAATATTCACATTATATTAACACAGGACAGGGTTCGCGTTTAAAAACACGAGACGCAGGGCAGTGGAATAAAAAAAAAAAACTATATATAAAAATTAAAATATAAAACATATTTTCTTCGCTCCAAAACTTAGTGATCTTCCTCACTGTCTAACCAGTTTGTCGCAAAGCATTAATGCAGGGGTTTGACGAATTAATCACATTTTAGAAATATATTTTTAAATCATATTGAAGTATTGGTAACACTTTTCAATAAGCTCCCATTAGTCAAAGCATTAACTAACATTATCTAACAATAAGCAATATATTTGCTACAGTATTTATTGATCTGTTAAGATTAATTAAGAAACAAAACAACAGTTCATTGTTAGTTCATGTTAGCTCAGGTTTTATAATGTAAAATAAAATTAAAAAATAATTGAAATCTGTTTATAGACACTACTGTTCAAAAGTTTGCGGTCAGTAAGATTTTGTTAAGTCTCTTATGTTCAACAAGGCTGCATTTATCTGATATATTAATATTATTACATTATACAGAAATTATGAAATATTTTTACAATTTAAAATAACTGGTTTCTATGTGAATATCTAGTAAAGTGTAATTTATTCCTGAGATCAAAGCTGAATTTTCAGCATCATTACTCCAGTCTTCAGTGTCACATGATCCTTCAGAAATCACTCTAATATGATGATTTGATGATCAAGAAACATTTATGATTATAATCAATGTTGAAAACCGTTTCATTTCAGGATTCTTTGATGAAAAGTTCAAAAGAACAGCTTTTATTTGAAATATAAATCTTTAGTAACATTATAAATGTCACTTTTGATCAATTTAATGCATCCTCGCTTAATAAAAGTATGAATTTCTTTTTAAAAACAATCGTACTGACCTCAGACTTTTGAACGGCAGTGTGTTTATTCTTCATGTATATTCATATTTATAGGGGCTACACTCTTAATTTGCTCTCTTTGTTTAAGGGGAGACACCCCAGGTGAATAGGGAAACAACAACAAAAAAAACTAATAGATATCAGCATGAAACTTCCCCAGTTGATTACTGACATTAAGACAAATATCTTTTGTATGACAAGTTTTTAGAATATTTATGTTTAAATATGCAAATTAGGTATTATCTCATTAAAAATTAAAATCTCATTAAATCTAAAAAAAATAAAGGTTTTTACAGAGGGGATTTGGGATATCTCTTTTTATCACTCCATTAATCAGAAAAGACTGTAAACAGCCAAAAACATCCAGTTTCGCTCCATTTTTAGGTATAAAATGTTGTATAAATCAGAATCTGAACGATATATGAACAAACCCCTCAGTAAAAACCTTAAGAATAAAGATAGGAACACAACTGGAAAGTCTGGTGTATGTAAGTGCTGCAGAAGTGGAGATTGCTGGCTCAGAGTATGAGAAAAAAAACATTTTGAGAAAACGGCCTTTAAAGATACTGTATTGTAAAAATTCATACTTTTTTAGTGGAAACAACTATTTACAGACAAAATATCTTATCAAATCATTAGAAATCAACAATACAAACCACCTAAAACACATCAAAATGTAACTTTTTTGAAAACTTTTTTTCACCACAAGTCTGAAAGAAGACATGTTATTGAAGACAAATAGTCCAAAATCTCAAAATTGACCAGTGAAAAAAAAAAGAAATTGTTTTTGCCTGCCGTGTCTCACCTTAATGACAGAATAAAGCGGAGTGAGAAAGAGACTGAATAGAGAGACAGACGGACAGAGAGGATCTGAATTGAATGCATTCTTGCTGAATAAACGCATTAACTTCTATCGATCCCGTGTGCAGTTTCTCCACGTACCTTTGGCTTTCTGCTCGCTCTCCTGCTGGCTGCTGTTGCTGAGCGTCAGACTGCAGTTGCTGTTACTGTTGCAGGACAGGTTTCCATCAAAGGCCTTGGAAGGGGATCCCGCCTCCTCTTCCCGATGGATCTCCGGGATCTCTCCACCTAAGCTCTCCACCTCCACCGTGCTGCTGTCGGACTCGCTGCGTCCCCCGGCCCGCTCCTCCATCAGGGGTCCTTCGGGTAACGAGGCGTGTTGAGGACTGGCGGGCAGCGAAGGCGCGCGGATCTCGGGCAGAACCTCAGCGGGACCTTCGGCTACGGCGGGAGACTCCGGAGTCGTCGGAGGCGTGTTGAGGACCGAGTTGGTGCCACTGCTGGGATTCTCCTGCAGCTTCTCCTCTGCGATCTCTTCTTCGTCGTTGTCCCGGGCCGGTTCGGTGCTCGGCTCGTCTGGAACGGTTCCTGCAGGAGGAGGAGGAGAGTTCGCCGCCTCCGTGTCCGAGTCCGAAAACAGCTCTTTTAAAATCTTCTTGGGCCATTGAACTTGAATGCTGGACCAAACGTCCTTCTGGCCTTTGGAACGAGAGCTGGGCGACCTGTCATCGATCCCTGTGGATATTTTGGCTCTTTTCTCTGGGATTTCCCAGAATCCTGAACACCCGCTTTTATTCTTCTCCTTGACGCCGTTGTATTTCTTCGAAGGCGAGCTCTTGGTTTTCGGATGCCCTTTTGGTATTTCCTTGGGTTGAAGTTCAGTTGCTTCGTCTTCAGAACTGCTTTCGCCTCGATCCTCCACCGGACCTCGTTCTTCCAACTTTTTTGGCGAACTACTTGGTAGCCAATCGCTGCCTCTACTGCTTCTAGTTTTGCCTTTCGCTGGGCTTTTCAAGCTGCGTTCGCCTAGAGCTTCTGCTTTTTTTCTTCTGCCGCCGGATCCTTCCACGTCCACCTCAAACTGGCTCTTCCTCTTGCCCGACTCTGGGCTTTCCTGGACGGTGGGATCCTCGTCGACAACTGTGGGAGCTTTGAAGCCTTCAGACGGGCTTCCGGTTTCCCAGTGCTGTGGTGTGAGCGAGCGCTCTGGAGGACCTCCTTTCCGAAGACTCGCTCGTCCTCCTGGATGATCCTCTTCGTCATGATCAGCGTCATCATCATCTTCTCGTTCACTGTCATCTGTGGAGCTTTCTGAGACTATGGGATACATAGGAATGGATATCAAACATTAACTGCTAAATGAGACCATAACAGGGTTCCCACAGCTTTTGATCAATGAATTTTCATGCAGAGTTGTCCATCTCCGTGGGAACTCCAGTAAGCTTAAAGGTGAAGTATGCAATTACTCAGACACTAGTGGCACAAAATGGAATTGCAAAAACAATCACTTTTTCCAAAGATGTTTCCCAGACACTCCACACTACTACAAGTGGCAACCTTCCGATCTCTCTCGTGAATCCGACACGGAAGTGACTTAAACTGCAGTTCATCGACTGGCCACTAGAGACCGGCTCCAAAATAGAGTCAATCCCATAAACCCCCATGTTAAAACTTTACAGCAGAAAAAAACATGTTTACAGCCTGGTACAAAAAGTGTTTTTTGGTCTATATAGCTAATTTTGCCCTTCATGTAAACTGTGAGGGGGGTGAATTTTTTTATAACTCATCGGTTTAAATTATATTAAGCCTTAAAGTTCTGCATAATTAAGGGCGTGGCCACTTGACAGGTGGATTGCCACTGATGTCACTACTAGCCGTTTGTCTGCTGTCTGTCAGCGTCACGTCCCCTCAGATAATCCGCCTCGCTGCACATTTTCGTTTATCCGGGATTGACGCGCTGCCAAAATGGCGACGGACGGCTCCGCCCACTTTGAGCTTCAAAAATGCTCTTCAGAAACCTAGGGGTGACGCCACGCACACTACATCCATATTTTTTTTAATAGTCTATGGTCTGTACACACAGACGGTTGCTAAAACAAACAGATCAATGTTTTTAAAGTCTCACAAAATCACAGTGTCACCTGTCAGGACCAATGGTTTACTTACAGTGAGTTTTTTAGTATTGACAAATTGCACACTTTACCTTAAAAAAACATGACACATTATAAGATTCATAATTTAGCACTGTGAATATAACGGTACCTGGGAGGCCGTTGAGAATAGATGTGATCTCGATGGGCTTTACTGGCGTCTGCTGGTTTAGTTCATCACCACACTCCATCTTCGAGAAGACATCACTGCCAGAGTTCGGTTTGGACAACCGATTGATGCGATTTCTGGGTGAAGGAAGATCCTCTCC
This sequence comes from Squalius cephalus, assembly GCF_949319135.1. Lineage (NCBI taxonomy): Eukaryota > Metazoa > Chordata > Actinopteri > Cypriniformes > Leuciscidae > Squalius > Squalius cephalus. The sequence goes on from NC_137142.1 coordinate 33,605,190, forward strand.
GTCCGTCAGTCTCTCTATTCGGTCTCTTTCTCGCTCCGCTTTATTCTGTCATTAAACAAAGAGAGCAAATTAAGAGTGTAGCCCCTATAAATATGAACATACATGAAGAACACACTGCCGTTCAAAAGTCTGAGGTCAGTACGATTTGTTTTTTTGTTGAAAGAAATTCATACTTTTATTCAGCAATGGTGCATTAAATTGATCAAAAGTGACAGTAAAGACAATGTGTAAAGATAATGTTACAAAAGATTCTATTTCAAATAAAAACTGTTCTTTTGAACTTTCTATTCATCAAAGAATCCTGAAAAATAATGCAAAAATAATCACAGTAAACGGTTTTCAACATTGATAATAATCATAAATGTTTCTTGAGCAGCAAATCATCATATTAGAATGATTTCTCATTCAACATATTAGAAGGATCATGTGACACTGAAGACTAAAGTAATGATGCTGAAAATTCAGCTTTTATCACAGGAATAAATTACGTTTTACTATATATTACAATTAGGGCTGTCAAACGATTAATCGCATCCAAAATAAAAGTTTGTGCATGTATAAATATATATGTGTGTGTATGGAGTATAATTATTTTCTATATATAAATACACACACATGCATATATATATTTAAGAAAAATGTGTTATTTATATATGAAATATTTATATATAATATAAATTATATATAATATAAATATATATACACAGTATATACATGCAAATATTTCTTAAATATATACATGCATATGTGTGTATTTATATATAGAAAATAATTATACACCGTACACACACATATATTATGTAAAAACAAACTTTTATTTTGGATGCGATTAAATCGCGATTAATCATTTGACAGCCCTAATTACAATATAAAACAGTTGTTTTGAATTGTAATACTATTTTACAATATTACTGTATTTTTAATAAAATAAATGCAGCTTTGGTGAACAGAAGAGACATCTTTAAACAACATAAAAAATAATTTCATAAGATCAAAAACATCTTTAAAAAAAAAAAAAAAAAAAATCAGACTGTACCTTTATTTTTTTGCGGTGCTTTATTTTGGGAACGTTCTTATTGGCTGGTCTGACAATCTTATCGGCTTTGATCCACTCATCATACCTGTTAAGAGAAACAGTTGGTCAACATTTACTAATTAATACATCTCCAAAACTGATAAAACTCTGCGTCTTGTTGCAATAATGAAATGCAATGTCCAAATAATGAGAAATTACATCGAACAAGTCACACAATTCCAAGATATAAAGTCACTATTAAGAGAATAAGCACACTGTGTACATAAAACATTAGCTGCATTTACATGGACCCCAATAATACGTTTGTGATCGGACTTGTAGCCATGTCAAACAGAATGAATTGAAATTTCATTCGGATTGTAAGTGGTGGTTTAAACCGTTTCTAATCCGATGGAGAGGACATGGAAACAGAAAGTGTCCATGTAAATGGGCATGATGTTCAGAAGGTCCTGCTCTATTTTTGTCAGCAGCAAGAAATCAGCTTCAAGTCTCAATGCTTGTACAAATCAGAAATATCCACACAACACAAATAAACCGGACACAAATCTGAGAAGTAGAACTTGATGACTGATCTCTGTCCTAGTCTCAAGGAGGGTTATTCATACCGACAACAATGTGCAAAGGCGAAACACCCAGAAATCATTCACTTTCAATGAGAGCCCGAAGGAAAAACCTCCAGAACTGAGCAAAGATGGCAACATGCAGATTGCGTAGTTCGGTTTCATATGGCGGCTGAAGAACTGCCATTGAGATGAATGGGAACGCTAACGGGTCGCTCACGAGATCCACCTCCTGATACGGGTCACTGCAGTCCAGTAAATGACAGCGTACTTTCACACTCCATTAGTCTCTGATCGACCTCTCAGGCACAGAAAAGAAGCCAAAAAGAAACAAGCCAAATATTAAAATCAACCAACGTTCTTCCTCTGCCTCACAGACGATAGCAAGGGGCTGTTTCTGTAACCATTTCCACAGAACGACAAGTCTCAGCTCTTGTGTACAGCTGGTGTTAAGATGCGTTTTGGTCGATCGAATCACAAGTAGACGAGGGAGACTCATTCCCGTTTACACCTGGTGTTTTAATCCGCCTCTTTTCTCCACTTTCAAACACTTCTGTCCTGACTTCTTCCAGGGGAGAGTCTAAATGTATGGGTTTCTTCAGATCTATTTACACATGAACCCAACCGGAGAAAACAGGAAAACATACGGAGAACATCAGCTTTGGTTTCTGCTCGGACAGCCACAAGACCAGCCGAACACTGAGTGTGTGTGTGTGTTAGTTCATCTTCAAACCCAACTTCATAATGTTTATGCTTTAGGTCAGTAGTCAGAGAGCAAGCGTCTGTTGTGTCTGTCCGAACACATTCGATCACATGAGCGTTTATATGACGAAAGCAATCCGGTCGAATGCGTTTCCAACTACCTCTGGAAGTGTTTGAAAGTGGACAAGCTCAAAACATTTTAGACCCCGTTTACACCTGTGTATAGCGTCGTCCACTTGTGATCCGATCGACCAAAGCGCATCTTAATACCAGGAGTAAACAGGGCCTCAGACACACACACACACACACACACACACACACACACACACACACACACACACACACACACACACACACACACACACACACACACACACACACACACGCACACGCACACGCACACACCAGATTGCACACAGTCCAACTGATGCATGTTGCACACAAAACTAAAAGGCACGGTGTTCACAAAGTACAAGCTTCACATTACAAGCACTAATTGCTAAAACTACCAAAGTTTCCCAGATTAGTGCATCAAATCTTTCCAAGTTTTGAGGCACTAATTAGTAAAATAGAACTGCATCAATTACACCAGTGAAATAATCTGGATTTAGCACCTTTGGATCACACATTTCCTACTAATTTGCATCCACTGCATTGTGATTTAAACAAATTTCCACATGTAAAAAAAAAAAAAAACCCAAAAAAAGCTGGTCACTTGACGTGTCCATCAAACTGCAATAGAGCGTTGCCGTGATAATGTATTTTTGTAGGCCAACCCGTACGTTCGCCTCACCCTGGTTCCCTCGACAAAAACACAACAGATTTTCTCACTGGGTTTTGGATTATAAGCACTGTGACCGACAACAGTTACACATTTTGTTCATCATGATAATCTTCACAAATGAAGTCTAAATACAATCTGCAAAAATAAACGAACTACACCACAGTCGCACGACTTCAACCTCACCACCATTAAGCTTCGCCAACTCCTTCAGTCTCTCCTTAAAAAAAACATTTTCCCTGGAAGTTTGAGTTTAAAAAGCATGAGTAATGCAGCCTTTTAATGTCGTTTAATGTCCCTGATGACATCTGTCGTCCCACACGGACACGGATGTAGAATAAAACATGAAAACACCTAGAGCTTGTGTTCACCACAGACCTCGTTTCAGGCATTTAACCCACTCAAAAGCCCATCGACTGACTTCAGGACGATGGAACCGCAAGCGCTAAAATGCTCGTTTCCAGGTTTTGGCCTACAAAAACTCCACATGCACCAGCCTCTCTAACTCCAGGATTTCTAACTCCAATTTTTTGGCAAATGCAAACAAATGAGGCATGAGTTCCCAGGGTCCTGCCTTACCTGACGTTCCAGCCACAGTAGTGCACCAGGTAGAGCACCTCTCCCCCCTCCAGGTCTGACTCTTTGACAGTGGCTTCGTACGTCTTCAGATTTCGGCCTCGCCCATACCTCACCTGCACCTTCATCCCAGGAGGGTAACACTCAAACTCCTCCCCTTCCTCCCACTCCTGACTGCTGACATCCCTGCAAGAAAGACAATTCAGTACTTCCCGTTTCCTGGCCCTAGGCTTTTCCCACAACCGCCCTCCCCAAAAAACCCACCCAGAAATCTCGCTTTCTCAGCCTAATGCTTCTGAAATCTAAATTGTCCTCATCTTTCCCTGTCGGATAAGTCTAACACTAAAGACATTATGGGGTCATCAGCCGGCTGTCTGAAACCTCAACCTGGAATATATTAAGAAGATGGTCTAAAACTGCCTGATTCGTTTTAAACACCTGAACATGAATCTTCTGTCATCATTTACTCACCCTCATGAAACCTGTGTTTCTTCTTCCATTTGAAGAATCTCAAGCTGCTCTTTCCATATAATGAAAGCATTGGCTGTCAAGCTCCAAAAAGGGACTGGAATAAATAAACATGCCCAATCCAAGTATTCAGAAGCCATACTATTTTGTATACTAAGTCAAACTCTCTGCAGTCCAACTTGGATGATTTATGATATACGCGGAAAACTTGGAATATCAAATACATATCTGGATAAAGACAACTATCCGTCTGCAATGGCATTCATCTCAAAGGCAGTCTGCTGGGAATACACAACCAGCATCTTTGCTCATGGGAACAGGACACTGACATCTTTTTAACCTGAACTGTGAGCGTCATGTGACGGATGACTCTACAGCTCTAGGAAAAGGACATCACTGATTGGACGGCTAACGGCACTTAAAGAAGACAGTCTCAAACCCTTCACTGCTGACTATCGTGAGCTATAATGTCAAAGACAGCAGACAGAGAAGAATAGAGTTCTATCAAAAAATAATAATATAATTTATAATACATATATAAATATAAATATTTGATACTAGTGAAACTTCTACATAAATTTCATATATATATTCATAATATCTATTTATTTGGATTTTTTTATATCCTTATAGAAAAATATATTTAATAAAATGTTAAACAGTATGATATATATATATTAAAAAATTACATAATTCACTTATATAAAACTATTCATTATTTTAATAATTTTTTATTCATTTTATTTATTATTTTTTGTCCATTCTAAGTTCTATTAAAAAAATATTTAAAATATACAGTATATAAATACATTTTATAAAAATTGGATAAATTGGATTTATATATATATTTATTTATTTAGATTTTTTCACATTATATATATAAAATATGTACGTTTGACTAGAATAAAACTTCATTATTTTAATAATTTTTATTTTAAAAAGTTTATCATGTTTTATCATGTATAATATATGAATAATGTACCGTATATATTCAATAAATTGAAATAAAACGTTAAAAATATGATAAAAAATAAATCACTGAATACTAATGAATCTATGACAATTCTTACATTTATTATATACATAAATATGTAAAAAATAATACATATTTAAGTAAAACATCTACAATAATATAACAAAAAAAATTTGTATGTTGCTTGCAAAAAGTTATTTTCCCAGAATACACAACCATGTTTAAATGGCAGTGAATGGAGAAAGATGCATTTGCCCCATTATCATTACGGTGTGGTAATGCCTTCTACTAACCACCAATGCTAATCAACAAAAACCTGTAAAAAAAGAAGCTACTTTAATGGAAATTTCAATGTTGTTTTTTAATCTGTTCTGGAGCTTGACAGCCTGTGGTCATTACATGAACATTCTGCTAAACGTCTCCTTTAGTGTTTCACTGAAGAAATACAGCCATACAGGTTTAGACCAACATGAGGGCGAGTAATGATTCTTCTAACTAGAAGATATTTCAAATGTGACTTTGAACTTGAGTTCAAGATGTGTGTGTGTGTGACAGGGAAAGGGTCAAAGTGCAGCAAGAGGGGCACAGCGAAGCTCAGCAAAGGGGCAAATCACAATCACGTTAGAGAGCAGAGAGGAAGCCACGTTAGACAGGTATAGCACACTGAACTCTACCACTCAAATCACTTCACAGAGTTCAACCGAGAAACAACCCTGGTTAGTTAGCAGCAGACAACCTTCAACTAGTGATGCAACAACTGAGCTGGTACTAGGCAGGACCCTGGTTCCACATAGTTACTGATTCAATACAGAAAATGAAGGGGAAAAGCATCATTGGAAAACCACCACTGCAGGATGACTGTTGAGACGGCAGCAAAAAAAGCATCTAAAACCAGCTAAATAATCAGATCACTGCTACGTGAAGGAGATTAGTTAGGCAGTTTAATCTCAAAAACGCACATGTGCATCCAAATGCTTCAAATTAGAGACAATGCAACCAGATTTAGTTCAGGGACTGAAGTGTAGAGGTGGGAATCGTTTGAAATGTAACAATTCTGATTCCATTTTTAGTTCCGTTCCGTTCCGTTCATTAATGATGACGTTTAGAATTTTGAGTTCATTAATGATGACGTTTAGAATTTTGAGTTCATTAATGATGACGTTTAGAATTTTGAGTTCAACATGACTAAACAGTAAAGTGAGCAATTCCTTAGACTAAATCAATTCCATTGCTTATGAGATCAAGAACCAATTATTATAAAGTCATGAAAATAAAGCTTTTTTTGCGGAACAGAACGGCTTCTCGATTCCCAACCCTACCCAGACACACGGCTCGACGTGATCTCAGCATCAGGGTCTGTTCTCATCCACACAACGACACAGCAGAACACTAAAGGCATGATATGAGAGAGCGGGAAGCATCGGGAAACACTTGGGAAGCAGTGGGAGAGCTTAACTAGTCAGTCCATCGCTCGACTGAGCTTCAAAGTCACACCTGAATAGTTCAAGACAAAACGTAACAGCCAAAACTCACAGATCCGAAGAGATCATTTTCCCACAAAAAACGGTGCCGGAATAATTCAAACTGGACTTCTGCTGACTCATAATCAGCTACAGGTTTTATTCAGCAAGGATGCATTTAATTTTTCAAACGTGACTGTAAAAATGTATATAATGTTACAAAGTTTCAAATCAATTCTGTTCTTTTAAACTTTCTATTCATTACAGAATCCTGAACAAAATGTATCCAACGAAAATATGAAGCAGCTCAACTGATTTCAACATTGATAATAATCATAAATGTTTCTTGAACATCAAATCTTCATATTAGAATGATTTCTGAAGGATCATGTGACACTGAAGACTGGAGTAATGATGCTGAAAATTCAGCTTTTCTCACAAGAATAAATTACATTTTACTATATATTCACATAGAAACCAGTTATTTGAAATTCTAATAATATTAAAAATTTTTGGACAGTATTTTTGATCAAATAAACCGAGGCCAAACTTTTGAAAGATGGCGTATGATGACATAATTGACTATGTAACCCGCTCACAAACACACAATACATTGCGGTATTTATATTTATTACTTATTTTAAAGCTATTTAATCTAAAGAAATTGAACTTTAGCTTTATTCCATCACCAGCTGGCGGTGATATACCAGTCAAGAATTAATGAAATATCTAACAAATGAAATTCGCAGCAATTCACACGTGACATTGATCATTTAAATATTCTTATTTCCAACAGACGGGAACAATAAAAAGTGCAGCGAAAATTAGAATGGAGGCCTTTTTTGCTGGAGACATGTGGGATGGTTCAAGATAAGATGGAAAAAGGGTGTGTGAGAGAGAGAGAAAGCAAGCTAAAAAGGCACACGCTTCGGCCAACATGCAGTTTCAATAAGCGGGCGAGTGACATGAGACTCAACCAGAGAGAAACTACAGCAGCATCCACCATCAAAACCAGCCAAATGTTTCCACATAACACCATTATTAAGTGCTGTCATGATCTCACTTTTTGATCGTTTCTCCCAAATTCTCTCCGGCTTTGCCTATCATGCATCATTCTCTGAGCACATCTCCGTTTCTCTCTCTCTCTCTCCCCCACTGAAGCTCAGAGATGAAGAGACACCTACCCTGACAGATCTTTGCTGTCGGGTTCCTCACACGGCTCCTCCTTCACGTTCTCCATGACGTTACTCTCCGCTGTCGGTCCGCACTCTTTGGCCTCTTCGTTTGCATCATTCTCCTCTTCATCAGCGTGGTTATCATCATCATCATCCTCCTCCTCCTCATTCACGCTGCTGATATCCGCTTTATCTTCACATGGTGCCGTGGTCTCGGTCTTCTCCTCCTGAGGAGAAATAACACGTCACCCTCACCGTTATAATCTTGGAATTAATATGATTTGACCCTAATTAAACTATGATTTAGCTACATCTGTAAATGCATCAGTGTTTTCGTTTCAGCAGCTTGTGTTTGGGGGGAAAAAAAGCATGACTTATAAATAAACATGAGGTCAGACGATCCTGCCGCGAGACAAAATACACAGCTGTTTGTCTAAAGTCTTTCAAAGTCAATACTAGTTCTCTCCACAGTGTGTACTGTACACTGCCTAGCAGCGGCTAGTGAAGAAGTATTAAGTCACACTGTAAGGTTGCTAAAACATGGTGACAATATGTTTTAGATAATTATCAATTGAACATGTTATAAAAAAACAGGAGTATTGATCAGCACAAAAAGGGAGACATCATCAAAACCGATGATTACATTTTCACATGATCAATAAAAACAAATAATTAAATAAATAAATGGTTTTTTTTTTTTTACACATGCTTCCACAGCTACAGATTAGCATCACTTTAGTGAGGGAGTGTCCAATTATATCCAATATCCAATAAAAAATAAAAATAAAATAAAAATAATAATAATATATATATTAAATTCACATTTTTATATATACACACACTACCGATCAAAAGTTAGGAATAATTGCAATTTTTGCTCACGCCTTTAGCATTTATTTGATCAAAAATAGAGCAAAAACAGTGAAATATTATTTCTATGTCATTATTTAGTAAAATGTAATTTATTCCTGTGATCAAAGCTGAATTATGTATGAGTAGTATTAGTATGGGTAGTATGAGTAGTATTAGTGTGGGTAGTATTAGTATGGGTAGTATGAGTAGTATTAGTTTGGGTAGTATTAGTATGGGTAGTATGAGTAGTATTAGTATGGGTAGTATTAGTATGGGTAGTATGAGTAGTATTAGTATGGGTAGAATGAGTAGTATTAGTATGGGTAATATGAGTAGTATTAGTTTAGGTAGTATGAGTAATATGAGTAGTATTAGTGTGGGTAGTATTAGTGTGGGTAGTATTAGTATGGGTAGTATTAGTGTGGGTAGTATGAGTAGTATTAGTATGGGTAGTATTAGTGTGGGTAGTATTAGTGTGGGTAGTATTAGTGTGGGTAGTATGGGTAGTATTAGTGTGGGTAGTATGAGTAGTAATAGTATGGGTAGTATTAGTGTGGGTAGTATGAGTAGTAATAGTATGGGTAATATTAGTGTGGGTAGTATTAGTGTGGGTAGTATAAGTAGTATTAGTGTGGGTAGTATGAGTAGTATTAGTATGGGTAGTATTAGTATGGGTAGTATGAGTAGTATTAGTTTGAGTAGTATGAGTAATATGAGTAGTATTAGTATGGGTAGTATGAGTAGTATTAGTGTGGGTAGTATTAGTGTGGTTAATATGAGTAGTATTAGTTTGGGTAGTATGAGTAATATGAGTAGTATTAGTGTGGGTAGTATGAGTAATACGAGTAGTATTAGTATGGGTAGTATTGGTATGGGTAGTATGAGTAGTATTAGTATGGTAGTATGAGTAGTATTAGTGTGGGTAGTATTAGTTTGGGTAGTATGAGTAATATGAGTAGTATTAGTATGGGTAGTATGAGTAGTATTAGTATGGGTAGTATTAGTGTGGGTAATATGAGTAGTATTAGTTTGGGTAGTATGAGTAATATGAGTAGTATTAGTATGGGTAGTATTGGTATGGGTAGTATGAGTAGTATTAGTGTGGGTAGTATAAGTAATATGAGTAGTATTAGTATGGGTAGTATTAGTATGAGTAGTATTAGTATGGGTAGTATTGGTATGGTAGTATGAGTAGTATTAGTATGGTAGTATGAGTAGTATTAGTGTGGGTAGTATTAGTATGAGTAGTATTAGTATAGGTAGTATTAGTATAGGTAGTATGAGTAGTATTAGTATGGGTAGTATTAGTTTGGGTAGCATGAGTAGTATTAGTATGGTAGTATGAGTAATATGAGTAGTATTAGTGTGGGTAGTATTAGTTTGGGTAGTATGAGTAATATGAGTAGTATTAGTATGGGTAGTATTAGTTTGGGTAGCATGAGTAGTATTAGTATGGTAGTATGAGTAATATGAGTAGTATTAGTGTGGGTAGTATGAGTAATATGAGTAGTATTAGTGTGGGTAGTATTAGTGTGGGTAGTATTAGTTTGGGTAGTATTAGTGTGGGTAGTATTAGTGTGGGTAGTATGAGTAATATGAGTAGTAAGCCATAGCAGAAACCCCTGAGATGATGTTTTAGTACCTTGAGCACATGCTGTGTGTTGGAGGTCTCTGGTTCTTTGAGGGCTTTCTGTTCTTCTTCTGTACTTAGAGACACACTGATTCCTCCGCTGACTGTTTCCTCAGTGTTCTCCTCACTCTTCCCACTCGTCTTCTCACCCGTTTTATACGGCAGATCCATGCGGAACGTGATCCCTGTGGAGGAGCAGTAGTCCTCAAAGCCGTACAGGTACCTGCAGGAGCATCAGCACACAACACATTATCAAATCATCATATTAGAGTGATTTCTGAAGGATCATGTGACACTGAAGACTGGAGTAATGATGCTGAAAATTCAGCTTTGATCACAGGAATAAATTACACTTTACTATATATTCACATAGAAAACAGCTGTTTTACATTTTATTAATATTTAACAATTTTTTCTTTTCTTGATCTTGTTGAGCATGAGACAACTTCAAAAAACATTTAAAAGTCAAATTTATTCTAAACTTTGACCGTTCAATAGTAACTTTTGGTATCCAGATGATCTGATCCAAACTGAGCAATCTGGTTAAAGAAAGGCAAAATGAGCATGAAACGTGGAACTGCTGGTGGCACTATAGGTTCTGATAGGATGTGTACAACTGTTCCCCACACGGTTCTGTCATCGCCTCGGGAGAATGAGAGAGCTAACAGACAGAGCCGGTGAACACAGCGCTTGCTCTCTAAGCCACAAAGGTTTGTGGTAACTCGAACAACTCATGTTTGCTGTCACTGTCATCCTGAGCGCGGAGATGCACGTACTTTCTGTAGGCACACTTGACGTTGTAACCGGCTGCGGAGTTGAGCACAGGGATGCCCAGATCCTGATACACCTGCTTCCAGACAGATCCGCTCTCGATCTGAAACACAGGGAGGGAACACGTTCTGCTCAGCGAGTGAAAGCTAACGCAGACAAAACAACAGATTGTGGCGGCGTTTCAGAAATACAACTCACATTGTCAAATCCTCCGAGCTTGTGCACGAGCCGGTAGAGTTTAAAGAGGTTCAGATTCTTGTAGCCCAGCACGGGTCGTTTATTGATAGGAGTTCCTGAAAAAACGAAAAGAAGCTAGTTAGTGTGAGTTTCAGAGTAAAATACGCACATTTGCATTCATGCATTTGGCTGACAATTTATCCAGAGCGACTTGACAAGATGACAAGCTCCAGTGTTGTTACCGCTAACTATGGGGGCCGTTTACACGACAGTGTTTTCAACTAAAAACGGAAAACTTTTTATGCGTTTTGGTCGTTCATTTACACGACTAAGGCATGAAAACACAAACTTTTGAAAACGTATTTCAAAGTACACGTTTTTTAAATGATTCCGTTATGGTCTCCATGTGAACCTCACAGGGTTCGTACAGATACTGTCAAATGAAATTCCAGGACTTTATCTCACTTATAAAACAATATCTTTATTATCTTTCAAATTCTATAAAAGGTAAGTAGATAAATAAATAAAAAACTAATAAAACAAAATGGCACAAATAAAGTGCAGCACATGCAATGGCTGCGGTAACTTTGACCACTGAAAGGATACTAGGACAAAGATATCACTTTCTTTATTCAAACTGATTTTTTCTCCCATGAATATATGATTGATCAGAAGAATGAAATCTGTATCATATACTTGAATATTTATATGAGCAATATCATGCTTATAGCCATGTGAAATAGCTCTATATCAATGTGAAAAGAATGTTTTATCAATAAAATTAAACACTATTTTCTAATATAGCCTATTGTCTTTCAATAATTCAAGCATTTTCAAGTACCTTTTTATAAATATGGGTTTCAAGGACTTAAATAAAAAAAAGTCAACTTCAAGCACTTTAAGCACCTTGTACGAGAACTGACTAGAAAAACACGAATTTGTGAAAACGGTGACATCATGCGTATTACGTGTTCTGTCTATAGACCTTATGCGCCAGAGAAACAAGCGCGCAGCCATCTTTAAAATATTGTCTTTGAACTTCCGTTTTTGCGGTCGCTCTGTATATTTCTATGGCATTGCTGTCCAGGAGTAATTAGCTTTTGAAGTGGATTTACTTAATGTAAAGTTAACGAAAGTTATCATGAGGACTGTAATGTTTAAAGCAGATGACTTAACAAATGTCAGTAGATCGGGAAGATTTTAAAACGAGCCGTTCATTCATAAACACGCAAAATCACTGTGAAAATACAGACCGGAAGACAAAAGACAACGAGCGCAGCGCTGAAAAGGGGCGGGGCTACAGAAGGTATATAGGAGCTCAGTGTTTCTTTACAAAGTGACATCGCCATCTACTGGCCTGGCAGCAGAATACAGCGATTTTAGTCGTTCCCGCGGATCCTTGTAAACGGGGATCGTTTTGACAATGTTGTCGTCTGTACATGAAAAACGCAAACGAAAAACGCTTCCATTTTCCCCCTAAAACTAATCATAATCAATTTCTGTTATTGAAATAAAGCTGAAATTATATAAAATATTTATATTAGGTTAAAAACTTGAACAAAAACAGAAATACATAAGTTTAAAGTTGAAGTAAAAAATAAAAGCAAAACATAAATACTACAATAGTACACAAATAATACTAAACACTGACACTACTCACCTCTATCCTCCATAAATTTGTAAAGCTGCTGTTGGAAGTTGTCTTTCTCTTCTGGGAACGGCTCCACTTCCTCCTGCATACAGGAAACACAAACGCACACAGAGCCGGGTGTCATCACAGAAAGTGCTGGGTGAAAAGTTTATAGTTTGGATATAAACACTGATGTCTATGGAAGCGATCATAATAGAGCTAATCACCTTTTGAAAGTAACTTGGAGCTTCAAATAACGATTATATTTGTTACACCGTTACACCAGTAGGTGGAGACAAGTGACTGTTCAAATGTGTTTGTCATTGAATCATTCATTCAAGAGATTTGTTCAAAAACACAGATCCGTCCAGTGATGAAACAAGTAGAGACTTTATGAGTGAGTCATTGAATCATTCACTCTTTTCATGTTTAAATAATTCATTTTAAATAAAGTTTTGACAAAATGTTAGTTGCTGCAGTCTAAGTAAATTACATGTTATTTTGGAGAATCGTGATCTCTGTTTGAAACTAAAGTAGTTAACTACTGTAAGACTGAAAATACTGGTTGGGGTCTAAGACAAAAGGGCCCTGCTAGCTAATTAACATTCGACCTCCCCCATAGAGGAAGTGAGGTTCACTTCCTCTCAGAAACAAACGAAGAACTCACACAAGAATATGGTTTAATGTGAATGTTTATCATTGACTGTTATGTTTTTGGTGTCATTTGAAATGTCTCAAAGTGAGTGGTACAGATATCTCATATCCAGATAGATAAAATAAAAGGAAATAAGGTTTATAGAAGTTTAGAGAAAACTGGTCCAGATAATGCCACCCCCCTTTTGTTGAATAAGAAGTCATTTTGAGGGTGGTCTCCCCCATCCCCCATGTCACCTGGTCAAGGGGATAAAGGAAGGTGTGCTCCAGCTCTCTGGTCTCTTCTTTGCTGGACACGAATGGAATAGGTGGTTTTTTTCTCTCTCTCTCTCTCTCTCTCTCTCTCTCTCTCTCTCTCTCAGGTACAAGCTAGGTAAGATTATTTGATGTAACCAATGTATAACCATGTTCTAGATATTTGAATTGATTGTGGAATTGATCTCTGATATCTGAACTATTAAATTGTTACATGTGATTATAACTGATTTTGACATTGTTCATTTAATGATTAAAAGGAATAGTAAAACATTCGCTCACAATTAATGATCCAAAGATGGCTTAGAACCTTTTCATTTATGGAGTCAGATGAATTAACGAGAGAATACATGATTAATGTATTGTAAATTTAACCAACCAATACTTTGCATGAGTGAGGACAGAACACGTGATAACCTTCCCTGTGTATTGGCGAACCGGTGTTGGACCAATATATCGGGCCTTACACTACACAAACTATTTAGAGGGAGAATATATTTACACTCCCCAATGATGGATTAAAAATACAGAAAGGAATATTTAGTAAAATATAATTTATTCCTGAGATCAAAGCTGAATTTTCAGCATCATTACTCCAGTCTTCAGTGTCACATGATCCTTCAGAAATCACTCTAATATGATGATTTGCTGCTCAAGAAACATTTATGATTATCATCAATGTTGAAAACAGTTGTGCTGCTTCATATGTTCACGGAAACCATTACATATTTAATTTTTAAAGATTCTTTGATGACTAGAAAGTTCAAAGAACGGTATTTACTTGGAATTGAAATCTTTTGAAAAATCATATTAATTTTCATCAATTGAATGCATCCTTGCTAAATAAAAGTATTCATTTCTGAATAAGAAAAATCCTACAAACCCTCTAAATGTAACTTGATAACAGTAACTGACAAATTATTTTGATGCACAAGGAAAACATAAAATGGTTTCAAATGATTCAGTGTGTCTTTCTGTGAAAAGAATCAATTAAACGAACCGATTCACTAAAATGAATCAGACCTTCCGGTGTTCTTTAGATTGAGAGCGAGAACAAGTTCACTTTAGCAAGAATAGATGATTTTTGCCTAAGTTTGACCATAAAACTGTACACAATATGAGAAAAAATTGCTTGGTTTTGTTGTTTCTTGTTAGAAAGAGTATCTTGTTAGTGACTGGGAAAGCCACATTATTATGAAAACAGCTGAGAAACGGTCACAATAATGAAAGATGTGGTTAAGGTTAGTATCGTCAAGACCGTTGAATCAACAATGCTTTCTGTGGCAGACTGTGGTTTTCCTCTATGATCTAGATTACACACACAGACACGTCAGTAGTTTTCATTCCACACGAACAGTTAACAGTGTAAGGTTAACAGTTAAACCTGTCATCACACACGCACAAGCTGTTCATCTCTCACTCGCTCATGAAGAAACACACGCCGCTTAAGCTCCAAAGGTGATATTTCGTGGTCAATAAATCAAGTTAAAGAGCGGCTGATGACAGGAGCTCGTGCTGTAGGGGTGAAAGCGCCACTGTATCGACTACTAGGTGTGCGATATTGACAAAAAAATATATTCCGATATTTTCAGGGATTTTTCGATAACGATAATTAGACGATATTTTTCAGAGTGTGTTATTGTGTTGGCAGGTTTTGGGCTGCCGTGGAAAGCCGACTACTAAAGTTTTTGATATTCTTCATATTTTGTGCGGTGGTTAGTTCGCAGAAGTGACAGAAATGATCTTTTACAATAAGTTTAAATTGATTTCTACCTTTTTTTGGGCATTATTAACTTTATAAAGCCATTTTTAACTTCATTAAATGTATGCATCATCTTCTGTGTCAAATTCTTTCATTTAATCAATAAATTCTATTAGAATAATAAGACATAATAGGGCTGTTACAATCAAATGTAATCAGTATCAACAAAAGAAATAATGTTTTGATGTTTTAAACATAAAACGTTGAATATTGATACATTGAAATTATTTAAAAAATGAAAAGATGCTTTAAATGTGAAATTAAAACCACCAGTAGGTTACAGAAAGTCACTGTTAATGAGCAAGTTCAACCGATTCATTCAAACGGCTGATTCATTCAGGAACGAAGCATTTGACTGTCTTAATGAGTGAGTCATTGAATCATTTGTTCAAACGATTCGTTCATTCACTACCGTGCGAAACAGTCCTGTGGCTTTGTTTGGAACTATTTTTGTTGGCGAAATAGAGCAAAAACAGCCAATATTGTGTCTAAAATGTAAGCCACTAAATTTTAACTTATCGTTTATTGAACTGTTGTATAAAATCAATATCACATATGTAATCAAGCTGATATTTGGAGAAAAAACGGCACTCGTCATGTGATATTGATGAACTATATTAAATGATATAAATATAAAAGACATACAGTGTTTTTTTGCCCCCTTATCTTGAATATTGGGTGCATTTTAAATGCTTTTTAATAGACTAAATCCCACAATGACAGCGTGCACTAGCCTCTAACCTACTAGATTACATCACATAAGGTATGCATGCAACTCTCTATGTGTGTTTTTGTAAAGTGAGCGACATACTTGATAATTTCAGATTGCACATCGTTAAAACAACAATCACGATATTATTTTAGACCATATATATCGCACAGTCCCCTATCGACTACATCAACACAAGCATTAGGGCTGTGATCAGCGCAGATTCCCTGATTCAGTGTGAATCTTTCAGTGACGTTTCTCCCCAACACATGGTTTCTGTTGTCACCTCTTCCTCCTCGCCGCTGGCCTCTTCCTCTTGTTCCTCCTCCTCTTCCTCGTCATCATCCTCACTGCTTGAGCTTTCATCCTTCACCTCCGTCCTCCACGTGTTGGGCACAGTGCCGTTACGCTGAAAGTCCCACGCTGCATCTAGTGCTGTGAAACACACAAACAGAGACGGTGAGATTATAATGTGTGTCATTTTTCTTTTTTCACTTTTAAAAAACGTTGTCCCCAGATGTCATCCACTCGTTCAGCTCCCTGCTTCCGGAAGTATTTTTTAATTTTTATTTTATTTTAGTGAAAACCAGTCATTTTAATTTTAGTTAAAGTTTTACAAATAGTATTGTTCGTATTTTTTTGTTGTCTATATAGTATTAGTTATTTCAGTACTTCAAGTTAAAGTAAATAAAAATGAGCAACTAGTTTAAGTTTTTCATATATTTTATTTTTAATGTTTATTTTATTTCCAGTAATGAGAATGTTTTGGTAACACTTCACAAAAAGGTTCCAATTGTTAATATTAGTTAACATCGACTAACAATGAAAAATACGGTCATTTAATATTTACTAATACATTATTAAAATCAAACGTTGTATCGATTAATATCTAACATGAATAACTTAAAAATGAATAAATACTGTAACAAATGTATTGCTCATTGTTTGTTAATGCACTAATTAACATCAAGTAATGAGACCCAGTGTTCCCAAAGTTCTTGATGGTTTTAGTTACGATAATAACCGGCCCTAAACACACTCTGATCTGTAGGTGGCGCTCTTGCTCTCACCTGGTTTGAGTCCAGTGTCCGCTTTGGGAGCTTTCTCTTCATCCAGCACGCGAATGTCTTTCCGCAAAACTGTGTAACTGCAAGATAAAATAAAACGCTGTTAGCAGAGCTTCATACATATGAGAAAACATAATGAATAACCATCATCTTTAAGTCAATTACTGATCATAATTCAACACACTGCATGTATGAAACAGCATTCTGATTTTAAAAATCATCATGGTTGCCATTGATTATCGATTACAATGTTTTTATTGAATTAATTGCATTACATGCCCTGCAAAAACATGAACATGGCATGTTTATTCCCGATGTCCATCAAATCAGCTTCATCGTCACACTGGACTTCAATAAGGGTTCATTAAAAATGCACAAATTTGATGATAAAACCTTTATCTTAAGGAAAAACTGTGATTATGTAAATCCCACAACAGGCCATTTCTCAGTGCCAGAATATTGTACAGACACGAGCAACCGTATACACTGAAAAATATTTTGTGTATAAACAATTATCACAGTAAATTTCACAAATTATTACAAAGAAGCAACATGTAGAAGGACTGAAATAGTATTTTTAATGGAAAACATACTCTAAAAATCTTTGTTTTAGTTTACAGTGTAGGAACATGAACCAGGCATGTCCTTGAGAAAGTATATGGACAATATACTTTATATATATTGTGGGACAATCTGGTCCCTCATTAGATCACGTGACTGTGCTCAAATGCTGCATGATGGGGATTTTTATTGGATGTATTTAGTTACTTTCTCACGTTCACACAGGAGTGTCCAAATACCTTCTGAAACTGCTTATATCGAGGGAATTAAGAGGTCTTTAACGCTCAGAAGACATGTTTATGTTCATCAATATGTATAAATCTACATGTGGCAGTGATGTCATTACTTTCCCAGAGCAGACACTAGAGGGAGCAGTGAAGATGCAGACAGAAGTCAAGCTCTCATCTGTAATCAGAATAACTTCCCCTCCCTCTCGCAGTGTCTCTTCTCTGATGACGAGGGCGGGGCAACCTGTCACTCACATCTGATCCACCAATAGCAAACCATCAACCATCCAAGCCCCGCCCAACATTTGTTCTCGTCAGTGTTCATTTTGACAGCAAATTTTGATTTAGTTTTAGTCATAGTTTTTTTACTAAAATGCCATTTAGTTTTAGTCATATTTTAGTCATCTGAATTGTTTTAGTTTTAGTCTAGTTTTAGTCGACGAAATACAATAAGATTTTAGTCGACTAAATCTACAGTAGACTTAGTCGACTAAAATATAATGGGTTTCAATTTAAATGCATTTATTTAGAATTTCTCTAAAATTTCCAAACCCATATACTCCCGGAGAAAACATATATTAACCTGCTAATATGAATGATTTTAAAGTCTGAACGTGCAATACAGATACAGATCTAAACTACTGTAACTTAAAAAATATCTTAAAATGAAATAAAACCACTTTTCCTAAAGTAGAACAGTCTTTTGCATACATAATTCTCTATTCTTTCAAGCAGACATATTTATTTGTATGAATTAAATATAATTAATCCTTATTAAAGCGAGCAGTGAATGCTTTTCTCTTTTTCTTTTGTTGCTTGATCAATATTAAGGACACAGACCGCATTAGGTTTATTACCCACTGTCACTTTAAGACATCGGTTCATGTCCAATGACATAGATACACTCACAACTGTTTAAGACATAACCGACATAATTTACGTGAATACTCTCAAAAACGGACATTTAGACATAATATTTGTGTATTTGTCCATTCAGACAGGAAAGAGAGCTCAATTCTGTACATAGGTGTCTATGTGCATGGCTGCACGCTTCGGGTCGGGTGTGTGCGCACAGAAAACCGTACCGAATATAGCTATTTTTTTTTGCGTCGTCACTCTTATTCAGATCTTCATGTCTGCTCTACTCATTCTCCCAGACGTGTACATGTTTTAACGTTTTATGAGACATGCAGCGCATGCCAACTCGTGTGCCGCTGGGTAGATCACGTCTCAGTACAATTGTGCGCATCTACCACAAATGCAGGACATCAGACTGGATCGCTTCCCAAATCGTCACTATCTAACATTTTCGTCTAGTTTTTATTCGTTGATGAAAATGACAGTAGATTTTCGTCATAGTTTTTGTCATTCAAAACTATTTTTTATTTAGTTATCGTCTCGTTTTCGTCTGAGAAAAAATGTTGTTGACGAAAATAATGACGAAAATTATTCGTCAACGAAATTAACACTGGTTCTCGTTTCAGAAGCGTTTAACAATAGGGAAGAAACGACTAGTGCAAGTGTTTCATGCTGACTTTAAACTTTGGAATATAACACACACACACACACACACACACACACACACACACACACACACACACACACACACACACACACACACACACACACACACACACACACACACACACACACACACACACACACACACACACACACACACACACACACACACACACACACAGCATTGAATGAGGCACTCAAATCATAGGCTGTGTCAGAAATCGCCCCCTATACCCTTAAATAGGGCACAATTTGAGGGAACAGCCATTTGCAGTAGTGTCCGAAATCATAGTGGACGTTATCGAGTGCGCTCATTCAATCCCACAATGCACCGCAATCATGAGTGTACAACCAATTTACGCTCAACAACTAGAGAATACCCATAATGCACTGTGAGAGTGCGAATGACGAATGAATTCCCGCGTCTGACCAGAAGATGGCGAATCATCCATCCATCCATTTACCAAACCGCTGGTCCAATGTGGGTACAGCGTAATATCATACAGGTATAAATTCCTTTTAAAATGTATTATTGAATTGTTTATTAATGTATATACATAGTTTCCATGACAGAGTTCAAGACAAATCTTTTTTATTACAACTGGAGCTGCCAGTTTGCTCCATTACAAATGATTATTAAACAGCAAGCAGAAACTATGCAAAAACGGCACTCAGTGTCCGAATTCACTCATTCATTCTCATTCACTCTATATTATATACTATTAGCACTGGGTATTGACACAAATTTCACAATTCGATTTCGATTTCGATTCACAAGCTTGCAATTCGATTCGATTTCGATTACGATTCGATTCAATATTGATTATTTTGGATATCAGGTTCAATACATGGCAAATTTTCTCAAGGAAAACAAATCTCTTAACTAATGCTGTAAACTATGGGAGTCAGTTGTAGCCTATAGGCTTCATTAGCCTACTATAATATTGAAGGTAAAAATTAACTGATTTGTATTCAAACACTTAAATTACACTTTTATGTATTTTTATAATAATAAAGTTATATGAAATTACATAAACATTTAAATGGTGGCTGTCATAAAAAAACTTTCCAAATTTATTCAAACATGCATTAAATATGGAAGAACATTAAAAATTATTATGAATATGTAATATAGTGCATATATTTAACAAAATGCTCCTCTCGAGTTAATTTTTCTAGCTGACTGACGAGTTTATGGTCACTGGATATGTTTTTTCTGAGGTAAATGTGACGTTACATGACATTGTTTAACGTCTTTCCACGGTTGAAACACTGATCGAGCGATTCCATGTGATATGATACGGACTTCGATAAGTTGTACTCTATCTTATAACACACTTTCAGATGCTCATTCATGTTTATTTCGCGCTGTAACTGGTGTTATTAAGGCGAAGAGAAGATCATGTGCTTCTCTTGAGCTGAGCCAGAGCGATCTCACGCCACAGCGCCAAAACGCTATTTATGTTTTTGAATTTCATAAGAAAATGGACATAATTTGAAATCTGAGACTTTGTTTCATATCAATAATAACAAAGCACAAAGATTATTGTGATTTATTGGATGGGATGCGCGCAACAATGTTACATTCATTCATCAACTGAAAACAGGATGACTAATCGATTATTGGGATTTAGGAATCAATATCGGTTTGTAAAAAATGTGAAATGATTAAAATCGAGAATTCGATATTTTTTACCCAGCCCTATATAATATATACTATACCAGTGGACTAATGTAGGGAGTAGTGAATGAGGATATAGGGGGCGAGAATATCACAGAAACTAAAGGGTGATTTTGTTTTGAGTAACCAGCCGAAAAACCAATCCGAACACTGGGAATAACATTAGAAACAGAGTTTTGTCTATTTAGAGAGTCATCAGGAAGCTTCGGTGTGTATGATCGCGGCACTCACAGGTTTTATTTCCCTGAGGTAGAACACAAATATCTCCACAACCACACATTTCTCAGCACAGCGCTTGAATAAGACCAATTCTGTCGTTCCACCTTCAGCAGCGGCAGTATAAACTGGTTTCGGGGGAGGTTAACCCGAGACGGGCATTTAACTACATTTACCCCACAGAAACATCACGGGCTCCTCCATTACATGATGCCCAGCAGTGACGTCCTCCATCATTTGCAGTGTGTTTAAAGGATGTTTGATAAAATCACAGCTATAAACAGAAACAACAGCACTCGTGATGCCTTCACAGCTTGACTCCTTCTGCACCTCGAGAGCTAAAAGTAGAAGCACGGACTGAAATAACTTCATCTGAAAGCTACTCACAATTTTCCATCTTTGAAGGAGCGGACAAAAATGTTGTCTTTTTTCAGTGTCACATCTTCATGACAGTCTGGAGAGATGACCTTTAAAAAAAATAAAGAGAAACAGAGGACAGATGAGAGTTCGGCACAGAAAGCATTATCTTTGCACCAACCTTTTACACCTAAGGAAATGAATACCAGGCAAACAGGTTTATTTGAACTTATTTGAACTTAAAGTTGTTTGTAATAATTACGTTTGTAATAATTAAGACTTTTTTGCCCAGCAAAACTACATTTATTTGATCAAAAATACAGTAAAAATATTATTACTATTTTAAAATAGCTGTTTTCTATGTGAATATATTGTAAAATGTCATTTATTTCTGTGATCAAAGCTGAATTTTAAGCATCATTACTCCAGTCTTGAATCTGGGCCGACACTATGTTGCTGTCTGGGATATTTTTGTGAAAACTTTAATACACTACCATTCAAAATCTATTCAAATAGCTCTTTTAAATTGTAATAATATTCACAATATTACAGTTTTACTGTATTTTGTATCACAAAAATACAGCCTTGTATTTTTATACATAATTATTCCAAATTTTGACCTCTTATTTTAAAGAGATTGAATCTGAGATTGATAAAAGCTTAGTATGAATATTTTAGAGCTGTGCATTAAGGAAAATAATATGTAATTTAAAAAAATGCAGGCCTAAAAAAAAAAATTCCCTGATGTTTTCATGACCATGTTTTGTGAAAAACAAAAAATGACTTGAACATCCAAAACACATTGGATATTGGACATACAAAATCCTAACTGATCCAGCCTTTATTTCCCACATGTCAGCCCTGACCTGAGGTTACTGTACAACAGAGATCAGACGAGCAGAGATCAGGAGCCTGTCATGGCTTCAAGAAACACCACAGACATTCACTGGCTTTGTTTTCCTCTCTCAATGCTGTCATTCTAGCGAGAGCCGTGAGGAGGGGACAGAGAGCAGGAACATCATCTCTGGAGGAACACGAGCCACCAGGAATATTTAAAGGGCCAGTGTCGGGTTTGCTGTGACCCTGTGAATCATCCACTACTGCATGTAAACGAGGGACAGATGTAGAAGAAATGAGAGAACGACCGCCTACATCAATGATGCCGCTCAATATGTGCAACTTCAGAAAGGAACAGATGCATTAATCCTGGAGGAAGACTCTCTTCTGAAACCTGCACTGTTCATCATGTTTAAAGCAGAAGTGTGATACTTTTATAATCAGAAAACTAATCATGGGTATATAGCGCAACACGGCTAGTCTTGTTTGAACCTCTTGTTTTCTTGATTTATCACGAGTAACAGTGATGAAACTTGAAAAATTAGAAGTTATACTTTTGATGATTATGGCTTACAGCTTATGAAAACTAGAGTTCTCAACGGGTCGGGTCGGCCCGACAAACCCGACGGGACCCGCGGGTTCGGGCCGGGTTCGGGTCGAAAATATAATCAAATGACTCGGGTCGGGTCGGACCTCGGGCTTAATCTTTTCCGCTCAGTAAAAAAAAACAACAACAACAAAAAAAAAACATTTATTAATCATCGCTGCTGTTCACCGTAAAGAAAGTCTTGCTGCTGCGTGTAACGTGCATCATGGAGAGGGGCGGCGGCAGACCTGACGCCGCTGCGTGCACGCCTTTAGTCTGGAGAAGATGGAGTTGGTGAGAAGTAAACTTGCCGCAGGTGAATTCACCGTCGCTACTACAGCCTATTTATATATTTAAAGTTTATTGTTTCAGTTGTTTGTATTGTTAAAAGGCATGAACATTAAAGGTTGATTTGAATTCCCATCTGCTGGTCATGATAATACGTGTATGAGAGAAAAAAAAATCCGACGCGGCGTCGGGCCGCGGGCCGGGTTCGGGCAGATAATTCATGTTTTTGTGTCGGGTTACATCGGGTCCGGGCTTTAAAAGCCACGGGCCGGGTCGGGTCGGGTTGTAATTTTCAGGCCCGTTGAGAACTCTAATGAAAACCCCAAATTCAAAAACTCATAAAATTAGAATATTACATTAAATCAATTAAAAAAAGGATTTTAAATACAGAAATGTCGACCCTCTGAAAAGTATAATCATGCATATGTATATAGTTACATATACTAAATATATTAGTTTCACCTTTTAATTTGAATTACTGAATTATTGCACGATATTCTAATTTTTCGAGTTTCAATTGTATAGAGACACTATTCTGTACCGTTGCTAACAGGATAATCAGAAAGAGCTTATTCATAATTGACTTTTCTCTGCCATACAATATATTTAAAAATGAACTGCATGCCATTTAGCAACACACGTCATCTAGCTTTTATTAATATGATATTCTAATATCGATGTAGTATATCGATGTCTCATCCAGACGCTGAGCGAACGCACAGAGTAACGTTATAACAACTTTCAACACACTCACATGTATTTTAGTGTGATTGTTTTGAGCTGTGTTTCCCCACAATTTTAATTGGTCAGATAAACTGGCCTTTATGAGTAGTAATTCAGCACTCCCAGCTGTTTCATTAGAACCAGATGAAATAATGTGAATTTAAGTGATCAAACGTAACTGTAACAAAGTTCAAGCTCAGGGAAGGAGGCGGACAAATGTAATTTTAATCATAAAATAAACATTAACAAAATGAAAGCAGCCGACTGCAACATTTAAGCATAATTAAAACAGCAGCGTAAAATTTCCCAGGCTCTCGACTCCACCCGGCTCCAACCACAGTACCGTTAATAAACCTTTAACACATTCGCTCATCCATGAACATGATGAACATGAGTCCCGTCAGACTGCTTTCCATCGGATGTGGAGGTGAAAACGACAACTCTCATGATTCCACACTCATTCATGCGTCATCAAGCTACATTATAATGCATTATATCTTCTCATAAATAATTGTAACTAAAGTTAAAATGCATTATAACATTTGCAGATTCTGAAATTGGTTGTTTATCATGTGTTTTAATGTATTATACTTTCTAAAGGTGTGTTCAGTGATTAGATAATTATTATATTGTATTATGAGACTATATAATGCATTATAAGGTGAATTACAAGGCATAATTACTGCATAAAAAATACACTTATAATGCATTATACATAAAGGCTTTAAGTAAAGTGTTACCGAATTTTATATATTCTGTTTGGTTCCATTTAAATGAAATTAAAACATTTCACCTTATGAAGCTTATTTTTTATGCATACATTTATTTAATTAAATTTTTTTACTTGCATATAATGTAGAATTTTACATTCGATATTGGCTTAATTTCTGTTCTGTGTCCTGCGGCCGAGACTCACCAGGGCAGGATACCATGTGGTTTTCTTTTTGTCGCTAGTGACGACCCCATCCACACACACCACTTTGCCGTAAAGCTCTTCGTTTTGTTGCTGATCGCCCTCCTCCTCCTCACTAGATGATGAAGATGACTCCTCTTCTTGACTGTGGATTGAGATTACGTGTTAATGTGAAATAAACAACAGACACTGAAAGGTATTCGAGTATCATTGATATCCCAGAGAAAACACAACAACATATTTAAGATTCAGAGTGACAAAAAGTCTGTTCATCAAAAGCAGCAATAATAAAACTTCCATGAATGTGGGTCACATTTAACGGAAAAATAAGACATTATATTTTTCATACAGAAAATTACACACATTTTTAGGCAAGTTAATAATTTTGGTATTATAACATTATTTGCATGACAATTAAGCACATTTTTATGCCCCCTAGAAACTTTTTTGATGCATTTTTGCTTTAAATAGTAAAATAACCTTTGCAAAATTGTTAAAAAGTTATGTGCTAATTTCACCTCAGCATATCATTATTTTAAGATGCATCGCAGCAATTTAAAATGAACAGTAATTAAAAGTACTACGCATTTTTTAAAGGTGAATTATTCTATAATTCATTTCGTTTTTTAGTTACTCTAACAAAGTGTCAGATCAAGCTAAACATGATTAAACCGATTCACCTTTTAAAGATAAGCATCACCTGTATCACAGTGCCATACAAGCACAATAGAAGAGGCTTTTTCTTGCTTGTTCTGATGAAGATAATAGGTAATTAGGCTCCGTGAGCTGACGAGCTTCTCACTTGCCAATATTCAATATGCGGCGTGACTCAACGGCCGCTCTCAATTAAGAACCGGCACTCCAGCTCACCGCCAAGGAGAGCCAATCTTGTTAGTGTTAAATGAGCCAATCAACAGCCTGCATCACGAATAAACATGACCTGATAAGCCTCAGGGACTCCTACTCGCTCAAACAAAACAAGAGCCGCTTTACGTTGCCAGCCACCGCCAACATTTTTGATCATTTTCACAAAAGTTTCATGGCCCCCAGAATATGTAGTTGTATTAATATCTGAACATGCAATATATCAAAAGAAAGAACAGACCCTCTGCTTTTAACCAACAACAAAAAAGTTTTATTCTTGCTTCATGCATTCTTTTTTTTATCAACACTTGAATGTGGCGAAGAAAAAGCTGAGACAATCATGTTTTTGTCAAAGACTACTACAGCATAAGCCAGTGTCACTCGTTGCGCGGCTCGCCAAGCTTTAATTTGTGGCTCGCACGGCGGTAAATAATACAGTGATATGATCATGCAGTCACTACAGATACTTCATAAAAACATTAAAAAGAATTAGGGCTATAACATAACCCATTAAAAAGTCAGTGTCAGCTCTATTACAAATAATTTCCATCGGATTGAAAGGAGTGGTTTATTCCTTTTCTAATCCGATCGAGAGGACACCTTGAAAACTGAAACTGAAAGGATGACGAATGACGTGCGGAACGATCCGTTATTCTTGTTGAATAAAGAGTCTTATTATTGAGTGTCCCGTCATTCTAAACTTCTCTTTTCACTGCGTCTGTGGAGCAGGACAACGGCCCACCAGTGCTTGTTTCAGACTCTCATCCACAGACGACTGGTTTTGGGCATTTTTACTGCGTGATAATAAATATAAGCAGCGGCACAACGGTTCATACGCTCATCGTCTCCAAATTATGACTAGAAATGGATAAATATTAAGTCTGCTGTTTAAAACAAATAAAGAACCGATGTAGGTGAATAGTTATTATGCACAAACAGCAGGAAACTCTGTATATTCGTCCAGTGAGCGCATGTCCAAAAATCTATTCCGATTTGAAGCTTGTGATTATATAAACGCGCACATCAACCCGATCACATGTTTAGCGTTCACACAAACTATAATAGATTCAGATTCATCAATCGGAATGGTTAGATACATGATTTGCTAATGTAGAAAAAAAATTACTTAAGGTCATTAAATATATTCTGGAAATCCTGCTTTTTTTGTCATTAATGGAAATCATCTAGTCTCAGTTACAAATTTGACTGGTCAAGCATAAAGATTTTTTTTTCTTTTTTTCGCCCTTTTGTATTTATTGCAGTGCATGCTGTATGTTCAGGGATGACAGATTGATAAGCAGACACGGTATGTATGACTGGATGTAACTTTTGATACTTTGCAGTAAAACTCACTCTCCTACTGAGTTTGTCCCATCAGTGTGGCTCTCATGAAAGAAATAGGGAAGACCACTGGCATAAGCAATGCTTCTATCACTTGTTTCTTCTCCCTTTTTGCTTGTGTTTTGAGCCGGAGGTTTTGTACTTGTTCAGAAGATGTGTAAAAGCCGTATACCGTATAACAGTGAAAACCTGTTTAAAAAAATAAAAACACGCCGGAAAATTCCGTCAACGGCGGGGAAAGAGTGAAGTAGGAAAATTAAACTTTATGCAATTAATACATTTGGCAGTTTTGCTTCAAGCTGTGTTGCTATTGTTAACTAAAATAAATAAAACACTTAAACAAACAAAACTTGAAGAACTGAAAAAAAAAAAAAAAGTGAATTACTAAAACAAATGACTGGAAATCAAATCAAATGATATTTTTACTGGAATAACAAATAATTGTAATAAAAAAGTTTTTTTCATCAGTTTACGTTGAATACCTAAAATTACTAAAATAAAAATTAAAGCATTAAGGATTTTTTTTTTAATGTAATGATATAAAAGCACAACATTTTCTAACAATTTCTAAAACTAAAATGAAAACTGAAAAAAAAAAAAAAAAAAAATATATATATATATATATATTTTTTTTTTGATATTTCTACTGGAAAAAGGCAAGTATGATTAAAAAAAAAAAAAAAAGTTTTGCATCATGCTCCATAACTATTCTAATCCAGTAGTTGACTCGTCACTGCACCCCCTGACATTATGATGGATTCTGATCCCTCAAAGCGACTGCGGTTTCTTTAAGTTCACGCATGGCCAGCCGTGACTGACGGAGATAACTGTGAGGTCACGCCTCTCACCGACACACACACACACACACACGAGTCCTGTTTGTCAGCGGGACGCTCTGGTTCGAGACGAACGCTGTTCACTGCAGGAAAAACACTGGCTTTCCTCTGATTTGAGTCTGAGGATTGAGAATTCCAGGCTAGCGCTCGTCCCATTCGTGCGACTGCTAACAGAAGAGGTGTATTTTACCCAGCAAACACTGTGTAATCAGTATTCCCAGAAGGAAACTCCGCGTCCCTGGAGCATCAGGACTGAGACACACAGATGCTTCATCCGTCAGGTGAGGATTAGACTTTGAATCAATGTAGATTTCCAGTTTGGTGCCAGACTTGTGGACCCTCCCGTCAGCACATTGCAGAGGTAAATGGACTGCAAATGGCGTTTCATGTTGATGACTTTAAAGTGCCCCAATTATGCCATTTTAAAGGTCCCTAATTTTGTTTTGGAGGTTCCTACTACATTACATTTTCTCATAATATCCATTGCAGCATCAGCTCTTCTCTCTCAGTCTCTGAAACGGCTCGATAAAAGATTCGGTCTTTCTAAACTCCTCCTTTCTGAGAGCTTGCTCTGCTCTGATTGGTCAGATGGGCTGTTGTGATTGGTCGACCGCTTACAGCGCGTGTCAGAAACAAAACGCCCATTACCATCTTCCTCAGCACTTGATACACTCCTGTATCAAGTGATACAAACAGTAACAATGGTGTCGGTTTTACCGTATCAATCTGTGTCAAAGTGGATTTGCAGAATCACAACACAAACCAAACTCTTCCAGTCTCAGCTACAACTACAGTGATTGAGGGCAAAGAAGACCGTAGACTGGCATTATGCACATTTGATACAAACCTACACAGGTTCGAGCCGGAAGTAAGACTGGAATTACTGACGACGGTTTCAGCAATTCAGAATTGCTTTTTCTTTTAGGAGACTTTAAAAAAAATATAAAAAAATAACTTTTTCATTGACTTTGAAACTTTGCAGAGCTTTTACATTCACAAACAGCTATTTTACTACATGAAAAATAATATCGAAATAATCATAATAATCATTTAGCTAAAAATATATGCAACTTAGCTATAAAAAAAATGCAAATGACTTTTCAAAAAAGTCCTTAAAGTGAACATGAAATGCCATTTGCGACCCATTTCGCTTCTGAAACATGACGGACGGGAGGATCAACTAGTCTGACACTAAACTGATTGATTTAAGTTTAATTAAAACGTGGAAATAAAGGCAGTGGATTTTGATTTCATAATGAGTAATATATATATATATTTAAAATTATTAAACTAAATTGTTAAACTAAATTGAATTAACATTAAATATTGCCTCCTGTAGAGCTGCTTATAGCAGAGACTAAAGTCATTTCTTAACTGATGAAGGTTGCAACACTGCTATTTTACATGTTTATTACCGTGAAGCTGCTTTGAAACGATCTGAATTGCATAAAGCGCTACAGAAATAAAGGCGACTCGACTAAAAACGCAGTGAATGCATGTAAACGCCTCTTCATTTTGTCACAAAACTTCAAGTAGACACACTCACATGGGATTGGACCGTCGGCCTCCGCGGTTTCCTTTTTTGCCGATGACGGGAGTGCCGAAGTGCTCGGGGTTGGTAAGAGGAAGCCTGTCGAGAGTCTGGAAGAGAATCAGAGATGAGATTTACTAGTTAGCGCTGAGAAAGCCACGACTCTCTTTAAACTGTTGCTCTGCCATGACAATCGATTCATCAAACTGACTGAAGAAAATGACATTATGGAAGAAAATGACATATAAACTCACACTTTCTTTCTTTTCTTTTGTTTATTTATATAGCACTGCTAATTAAAACCGAGGTCGCCCAAAGTGCTTTACATGAAAATAAAAAGATTAAAACATAAAACATATTAACAAATCTCACAGCACACTGAGATTACCTGTTATAAGCGGTCAATAAAAAATGTGCCTTGAGCAAGTTCCTGAATACTGATAAAGATTTACCAGATCTAATAGATAGAGGCTCACTTGTGTACCTAGAAGTGTTTGCATTCACATACTTGCGTAGAATATGTTTCTGACTTCTACACAACTGACAGTCTGTTTGAAATCATTGACTAGCAAACACTGAGACGTGACACAGTTTCTAATAATCACCCGGGAATGAAGCGCCTCAGACTCGACACGGTTCTGGGTCATTTCTACCATGCACAAGATTTTCATGTACCCATTATATACATGCCTTAATATACTGGATTATAAGTTAAACTCATGATTTTTATATAAGGTAATCATATCAGTGAACACAATAAATCATTACTTACGACTTCAGTTTGAGCAGATGCTGCCAATTTTGCAATGAAAAACTCACTTTTTGGAGAAATATTGCAGGAGTTTCCATTTTTTCTGTCTAATCGGAATGTTTCAAACTAAACATGTTTTCTTTGCAATATGGTTTTAATTTAAAATCAATTCACAGGTTTTTCCAACATGTCCTCAAGTTCTCTTTCAAAACACTGGATCTGAGAGTCTTTACTTTTTAAATAGGTTAGCTATGAGTAGGTTTATTTAGGTTATATGTTTACATAGATTTATACAGGTTATATGTTTAACATTTCATTCCCATATTGCTGAATGACAAATTAAAGCTCACTTGAACTTGAATGTCTGTAGAAATACCCTTTGAATTTCGACAAAATTAAATGAATTCGTAAAATTACACTGTCAAGAACAGGATGTGATGCGAAAGGGAGCAAGTGTCACAAGGTAAAGGACTTAACTAGTCATTTAAACCAACGCATTAAAGAGAAAGATGACTTGCCTCACTCTCAGCGAAGTGGCGCGCTCCTTTCAGGCAGAGAGACGAGCGCCTGAGGGTCTTCTCATCACCGTCATCAAACACTGCACAGAGAGAGAGAGAGAGAGACGAGTTATCAGACACACACACACTCTAGAGTGTTTTAGAACAGGACCTACTATGCCCTCTTTCAAAGTCTTGATTGTGTTTTTAGTAGGGCTGCACAATTAAATGGCAATGAAACCGAACGCGATTTGGCAAAGGCCGCGATTATTTTATGCGCAGCTTTAAAGCGGCTGATCGGTAGTAATGTTTCTCCATCTGAACACCAGAGGGCGTCTCACACACACACACACACACACACACACACACACACACACACACACACACACACACACACACACACACACACACACACACACACACACACACACAAACGCCAAATCATCTGAACACCAGAGGGCGTCTCACACACACACTCGCCAAATCATCTGAACACCAGAGGGCGTCTCACACACACACACACACACACACACACACACACACACACACACACACACACACACACACACAAACGCCAAATCATCTGAACACCAGAGGGCGTCTCACACACACACTCGCCAAATCATCTGAACACCAGAGGGCGTCTCACACACACCAAATCATCTGAACACCAGAGGGCGTCTCACACACACACTCGCCAAATCATCTGAACACCAGAGGGCGTCTCACACACACACTCGCCAAATCATCTGAACACCAGAGGGCGTCTCACACACACCAAATCATCTGAACACCAGAGGGCGTCTCACACACACCAAATCATCTGAACACCAGAGGGCATCTCACACAAATATGCCCCACCGCTGAAGTACGATAACACAAATAGTACGAATAATAGTACGATAGTACGAATAAACAGAAGATTGAAACGCTTTGATTAAACATGACTAATAAACACACGACTGCCTTATTCTGTGTAAGAAGCACATCATCTCACAGAAGGAGGAGCTCAACTGTCGTCATGAAGTGAGTTTGGAGTAAAAGCATGTTATTAAATATTGTCTTTTGTTGGACAGAGGTTCATCAATGCTTCATGTTTGGAAAGATGTTTGACGAGTGTTGCTTTTTCAAATGCACGTTATAAGCGACTCAAACTCACAGTGCTTTCAGATGGAGCAGCGTTTACTAATGATCACAGAGCCGTACGTCACTGACAAGCTGCACATAACAAATAATCACAGCCTTTGCGATTTCATAATCGCAATAAACCAAATCCATTTAAGTGCGATTACATGGAAATTGTGATTAATCGTGCAGCCCTAGTTTTTAGGCTCTACTAGAACAGGGTCATGCTTGGAAGCTCATAAACGCTCTGTTTAGTTCCTGTCTCTATGAAGCCCCTCCTTCTGAATAGCACACTGTGCTCTGATTGGTCGGCTGGAGCAGTGTGCTGTGATTGGTCAAGCGCTTCGAGTGTGTTTGGGAAATGTCCCGCCCATTACCATAACCACCAGTTTAACACACTACTAACTAACTCAACCAGGCCCCGCCCCTTTATTCTGCGTATGAATTATTTAAATGAGGAATATTGTGACGTGTTCGTTCCCGGAAGAAACTCAAGACTACAATGGAGGCGTTTCAGGATGAGTTCAGAAACACTGACACTGATATAGAGAAGAACTGCTGGAGGAAACCTTTTTCATGCTAAAACAGCAACATCACACACTAAAGAAAGATCATAATCATAATAGGTCAGTTTCTGAGCTGCCTTTGTATAAATGGCTAAAGGCGAATAAAAGGTGTATAAAATCGGGCGAAGCGAGTCCATTTCATGTGTTTATGAACACCAAATGAGAATAAAACTTATCACCAGTTGGTTTGAAACTTCATTAGCATAGAAATATGGTTATAAGGTAAAATCGAAAGAACGACAGTGTCAAATTAGAGACATACAAACCATCTGCTAGAGAAAACATCTGCTGTGACTCACAGGTCTTCTGCGAAATTTACCATCAGAACTTTATCTAAGACTCATCAAGATTTCCTCTCCATGTGGCGACACATATGTGCACTAAATTCACATTAACCCATCAAAATGAGGAATAAAAACACAATATTTCATGTTTTTGTGAGAGACGGAGACTGACTCATATTATCCTAACATATAACGTAACACAAATCACAACGTAATAAAAACAAAACAAAAATACATTCATCAAAACATGAGCCCTGAACGAAAATGAAAATTACTCAGCGTCTCCAGCTGACTGTGTTGCCCTCGCATATGAAAGCAAAGCATAAACGAGGACAGAAGAAGCCTTTCCCTCTTTGTCTCAGGCAAGCCCCTTTCACACAGCGCGTTGATCCCGGGAAATTGCCGTAAAATTGCTTGAGTGCCTTCTGTGTGAACGCAAACACGTCCCGGGATTGATCTCGGGATGGGGACCTAGTAACATTGCCGGGATCAGACCCGGAATACACACTGTGTGAACAAAAGCCAGGACCAATGCCGTAAGGGGTGTGTCGTAGTGATGACGCACGGGCCATCCCACGGGATTTTCTACAACCTATGGGGAACGAGCCACTCGGCAAACCCAGTGGCGCTACTGGGGAGAATGGACTCGTCTTCGTGTAGAAATGACGAAGAGTTATCAGCAGAACATCTGACAGGAGTTATCACATCCTGACATCACGTGTCTTTACGGGATCTTGAACGCACTCACAGATTCCGGAAAAACACTGGCAGTGTGAATGAACCAAAGTCAAACGAACCCGGGACACATTATCCGTGTATTTTCCGGAATCTCTGTGTGAAAGGGGCTTGATACTGTTTGAAAGGAATGTAATGGACTTACCGACGGTGTACAGACTAGCGTCAGTGAGCTTGTTGATGATGGCCTCCTGGTAGATCCCATCTTGGTTCCTGGCTTCGACCACAGCGCCCACCTAACACCAGAGAAAACACAATCACTCATTCACAGGCTTTCACGGTGTTACACCACTCGCTGGGCGTCAAAACACTGAAGCTGGAGATGAGAAACCGGAATTTATTTCTTTTTTCCCATAATCACTGACAGTACTCATGGAGAAACGCCTGTGAGGGATTATCATGTTCTGTACTGTGGCACTACCATCGTAAAATGATCGTATCAAATGTTTCTGAATGATTAACATGTTCAAATAAGGGCAAACCCTGTCAAGAACATGCCAACAAGAGGTCGCAAAAATAGATAAATAATTAGAAATAAAATCCATGAAGAAAATGAAGCCTATTTGAGCAAAAATTAAGATAATTTTTTGTTTTAAGTTAAATTTAAGTTTTTTATTTCATAATAATTATAATACAAATGTATATATTATTTATATACAAAGCAAAAAATAAATAAATCTAAATGGTCCTTTATCTTATTTCTATGCAAAATATAACTTAATTTCTTCCATTTTCCAAAACGTGGACATGTTTTTCTGAGACTCAGCGTCAAAATATATTAACATATTCACATGCTACATACATTTCTTTTGGCCTTTTATTGCTAATGTACTTCAAGTGTACTGAATCTGGCCCGCTAATAACCAATAAATAACTAGCTCTGAGAGTTTAGCTAGTCTGGGCATCAGTGGTTTTCACCTATTTGCTGCTTGCATTTGTCATTTACTCTCTCACTAAGTGCTCAAAGCAAACAGTTCTGCCAGACATAAGCGAGATGTTTTCTGATGAGCTGATGGCGGAGAATAATTACCGTCATATTCATAATCACAGCTACAGATGCAACGGCTGGCTTGCCAGGAGATTTTTAAACAAATGAGTGACAAACAAAGATTTCAATGCAATATAAATATGAAATAGAGGATTATATGGTTGACTGGCATCACTGGCACCATCAAACATGAACTCCAGACAATAGTTTTGACACCGTGTGCAAATCAGCGTGTCATTGTGATGCATTTTGGGAGCTTAACAGATGTGATCACGGGCTACTTTACAAATATTTCATTTGTTTTGCGTTCAAGTGTGAAAGTCAAAAGGGCTTGGAACAACATGAGCAAACCGATTACATTTAAATAGCTTTGATTTGGTTGCATCACGCAGGACTTTCGCAGGACTTTTTGATTTCTACAGAGAACACAGTGTTATTTTACATTTAGGCCTAATTATACATTTCTGTACCTGAATACTAATGTTAGACATTGTAACTGTGTTATTTAGTATTCATCTCTGCTTGTAATTTTTTTTTTTTTTACTGGTCAATTTTGAGATTTTTGGACATTTGTCTTCAATAACATGTCTTCTTTCAGACTTGTGGTGAAAAAAAAGGCAGAAATACACATTTAGGTCTTTATTTTCCTACACTTTGTCTGTTTGCGTCTGTAGATTTCTCCTAAATTCAACAAAAGTTGGCGTTGTAAATCCTCCCGTTGCTCCGCGATCGCTGTCTGCACCCTGTCATCACACACACCGTTAGAAAGCTCTCTCTCTCCTGTACAATGCTGTCGGATCCAAATATGGTCATTTCCTTTTTAATCAGCAACCAATCGTGAAAGTAAAAGGGCTGAATGCGCAATCTCATTGGCTGATGATAAATCTTTAAAGCCCATTTTCTCAAAATGACTTTACTCTCATTCTCCAAGTCTGAAATCTCCACTTCAGTAGCACCGATATACACCTAAATTTCCAGTCTTGTACCTAGTTATATTATGAAGACATTTATAGAGGGATTTGTAAATATATTATTCCTAGCCTGATTTATATAACATTTTATTTCAAAAAACATGGCAAAAATATATTTTTTAAGGCTATTGACAGTATATTCTGATTTACAGGATAACAAAAGTAGATATCCATAAATCCCTCTGTATTTTTTTTTCCATCTAATATTTGAACACAATGAAAAAATAATTTTTAACCTGGCTTTATCCAATACTCAGATTTCATTTTTTTAAAATATATGCAAATTAGCGCATATTTAATTAGATATAGCCTAATTTGCATATTTAAACATTAAATTACAGAAAACTTGTAATACATTTTTTCCTCATCTTAAATGTAGGTAACCAACTGGGAAAGATTCATGGTGATATCTGCTAGTTAAAAATGTTACCCTATTCACCTGTAGTGTCTCGCCTTAATGTTTGAACTTCAACAGTTAGGCTAGTAGTTTTTGCTGTGGTATCGAAGTACCTCAAGTGAACTTTAAATAATAAATGAAAAGCAAAGTTACAATTACGCCCCTCCACCCATATGTGTATATATATATGGCTGATCCAAAAAACAATCGTGGCTCAAAATCCGTAAATGATCCGAACCGTGAGTCTTGTGATCCACTGCACCACTAACAGACACACTCTCATAAAGCCAAGGAAGTGATGCGCCACAGCCTGTGTTTGTGCTGAAGGAGGCAGGTTTGCTCTTACCTTCAGAAGTCCTCTGATGTGTTCATCGTGCACCACCGCAGTGGACGCGTCGGGTTTGAAGGTGACCTGGAGAGAGACACACACACACAGTCAGTGAGGAATGAGGATAGAAAACACGGAAGGGCTTTCCCTAACGGCCAAGAAGCATCGATCGCTCCTATCGGGAAGCCGGATCCTCACCAGAGACCCGAACGTCCCTGTTTTGATATCAGACCAAACGCAGAGAAGACACGCTGGGTAACCCAATCATTGAGTGTCACAGAACAGAAGATAATTATACTGAAAGCAGGGCGGATGAAACACGCTGTGCGAGAGGATGGGATAGAGATGGAGGAACAAGATGTCATATTTCCACTAATACACACAACACTGTGAGACGCCACGCATAAGAATTGAGATTCATCCTTTTCATTTCACAAGCTGAAATCTGAATTAAATGACATGAAGAACTTGAAAAATCACACACAACAATACAGTCCAACACAACTTTTGTGACCAAACATCGAAATGCATGAATCAACTGAAGTATCAATTAAAATAAAATTAAAGTTCATTTGTATAACGCCTTTTATAAAACATTGTTTCAAAGCAGCTTCACAGAATATGAATATTTCAATGTTACGAATAGAAATTAATAATTAAACTTAATTTTTTTTATTATTTTTTTTATTTCTCTAGAAAAATTAATTACGGTCAAAACAATTAACAGCCATCATCTAAAAAAAAAAAAAAAAACTATGCCCAGCACATTGTTTTGAGAGAATCCGATCCACACAAATGTTCATATATGGATTTTGTATAATGTACATAAGCATACTGAAAATAAACAAGAATATGAGAAAGTCCAAAGCTGATTAACTCAGTGACGTCCATGTAATCTCACACTGCCATGACTGTGTTTAGGGTTACACATGCACTTCTCCAGCTGTGAGCAGTTTGTCGAATGAATATCATCCGTGAGACGTGTGTGTGTGTGTGTGTGTGTGTGAATGTGTCAGTGTCACAGGAGATAATAAGTCTCACACTTCAGCATGTCGCCACAGTCACGTCTGATGAAGCTCTGATTGTTCTGCAACAGGTCATTCCTGACGAACGAACCTTCAATTACACTCACTGTGTGTGTGTGTGTGTGTGTGTGTGTGTGTGTGTGTGTGCAACGGGGATATATATATATATACACACATACATAATTTTCACTATGAATATTTTAAATATATATATAAATAAACATAATAATTAATTAATTATTATTATCATTATTATTATTAATAATAATAATAATAATAAAATAAATGAAAATATAAATAAATAAAAATAATAATTTAAAAATCTTATGGTCAAAATTATTTTGAGTATTTATAAATCAACATGATTTGTAAAACATACATTTTCAAAACATCACATTATTTATGCATTTGCCAGATGCTTTTATCCAAAGTGACTTTATATAAATCACGGTATATATTTTCTCAGTTCAGTACATAAAAGCACATGCACATGACCAATGAATAAGATTGCAAGAACACAGGAACATAAAAATAAACATCCGATAAATCAGACATTGCAGAAACCAAAAGATGCCTTAATCACAGAACTAAGATAACTATAAACGTATATAAATCAGTTGACAGACAGGACATTACATCTGTTCACAGGCATAAACACACAGACAGCGAGGAGATCTAATGCCCTGCTCTTATTTCTCAGACACACTTACTGTGTGAATGTAAAGACTGTTCTTTGACTAATGGATAAACACCAACCGAGAAAGAGAGAGACAGAACAAACAGACACACTGCTGTGAAGAGAGAGAGAGAGAGAGAGAGAGAGAGAGAGAGAGAGAGAGAGAGAGAGAGAGAGAGAGAGAGAGAGAGAGAGAGAGAGAGAGAGAGAGAGAGAGAGAGAGAGAGAGAGAGAGAGAGACGCAATGATGTCATCAGTAGTACAACAACAGGAATATGATTACAAGCTTGAACAAGGTTTCTGCTTGGCGAGGAGCAGCTAATCACATCTCAATTACAAAACATCAGAGAGCCATCAGGAGAAAAACATGAGGGCAGAGACAAGACAGAAAGAGAAAGTCTGATGAGAGAAAGGAGGAAAAGGAGCAGAATATTTCATTAGGAATGAAAACTCAATTTGCTCTCCAACTTCAAAACATTTCACAACAATGTAAGTCCAATAACGACGACACACAAATGCATCAAAATGAGGCTTGTTTAATTCTTGACGGTCTGCTTGTTTTATTACTTGATGAATCTGTGTTTTTGAATGAATCTCTTGAATGAATGATTCAATGACATGCATGCAATATATATATATATTTTTTACATTTGTCACCACCTACTGGTGTAACGACGTAACTGACACAATCTACATATGTAACATTAAGTTACATTCAAAGGG
Organism: Squalius cephalus; assembly: GCF_949319135.1. NCBI lineage: Eukaryota > Metazoa > Chordata > Actinopteri > Cypriniformes > Leuciscidae > Squalius > Squalius cephalus. Next base: position 33,643,976 of record NC_137142.1, read on the forward strand.
TGATTTTCTTTATTTACGCGACCATAGACATCAGGTTATCTGATCTATAAACTTCTTATTTATAGACTTCTGTGATCATTTGAATGATTATAACAGAAATAATGATACTGTGTGGTTGAAAACACTGAAGTTTTAATACAAACTATACATGTGTTTAATACCTATACATGACAACTGCTCTCTCTAGGTCAGATTTGAATGTTTGCACTCGACAGTGCGTGAGAGAGACCGAGTGTGTCTGCGCGCGAGAGAGACCGAGTGTGTCCGAGCATTAGTAAATAGGTAGTAATATATAATTACTATATAAGAGCCATGGAAGTTCGATTAATGGACTCCAATAATCAGTACTACAATTATTGTTTTGAACTTTTGTTTAATAAATAGAAATAATTCGAGCACATAAACTTTCATATGGAGGATTAAATAAGATTGAATTTATGCAGTAAGATTTCATAACTAATCACTGACACTGTACCACAACCATGTTTTACGTTTCTTAAGCGTCAAATAACAATGACTCTGACTTTTATTCTCCGACATTGGGATGTTGTCAGTGTAAGTCATGGTACCACGAGAGCTGTGCGGAGGATAATGGCATCTGTGAGGAAGATGGTTATATCTGCAAAGACTGCCTTTGAAGAGAATGCAGCAAAATATCTAACTGGCCTGACTAGGCGATGTGACGGTATATTTTGCATTGCAATGCAAAGTGTCTGAACAAAGGAAGTGAGAGAGAGTGAGTGCGTGGTGTGTCTGCGTGTGTGTGTGTGTGTGTGTCTGAGTGTGAGAGTTTGTGAGTGTGTGCGCGTCTGTGAGTGTAGTCTAGAACAAGTTCTGACATTCAAATAAACCCTGTTAAAGGAGAACTCCGGTCAATTTTAACATTGAGCTCATTTTTTTGTACATTTGGAGTGCTGTCAGTACAGAGAACAACGACAAAAATCGGTGTTGCCTACACCGTGTTATCCTCTTTTTAAAATTTGCACCCTGTTGACTTCAATGGGGCAAGTTTTAAACCTGCTTTTAGCCTCTTAACATCCTTGATGTGTCATTACAAGTGCACAGGTCATGTGAGTGATTCCTTCTGAGTGAACACGGGTGAATCTGACTGCAGTAGATGTGAAAGATATTAATAAAAGTGATGTTATTTCAGCCAGCGCACATACCTGTATTTACATCCTGTTTTCGGCTGAAGTCCACAGTAGTTGATTGTCGAGTTCACGCGCATAGGTTTAGTACGTACGATCATGCGCCAATCGACTACTGTGGACTTCAGCCGAAAACAGGATGTAAATACAGGTATGTGCGCTGGCTGAAATAACATCACTTTTATTCATATCTTTCACATCTACTGCAGTCAGACTCACTCGTGTTCACTCCGAAGGAATCACTCACATGGCTGTGCACTTGTAATGACACATCAAGGATGTTAAGAGGCTAAAAGCAGGTTTAAAACTTGCCCCATTGAAGTCAACAGGGTGCAAATTTTAAAAAGAGGATAACACGGTGTAGGCAACACCGATTTTTGTCGTTGTTCTCTGTATTGACAGCACTCCAAATTTACAAAAAAATGAGCTCAATGTTAAAATTGACCGGAGTTCTCCTTTAAGTTTTCTGATTTGTATTTTTCTTTATTTTTTTATAAATTATTTATAAAGGTCCCTTTAAACACAAATATACATCTTTTTGTGCACTTTATTTTAAAAAAGCCTATATATTTGGCAGATGTTAAGCATTCATGTGTATGTTTTTTGTTTCATTACTTTAACAGCTCAGGGATGTTCAAGAAGCGACCTGTTTGTGCACTTTCTGAAGATTTTTTGCACTGTGAATTTGCACTGTCAGTTCTGTTTTTGAACAAAGGGTTGGAAATGAATGCTTTTTTTTTTTAATCCGATTAATCGAAAAAAATTATCAACAGATTAATCGATTATTAAAATAATCGTTAGTTGCAGCCCTTAAGTCTATTTCAACATTAGACCAGCATTTCTCTCTTTCAATAATAGGGATGAACAATACATCAGTTAACAAACAAAATACAGATGCCTCTTATTATCTTTATTTACGTTACATTCACTTTTTGATGATCGTACGATCAAACTCACCTCAAATTTGCATAATAGTCTTTTCTAATCAATGATCATCCATGCATTCAAAATATATATTCAAGTGATCTCTGCTGCTTTGGTTCATCTTATGATTCAGTGGCTCACCTTTGCCTTGACGAGTCTCTTGGCGGTCTTGATCTTGGCCTCACAGAACGCCCCTCTGTATTTGGCACTCACGTCAGTGCCAACGGTCAGGTAAGGGGGCTCCTCCAGTGTCTGAACAACAACAAACACAAGAAACACACGTCAGTTTCACTGGACATTAATGACGTTTTTGGTGGCGTAAGTGAGGAAAAATCAAGTCCCTACACAACAGGTTCTTGTTAGGCACTTCATATTTTCCATTCCCATCATGGGATCATTTTATGGATTTAGTTTTAATTAGTTAATTTGGTTCATTAATTTATAATTTTAATCAAATTTTATTAATTAAACAGCTTGTAAACATATTTTATCAATAGGAAATATAAGTAGGGATGCACTGATATAAAAATTTTGGCTGATACCGATAACCGATAATTCTTTATATTTGAAAGCCGATAATCGATATATTGGCCGATAAATCTAAATCCAAATTTTTATATAATTTTAGAGAGCCTGATTACAAAAACAAAAGTCTCACCAATTAAAAGCCATGTCCCAAGCACACAATTATAATGTTCTCATTATCATTTTATGTAGCCTATATGACAGCGCATGTTGCACTTAACCGTATTTTCCTTTTTGAAATGTGATTACAATCATATTTCAAGCAATTCAAGACCATCATGGAAAACAGTGCACATCTGAAGCGTCTCAGCTGGAAAGCAAAGAAAGTAGTCCATTATTTATCGGCTTTAAAATGTCGGCCAAATTTGATATCGTGCATCCCTACATTTAAGACATTACTCCTCTTTGGCAGAAAGGGTTGTTTGAAATTGAGTCAAGAACCCTAAAGTTCTATTTAAAACAACATCTTCTAGTGTTTATTCTAAAGCTTGGAATATCAGACATAAATAGAAATGACTGAAATGTGTGTTAAATCATCTTCATACCAGTCAACAAACTGAACGAGCGAAAAACAGGTGCATGACTCCATTCACTTTACATAATAAAACAGCGCATGTTGGATACCAAACATGATGATGTATACCAAACATGATGATGTATACCGCAGTAAACCTCTCTGAAACTGAAATGCTTCTAGGAGACAAACGATTACAACCGGTAAAATGAGACAAGTAAGAAAAATTAAGCTTTAAGCAAGTACTGATGGTGTAATGATGTCTGAATATGGAATATGAAAACTCTTTGGCATTAAAATGCATCACTATCAAGAGCATTAGACAATTAATCTAAAACCATCAAAAAAGCTTTAGATTTTTTACAATATTTCTGAAGAAAATAAGAAATGCTGTGGTGTTGTGGGTGGTTACTTTAAAAGAATCCATCTTCAAGTCTTGTCTCCAGATAAACACAATAGAGATGTCACAGAACTAAACATTTTTGTAGTTGACACCAATTTAAGTAGGGCTGCACTATTAATTGCAATTAACTTTTCTCTTTCTCTAGGTTTCATTTCGATTAATCATGCAGCCCTAAATTTAATTGAAATTTCTCACTTTTTAATGCTAAATTTTGTACAAAAGCAAAAACCTATAATCCTACTGAACACACCTTAAGTTAAATAGTAACAACATACTACATTTATAAAAACACACACACACACGGGGTAAAAAAAAAAAAAAAAAAAAAACTCGATGCATTGCGATTCTCTCTCCAACAATTCTGAATCGATTCTGAATTCGACTTCAACATTAACTAATACATTATTAAAATTAAAAGTTGTATATGTTGTATTCAGGTATTTAGGTGAACATTCAGAAAGTAAAAACATCTTTCTTTTTTTCTTCACGAAATTGGTAAACTAAAAACAGTGTATGTAAACATACAGATGTCGTATTTATAGTAGACTTTTGCCATCCATTTGAATCACCAAATCAACTTTAATGAATTCAATTAACCTGAGTAAATGAAAGTTACTCACAGATTGCACCATGCAGTTAAGGCCGCATGTATTTTGTTGTACTGAGAAAAATAATTGAAGACTTGAAGACATTAATCTCCATGTGAACACACCATTAACGCTCCAGTTATGGCGGTATCTCTCTCATAATCTGTGATTAAAGTATAATTGAACCTTACATGCACTGCACTGACAGCCGGCCAGCACATTTCAGCTCTGAGCTTACATTACGCTTCATTCTTTATTTATCTTAAGATGACAGTAAGAGCAGGAATAGCATGTGTAGGTGGATCGGCTCTGTGTTCCGGACCCTGACGACCCGTCTCTCTCGTTTGAAGAGTCGAACAGGCCGAGAGATAACCGACCCACCCACCCACTCACATAACATCTTAACCAACACAGACACGAGGGTTCCCAAGGCTACTGATTGTGTCTTTAGACCTCCAGACACCCACAAGAACATGACGTGGAGACTTCACAGCTTAAACCAGCCAGTCGGACCACGGCTAAAAGCTCCAGGTTTCTTCATAACCAGAAGAATTAGAGATTAGTCATCGGGATGATTGGTTTCTGCAAACAACAGCCAGTTGTTCCTTCACAATCTGGACTTTTCTTGAGAGCATAGATTACATTTTTAACCAAAGACTCAAAGAACCTTAATCATGGACAAACATCAGAATGAGCTACGCTTATAACACAATTTTCAAAATTGCTAGAAAATGTATTGCTAGTAAATCCCAATCCCAATCATAAAGAAACTGCTTTTTTGTTTGTTTGACAGTGTATTTTAAATGAGCAAATGTGAGCGCTTTTTCTTTACCATACTGTAGTTTTTCCAGGAACCCCTCAATAATTGGTTGGTACCACTTTCAATTTAAAGGTTTACAAGGTTCTATTAACATTAGTTAACCACATTAGATAACATGAACTAACAATGAAATATACTTGTATGCTAACCCTAACACATTATGAAAATCAAAAGTTCTATCTGTTAACACTATTTAAATGGACCTGAGCTAACAACGACAGTTTTTTTTAAATCGACTAATGTTAAAGGCAATGTAACTATGTTACTTATGTGACAAAAAAGAAGCCTTCTTCCAAAACGTGTTTTGTCCTACCCTGATTCACCACAGTAAGCCTATTAGAAGTGTTTATATTTGAGACCTGACAGGATTGTTTTGGCGGGAAATTGCATCATGTGTCACTCGCCCGTGTGAGTCTAGTCATATCTGTAAATAGAGTAAAGTTGCTCCGGCTACTTTGACACATGTCTGGTGTGGGAGTGTGTGTGTGTGGGGGGGGGGGAGTGGCAGGGGTTAGTTGTCACAACGAGCGAGAAAGATTGACATGGAGCCGCTAAGGCCCAATCCCAATTCTATTTTATACCCCTTACCCTTGCCCCTTGAAACAGAGTGGCAAGGCGTAGGGGTGAAAATATTCCCCTAAGAAATGGGACACCACTACTACACCGTTACACGTCATTATACGTCGTTGCTAGCGCCTACGTCACAGGAGATGCGCCAATGTTTATCACAAACTTCCAAGATGCCGTCGTCAGCTGTAGTCTTGCGTGAGTTACAGCTATTTTTTTGCATTTTTCTTCTGAAGTTCACAGAAAACAACGGAGATGACGATATCTTCGACGCCTAATGCTGCGTTCACACCAAACGCGAATAGAGCGTCTGGCGCGAGTGACTTCAATGTTAAGACGCGTTTACGCGCGTCTGGAGGTCTTGCGGCGCGAATGAGGCGTTTAGCGCGGCGCGTTACACGCGTCATATTGTTAACGAACTTTAGCGATTTTTTTGCAAACGTTTCTTTGAAGAACATGACCGTAAATATGAACACAAGATTGAATGTGACAAAGAAAATGATTATTGGCAGTCATGTTGCCTCTGTAGCCGGTGTATGCAGGTACATTTCTCATACCCCTTCGTTTGAAGTGTGGTCCCGAAAAATCTTCGTTTCAAGGGCTATCTGGCCCTTCCCCTTCCCCCTACCCCTCCAACCAAAAGAGAATCGAGACAACCCTACCCCTTCACGGGAACGTGCAAAACGGAGGGGTAGGGGCAAGGGGTGAATTGGGATTGAGCCTAAATCTCCGGGGAATCAAACGCTGACCGGAGGAGAATCTGCAGGCAAAAACATAATGCGAAAGAGCTCGTAATAAAACAAGAATCAACATTAGTTTGGCTTTTCGGAGACGGGCGAGAACTGAAGAATTTGAAATATTGTAAAAGTGACGCGGAGATGATGGTGTTTTTGAATCGTGTTTTTTATTGAACAGATAAACACTGTAAAGCATGATCTATTGTGAAATTTCATTATGCTTGTTGCAAATTTATTTTCAAGGAAGTACCGTGTCTATTTATGGGTAAAAATACAGTATCGTCTTCACCTAGTCAGCTTGAGATCCTTTCCATCTAAACTGGCTATATCTCTTAAGTAGTGAATGTTTTATGAGCAGTGGGAGAACAATAATCATCCGCACAGAGCCGAAGCACAACCAATACAATGTCCTTCCGCAATATGCATGCAGTTTTGTTTTTTAACCATTAGAGGGCCAAAACTTACATAGCGTACCTTTAACAAAGATTAATAAATACTGGAACAAATGTATTGCTCATCCCTGGTTAATGCATTAACTAATATTAAAAACTAATAGGACCTTATTGTGAAGTGTTCAGTTATCGAATCATTGCTTAAAAAACAGAGAAGCATTAAGAATTGTTTTGTAATTGCATTGTGACTCCCTGAACTTTGTTTCACTAACTGCGACAAGATGCTCTCAGTCTTTTTGTGCAACTGAAAGCAGAGAAAGTGAACAGCGAAAACCATCATGCTAGCTCTAAAGCGTCAGGAAATTAAACACAGCTGCTACATTTAAATTTCCAGCTTAAACTAACCACTGACTGCCATATGACAAGTGCCTTAACCAACAGGCAACCACAAAAGAGCTGATGTTTCTGAGGATCACATGATGATCACCATGATTATGAACAGGAAAGCATGTTTTGTGCTGTTTAACAGATGCAAGAACGCTTAGTCAAACAATGCTGCCCTAAATGCACTGCAATGGCCATGGAAGAAAAGAAAGGAAAATCAAAAAGTACATTGGTCAATCTGCGCTGCTAACGCTATTCTTTAAATCTAGTCAATAAAACAGTTTCCTCAGCATGAAATTTGGCAAAGAAAAGCATAATGGAGAGGTCTGACTCACAGTCGACTAAAACAAGAGAAGCTTCATTGAATACCAATAACAACAAACAGAACTGTGATTTAGTAATCGTTGGCACTATACAAAGACCTTAATATGTAAATTAACAGCATCAGTACACATTACAAGGGCCCTGACGATAGCATTTCACCATATTGTTGTATAATTTTGGTAGAATTCAGTTTAAAACCCATCTGAATAAAAATGACTTAATAATAATAATAATAATAAAAAAACACACCAAGAATAAAACGACTGTATTGCAGTAATGAGAAATCTAAATTCTTTAGATTCTGGGGTGAAATGTGGCCTGAACATGGTTTAATGAGATTTGTCCACTTAAATGTGAGTTAATGACCTACTTTAATGACCCGAGAATTGAGATTGAGAAAGTTTGGTAAGGTAAGATTGATCAGAAATGTTTTAAAAACCTAATGAACTGGTCAACTGGCCACTCTAAAGGCTTTAACATATTACTGACCTCTGGTGTGGGGGTCACATCTATAAGTCACGCTCACTTTGTGGCGGCTTTATGAGTCCTTTCTGCTATAATCAATACCCTGTCGTACTATCAAACTCATCAAGTCTCACACACCCTCGTCTCATTTCTCTCTTTAACTTCACAATGTTAGCCCTGTGACCAACAAACTCAATGAAATATGCAAACATTTAGCACTTATTAGGGGTGTGCTGGTTTCAGAATTGGTGATGACGGTTATGACGCGAGTCAAATGTGACGGTTCGTAACATAACCGTCGTTGTTGCGACGTTCGTCTGTTATAGGACAACTTAGTTTGAATAAACGAGCAGACACTGATTAGCTATTTGATCGCCTAAATAAAAAAAATTAAAAAATGTATATTTGTGTAGTGTTCAATGTTGTTATCGATAGAGATACGCGGATGGGGTATTGTTTCATCCGCAACCGCATCACTAAACTCATCATCTGCACCAACGTTTTTTGACCAAATTTCAAAGCCGCACCTGCCCGCCATCCGCTGATTGTTTTGCGGTCTATGGACGATGCAATGCTCTGCTGATGCGAGCCGCAAGAAAGCCCTTGTCTGTTCTAGAAAGGATGCAGCAAAGATATTTAATGCTAATGTATGAGGCATAGGCCTACGCTGAGTTTCATTCATTTACGATGAGATGCGCTCTAGTTCACAATGCAATGCAAGTGAACGCGGCGCACCGGCGCCTCCATGTCACGGTTATTATATTGTCTTCTATATTTGCTTTTTATTTATTAAATACATGCATTATGCAATACATTGGTTGATGAAACATTTATTAAAATTAAGATACAATTTATACAAAACAAAATTCGCTTTAAAGAAAGGCTTTCTACAAAGAAAAACTTAATGAAGTTGTAAAAATCATGTCTGACGATTTACAAAACAAAACTTGCTTTGGTACTTGGCAAAGAATCAAATACAGTTGGAAACGACATAGACCATTAATGACACAGACTGTTAACAATTGTTTTTAATTAGTGTTTAAACATTCTCTATGATAAAAAATGTTTGTAAAAAATATTTTAATAACACGGTTTTGACGGTAACTGTACGTTCACACCGCCGCCGACTTGAGCTTCCAAAGTTACTGGAAGTCATTCATTTTCAATGGAAGCTGACTTCTCGCAGCTGCAAGGAGCGTCAAATCCATCGGCATCGCGTTTTGAGCGTCAATCAGAAAGTTGAAAGTAGCTCAACTTTATGGTAATGAGCTATGACGCGGTTCAGCGGCAAGCAGCGGCAAAACGCCAGCAACCAATCAGAATATAGACGTCCTTCGCGCTAGCTGATTCCAGAGAAACATACAATGTAAACTTTCGTTCCTACCAAAACATTAGTTCCGAGAAAATGGAGGAGAAGCTGATCATCGCCGTTGCTGGGTTTCCTATCGGATTAATTGCACAGTTTAACCATCATAGAGTGAAAGCAGGGCGCGCTTGACAGGGCATATATATAAGAACGAGCAGAGAGAGAGAGAGAGAGAGAGAGAGAGAGAGAGAGAGAGAGAGAGAGAGAGAGAGAGAGCGAGCGAGCCCCGGCCGCGCGCGCGCACTCACTATTATTATTAATAATAATAATAGCTAATTATTCTTTTTTTCCCGACCAAATGTGACCAAAACGGTTATAAAAATGCTGCCATTATAAAAGGTTTCTAGTGTCAATGTATTGCTTGTTTTTTCTGTTTACATTTCATGGTGTGACACTTATCTTCTCCCATGATCGAACATAGAATGCTGCTACGTCAGAGCGGCCAAAGCGTCAACAAGCTTCCCCGTACTTTTTGACAAGCGTCCTTGACAGGGCGGCCAGAGCTTCTTTGCAGCTCAAGTCAGCAGCGGTGTGAACGTACAGTTATAGAGATCTAATGACGGTGTTAACTATAACCGTCGGTCTCACGGTTATATACTAACCGTCACACCCCTAGCACTTATCCAAAAGCCAAAAGTGATTGCTCAAAATCTAGACCAGAGTGATGAATAGAGATGGAAATTGTATGTTTAATAATTCCCTTTTTATTTTACATTTCCATTAGCAATTCTTTCAGTACTTTTTACAAATGGTGTTTTAAAGGTGTTTTAACACAAACTTTTAATGACTTTTCACAGATATAAATGTACAAAGTACCTTTTAATCTGTGTAATTTCTATAAACTACATAAAAATACAAAAACAAAGATTACCACTAACATATTTTATTAATAAATTGTGCATATTAACTTTTTCCCCACCAGCGTTTCTTTAAAAAAAATAAAAAAGTTGCAAAACACCGCCAGCGTTTTTGATCATTTTCATAAAAATTCCAATGAAACATTTTATTCTAGCTTCAAGCTTTCTTTTTTTTAATCAACAATTGAATGTGGGTAAGTTTAATAAAAAAGCAACATTTGGAACAAAAAAGCAGAAAAACGTGCAAAAGCAATGCTTTTATTGCTTGTTTCTGTTTCTTTTTTGATCCGAAGATTCTGTACTCTTTCAGAAAAAGTGTAATAGCGCCACCTACCGTATAACAGTGGAATCACAAAAAGCCCCACAATTCTGTCAATGGCACAGAAAGAGTCATAACACTGGTGTTAGTGACAAAAGCTTTAAATACAACATAACACAGCAACAGGTTTTAGTTAATCTGGAGTGAAACATGGCAAATGCAGTTAAATTAATGAGTCGGAATAATTCAGTAAACGATCTGAGTGATTCAAGTGTTTTTGATTCATTAAAAAGAACCAAATGATCATTCATTTGGGGTTCGATCTACACTGATCACTATACCTTTCGTGTTACAGATTTAGTAGCAGTGTTCGACTGAATGGACTGAGTATTTTACTGTTTTAGTGTGGTGTTCAGTAGTAAAATTAACAATTTAGAAGAATAAATGGAACTGAACGGCATGCATTTTGGAAACGGTTCTGAATAAGAATAATTCTGTAACTGTTCAGACTGATTCAAGTTTTCTTGATTCACTAAAAATAAGTAAATGATTCATAAGAATCAATCATTTGAGGTTTGGAATACACTGATCGCTATATGTTTCATGTAATAGATCCAGTAGCAGTGTTGGAATGAATCGTATTTTAGTATGGTGTTCGGTACTAAAATTCACGATTGAGGATCATTAATGAAACTAATGAACGGCATGAAAACCACTTCGATCTGTATTGTTCTGATTTAGGATAGCTGAGATTTGCCATTTTGTCCATTTGTGAACAATTTTCTTCTGTACAATGAAATCTATTTTTTAATTAATTTTCAGTAAGCATGAATAAACCAGCTGATAGTACATTAAACATGCAATTTCCTCAACACGTATGCCACATTTCACTTCGGTTAAGGTTCCCGGCTAGATGGTCACAAGCTCTCTCAGTCTCCAGAAGGAACGTGGCGCTGCCAAAGAGTGAAGTACCCAGCATGCTCTGCTCCGCTGCCCATCCTGTGGCTCTCAGCCTGACGGGGCATCAGCAGACACGCCACAGATGTTCATTAACATCACACAAACAGCCCTGACAATCTGCTCTTAGATGACTGCCATCAGTCCTCCTCACGCGCTCCAGAGAAACAGAGAAACAACAGTCAGCGCTACGGACGCCGTCACTCTCCAGCGAAGCAAGACATACTGACAGAAAACAGCCACAAAACACTCTGAGAACAGAAATCACTCCCAAATTTAAAGGTGAAGAGTGTTATTTCCATACTGGGCACAGTGTGTGAATTATCTATATGCATGAAATACCCAGATGACCTATTAACAAGTGCCAAAACGTGCAACCAGAGCACACTGTGTGCAATCGTGCATCCCACAATGCAATGTGCTCAACATGACTTTCCATTTATAAACAATGAAGCTATTTTAATGATACTTGTTTAAATGTTCATTTGCATAATGCATACTGCGTATGATGCAAACTAGTACCATTATAGCACTACTACTTTTTAAAAACAGCAAACTAGTATTCCATTCAATAAATGGAAATAAAACAGATTATAAAGTGCATATTTTATGTTTTTCAGTCTTTCATCTGTTGTTCTTAATAAAGGATGGTGAGAGATACTCAGCCTTAGAAACCCATTTCAGCAAATTCGGACACAGATGGTGACCAACTGGAGATGTGCGAGATCTGAAGGTCAGGAAGCCTCGAGCAAACACACTTATTACTCTTGGCTTCATATATTCAGAGCCCGTAAGGTGTTTTCAGCTCATGCGTGATCAGAGCGACCCTCAACTTCAAGAAGAGTTTCTTTCAGCAGATTAACTTTCAAAAAATCCTCTGAATCCCCTTTAGTGAGGCATGCAGATAAAATGCATGGAGTTGAGCATCCAAATCTGTGTTTTTATGGGTATAATAATCTGCGGAGTTCATGAGCGTTACCATAGGCTTTCGGTTTACAGCCTATAATCACTTCAAAAGGGGAACATGAACATAAAGGGATAGTTCACCCAAACTATCATTTCTTTTATATTTTTAAACACACAAAAAAAGAAAGACACCATGACAGTACTCGATTAGACTTGCGTGCTATATTCTTCTGAAGTCATACAGCCATACAATAAATTTGTGTGAAGAATATAGTGCACAAGTAATTTAGACTACTGTTTTTTTGTGCGTGTCCTTTTTGAGGCTTAACAGATCAGTGACTATGACCTGTTGTTTTACGGAAACAGATGCACAAAGTTTCTTAAAAGCAGCATGTGGGTTTGGAATAGCATGATGGTAAGAAAATGAAGACAATTTTCATTTCTGTATGAACTCTTCCTTCAATATTTTAACATATTTCACTGTCAAAAGGTTGTAAGAACCCTGAAATGAATCATTTAAAAACGTTTGACTATTTCTGCCACAATACCGTGGTTACAGTTAGCGTTATACATTAAATCCATGGTGAATGTTGGTGATTTGTGAACTGAAAAGCCTAATATAACTTTCATGGCACAATGTTTCTGGTTTTCCACGTCAGCGCTGTTTGATCTGCTCTGGTTTATAACAGAGATTTAAGCACAGAATTTGTATGCTTCTCACTAGATCTTGCAGCAATGTTATTAATACTGTGTTTCTCTTATATGAAACAGAAATGGCAGCTCTTCTTAGTTTGGCAACTTGGTTGTGGCTCCAGTGCGACCTCTAAAACAATTTAGTCGCACCAGCAGGAAAAAAGGTTGTAAAATGTGATCATTTGGTCGCAATATGGAGCCCTGAAATTCTTTATAAACAAACTATCAATCGTTTTGTGAGAACATCACATTCAAACTACAGCAGTCAACATTTGAAGTGGATCAAAAAAAGTTCATCAAAGTTGTCCCTTTAAGAACGGGTATTGTTCAAAATGCATGTATAACTTTGATGAAAGGTTTTGATCCACTTCAAATGTTGACAGCTGAAACCAAATTTAACCACTTTAATACACTGCATTAGGTCATTTCCTACCACACCAACACATCTGGCTGTGAAACATAAACCCTAAATAAATTCAGAGGAGGCACTGCAATGGTGGAAATGTGTCAACCAGTAGTTATCAGTAGCTGGAATGCAACATAGGATAACGTGTCCCAAACAAAATAAGAAAGAACTTCTGTTAAGGAATTTGTTAGGCAAAATGTGAAGCGGAGTTTAGTTGTTTACAACTTGTCACATTAACAGAGAATTTATGTGCCCTCATAGCGATGCATTTATCAGCTATTCCAGAACTAATGTTCCAATCAGAATGTTATGTCAGAACTATCCGTATTACTATATTATCTTTACTTTTCAATGGAGATGCATGAATACTGTAGCTTTGAAGGATTGCATTCAATGTGACGCGTCTGAAACGATGAGCGTCATGGTGGAAGCTCTTTAGGTAAGATGTGTGACTTTATTCATGGCAATTAGTCAATAGTGGCAGATGAAGTCAGTGGAAGAGGGAGTCGCAGGCACTTCTTTCCAACATAAACACCTCATTAGTTCGCAGAGCCTCCTCGCCTGGGAACGACGCGGCTGCAGAATGTTTACATGACCATCCCTTGGCAATACGAGACTGTGTTGGAATCTGTTCGGCTGTGGTTTCCCGAACCCCTCCCTTGCCTTTTCACACTGCAAAATTGAGGATTGATATTAAGACATGAGGAAAAGTTTGGGTTTGGCAAGATCTTCAAGACCAAAGTAAACCAAAAGAGTGATGGATCTACTCTGTTCTGCTACAACAGGGTTGGATTGGTCTGGAATAAAATTTAAGACGACACACAACCTCAACACACAAAACGCTTCTCCTGACTCGACCTATTTTCCTCAATGCCTTGATGTTTTTGAGTGCTTTGGCAAGATATGACTGTAATTTCTTACCATAACCCATCAAAAAATAAACTATAACAAAGAGTTACTGACTCATTTCCTTCAATTCAATTGAGATGAAACAAATACAAAAGAAAGGACGGCACTCGAAAGTACTGTGACGTGAAACAGCTTCTCTGAACCTCCAAATAAACTGACCTCTCAAAACAGAAATCAGATTAGGATGTTGGTAATGACAGACTGATATATCCAGTGATTCTAGTCTCTAGACTTCTTTAAATTAAGTATATGGCCTTTATTTTATTTTATTTTACCTCTTTCAGCATCTGCCATGCACAAAGACTGATGGCTTAACTCTTTCCCTGCCAGTGTTTCAAAAAAAGTTGCCAGCCAGCGGCAGAATTTGATCATTTTCACAAAACTTTTATGGCCCCCAGAATATTTTGTTGTATGAATATCTGAACATGCAATTTATCAAAAGAAAGATTAAAAAAAAAAAAAAAAAAATTCATGCATTCTTTTTTTCATTAACACCTGAATGAGGGTTAGTTAGTTTCATTAAAAAAAGTAATGAAATATTATAATAATAAATAATTGAAATATAAATTAAATAATAAAGCGCACTTTCTCTCCTCCACTATACCACACAATATGCTGTATGATTTGAAGTAGAATTTATGTCCATAGCACAAACAGTGCAAGACGCTTAGGATTTGGTCTTGTTCAAATCATTAACTCTCAGAATAACAAAACTAACGATGCAATACATTACATGCAAGATCCTAATGTAGTGTGTCACAGCGAGATCCCAATACCCAAAAAGATACTATAAATTAATACGTCAACAAAATGAAACAAGGATTTGGAATCTGGCTCAATCCAATGTTCATATTTCTGTTCTGGGAGTGTATGCAAATCAGTGCATATTTAGTCAATCAATGCCTAATTTGCATTTTTAAACATAACATTTGAGAAAACTCGTCTGGTCTTGATGTAATGTGATTAATCAACTGGGGAAGAGCGGTGATATACCTATCAGGTTTCACCTGGGATGAAAAAAGAGGTTTTCAATGCAGCAATTTCAATTGGCTTTGCTCTCAACAACAACATCAGCACCGTCATACTTTCATGAGTCACGCCTTTGCAGAGCGAGCATGCATTACTCTACAATAGCTAACAAAGAACGGCACTCATGTGTTTTCTGGAAAGCGCAGCCAGACTCGCCTCAAAGGCAGGAGAGTGCGATTCCTCAACGGAGCGATTTGCATTGGGCTGTAGGAACTTTGGCCAGCAGGGTAATGACTTCAAAATCCTGCACTGCATTGCCAACATTATTACAAACTCCAATGGAGTGAAGGTTATATAACCCGCGCTGAAACACCAGAAAAGCTATTGCAATATTGGCGACTTTATGCAAGGGGGAAAACAGTTCCTCACGTTGGCTGTTTTACAGCTTCTCGATTCACCTACCTCTGCTGAGGTGGAAAATTCTCCCCTGCCGTCCATCGCCTGATTAAACACACGTGTTTCGGTCGGCCAGAGTAGAACGAGCGCGTTAAACTGATCTTTCCTGTAGCAGGTCAACAATGACAGAGTGAAGAGATACTACTAAATTAAAGACACCCAATACACCAACATTATATAATGTAGTGGACAATTAGCCCAAAAAATAAAGAAATAAATCTGTCCATAATGATAATCACATGTGAATTAATAATATTACTGGCTGTTTTTTTTAAAGGGAATTGTAAAAATCTTTTAAAGGTCCCGTATTATGCCCCTTTTCACAAGATGTAAAATAAGTCTCTGATGTCCCCAGAGTGTGAATGTGAAGTTTCAGCTCAAAATACCCCACAGATCATTTACAGCATGTTTAAATTGTCATTTTTTGGGGCTCAGAAAAACGCGCTGTTTTAGTGTGTGCCCTTTAAATGCAAATAAGTTGCTGCTGGACGACACAGGGGGCGGAGCTTCATGAGCTCGCGCTCAGTCTCTCAGGACAATTTCATCTCACGGAATGATGATAATATCAGAAACTCTCAGTAACGGTGTTCATTTCGAGTCGGACAATAATGCCTACAGAGTCAGAGTGCTGTATAGAGATGAAACAGGTATAGTTTAGTAGTTTAATTACGGTTATTATAACGTATTTGTCATCTGCTTGTATGTATCCATTATTTATTAATAGCCTACAAGTCTGCTGTCTGAATGATGATCAAACATATACTGATGAGTTTAATAAAGTTTATTGTACATCACACAAAAGATGAAGCGTCAGTTTTACTTCAGAAAATCACCGTAAGAGCTGAGTAAACACAGTAAGTTATTAGAAGTGTGCAAGTAGCCAGTAGAGTTGAGGGAGCATTCCTGTGGGCGGAGGTTAGTCAAAAAACGGTTATAGTGACGTCATTAAAGAAGGAAGTAGAGGGATGTAGTCCAAACAAGCCGTTCGATGTAGGCGACTTCTGTTAAATAAAATAACTCGCTTGGCATTGAACTTTGAGCTTTATAATTTTACAGATATTATTTATACTCTAACAACAACATAACACACTAACTAAAGTTTGAAACATGGGATCACGAAGAACGGGACCTTTAACAAACAAAAAATCTGCTTTTGAAGTCAAAAATAACGCCTTGTTTTTGCTCATGTGGAAAATGGCACCAACAGCAAATCAATAAATGGCACCAAAATATAAAAAAATGTATTCTATAATATAGAATGCACCTTATACTCAAAGCACTATAAACATAATACATAAAAGTATTAGTAAGTAGTTAAACGTATTAAAGTCCCCCTGTGGTGAAAATCAAGTTTTTAATGTTGTTTATATGTCTATGTGGTGTTTTTAATATGCTTTAAGATAAATAATTTTGTCCCTTAAAACTCACCTTTGATCACCAAAATTACATATTTAAGCGTTTTTTTCTGTGGGAAAAAATTATTCATGCCTTAAAATATCTTGAATGTAACTCGACACCCTTGCCTCATTTAGTATACGCGGTTCTATGAATATGCAAATGAGCCCCGCCTCCACTCACTCACTCAGAGATCCACTCGTTGACGATCACACGTTGATCTGATTGGTTACAAGGTAGTTTGTGACGTCAGAAACACCAGCGATTTCAAAGCGTGTTTTTGAGACTGTCTTTGGTTCACTGCAGTTTTAAGGAGGAAATACTCAGCAATGCTGTCGACTTATGAATTTACACATGGCTTGACTTAAAGCATATTAAAAACACCACATAGACACATAAACAACATTAAAAACTTGATTTTCACCACAGGGGGACTTTAATACATAATTTAATTTATTAACAATTAGTTTAATTCAAATAGTTTAAACATATAGATTCTAGAATAAAAAAATAAAAAAACATCTGTCACTATAGCTCAGTTACTGTAGGTTTTCAACTTGAAGGTAGACTATATTAACACATAATAGGCCTTTATCACAACACAATAGAACGCCGGAAGTAGCCGCGAAGCAGTGTACAGCGTCTTCCGGTTATTGCAATCACCATGGCTGCATGTTAATTATCACTGGACTACTTCGCTCTCGCGTCTCCCAAAAGTTTCATTTTTTGTTGTTGAATGGTTTAATTAAATTGTTATAACCAATTGTTTAAAATGTAATGATTTAAGCAAACATTTCTTCAAAGGTTAAACCAAACTTTTATTTTGACGGGTTGCCGTGTAGACCTTTGAGTCTCTCTGTGTTTATGATGATAGTTTCTCTCAAATAAGGCTAAAATGCTGCTGAAGTGACTCTCAGAGCGGCTGTGTTGATGAAGTGCATTAATGTTAATACGTAAGGCTGAAAAAAATCGCGAGGGTCATGCGTGCCTCAGTGTGTGTGTGTGTGTGTGTGTGGTAAATGAAACGCGTCGGTGCCATTCATTCACAGAGACACGCAGAACATGCACGATTCCTATTTAAATAGTCTTTATGCGGTTTAATATTGACAGACACTGGTCTGACCTACTTTTCATCTAAATGTGTAACTAAGTAACCAACGGAAGTGCGAGTACACTGCTTGGCGATTTCGAACGTTCCGAAACCAGGAAATGAGATAAAGGCCTATGTGCACTGATCTTCATTTTACATTACCCAAGACCCAAGAATCAATGTTTTACCACAGGTTTACAATAAAAAGTGATACATTGATCATAATGAATTAATTTGTGTCAAAACTGCACATTAGCCACACAGAAATAGAGTGGCTTACCGTTAGGTCTATTTAAAAAAACGAAAGAGGACAGACTTATTCAGTCGCGTCTGTTTCTGTTTATTTGGTAGTTATAGGACATATTTACATCACATTTAGAAAGAATGATAATTTCTACAAATATGCCACCAAAAATACGACCTGAAGAGCTTTAGCACTCTCTCCCAGTAGCCTACAGATATTTTCAGTCAGAGAAACAGAGGAAGCTTTATTTTATGATAGTCCGTATAAAGAGACGAGACGTAGGCTACTGACAGATACAATAAAAACATGATTGTGATAGCCTTTATGATTTGTCTGATTTCTTCAAGCGTTCATGGTTAGCGTGCACAGTCTTTTGCATCGCGTATAAATATTTCTACCTTATACGGTGATCAGAATCCACATCGGATCACAAACAGAAGGCATCCAAACATGAAAGTGAGTCTTGAGGTAAATGATTTAAAAGTATTTAATGCTGATGTTAGCTGGTATATGGAATCATCCATCCATCTCCCGACTCAGATAAACTCTGCCTCTGTTCGTAACCGCTCCGCCTCTAGCCCGAGTCGGTCCGCTGTGGACCAAGGTATTCGGCGGGCCAGAAAACCCTGACCGTTGGCCCTGACGAGGCCCGATAAAGCCCTGGAAGTGACTATTGGCCACGGGTTCATCGATAGTTTGAACTACTGGTTGTATAAAGCTTAGTTACAAAATTCTGGATCTTGAATGTCCTTTTCTAAAGTCAGAATAGAAAAGAAAAGAAAAGAAAAAAACGTTGTCATGACCATGCGGGAACAGTGTTGTGCTGCTTCAATAATCCACCGTTGAGTTCGGTTAAGTCTGCCCCTGGCTTCAACATCAAACATGGCGATTAACAAGTACTCAAGGCCAGACAGCTTGCTTTGAACCACAAAATCTGTCAAATACGCCTCCCACCATCACAACCAAACATATAAAAATCTGTTCAGTTTCCATGAATCACGACCTCATCTCCCAGAGGTGGATATTACCAGCAGACGCTCTGTATCAGCGGGACGCCTCATCACATTCACTCATCAGTGTTTGATCAGCAGCGCTGGAGGGAAGGGTTAAATCACCAGGGCTGGGGGCAAAAACACCAGACAAGTGACACAAATACACCAGAGATTTAAAACACGTGGGCAGAAATTACCATTTTTATCCGTTACGTAACAACGTTTTGCTCAAATTCAGTTGCTCATGCACTATTACTCAATCATTACATTTCTAACTTGATGCCAAATAAATAACTCAGCACTCATGGATCAACAATCCTCACATATTTGTAATGAGAAGAAGCATTTAACAAAAAAAGCAGATTTAAGGGATCCCTGCGGTTTACCATCAAAATAAATGTTTGATGGATTAATGCTTGAAAATGAAGAAATTAAGACGGCTATACATTTTAGTGCTGCAATTTTACAGTTATAATGTAAAATAAATTATTATATAAATTTTCTTAATTTTCTTATTTTACAATAAAATATTACAATGGTAATTTTTTTATATCTATATTTTTATTTATTAATAATAATAATAATAATAATAATAATGTTAACAACAATTATAGCCATATTGATAGATATATATATATATATATATAATAAGTTTAAGTATAGGGATGCACCGATATAAAAATGTTGGCCGATACCAATAAGTCTTTATATTTGAGAGCCGATAACCGATATATTGGCTGATAAAACTAAATCCAAATTTTTATATAATTTTTGAGAGCCTGATAAAAAAATAAAAAGTCTCACCATTAAATCCATGTCCCAAGCACACAATTATAATGTTCTCATTATCATTTTATGTAGCCGATATGACAGCACACGTTGCACTTAACCGTATTTTCCTTTTTGAAGTGATTACAATCATCTGAAGTGTCTCAGTTGAACTGTCCTGCAGAAGATTTTGTAAATGATTTTTTATATAATTTCTTGTTAAATAAATAAATAAATCTCAGGTAACCTAAAATGTGCTTCATTTAGTGACTTCTTAATTAACTGCTTCTGTTTTCAAAAATATGATTTAATTTAATACCAATAAGTGAATGTTAAAACCATTGTGTTTCAACGTAGGCAATGCTGTACAGGTCAGGTATAAAGAATGTTTTTGCTCAGGTGGCGAAATATGTCCACCCAATAGAGAAAAGTTCTGCTCAGCAAGAAAAAAATTGAGGGAACATTGGTTGCACTTTACCGTATTTTCCTTTTTGAAGTGATTACAATCATATTTCAAGCAATTCAAAACCATCATGTTGATCAGTGCGCATCTGAAATGTCTCGGCTGTAAGAAATAATCCAGTATTTATCGGCTTTAATATATCAGCCAAACTTTCTTATCGGGCCGTTAACGATAACATTAAAAATATTGGCTGATACCGATATGGTGGCCGATATATCGCGCATCCCTATTTCAGTATTAACTCAAACTGAAATAAATCTAAATTAAAGCTAAATAGAAAATAAAAATAAAAAATACAACAAAATTACTAAAACTTAAACTAAAATTTAAATAAAGCAAAAAATATAAAAATAAAATCTCTCTCTCTCTCTCTCTCTCTCTCTCTCTCTATATATATATATATATTAGGGGTGTAACGATACGCGTATTCGTATCGAACCGTTCGGTACGAGGCTTTCGGTTCGGTTTTCGGTACGCATTACGTACCGAACGGTTCGTTGGACCATTTTTTCTGCCGACAAAAATTCCGTTATTTCAAATGAAGGCGCGTCGCGGGTGGCAAGCGCGGCGCGACCACAACATCAACTGGCAAATGCAATGTAAGGAACGACACTGAGCTACTCTTATTGTGTTTGTGTGGACCGTTTATCAGTTTTGACCTGTGAAGCGGGACTCGCGAGCCCTATGCGCGAGCCTGATCAAGCAACACTACCAAACAGCGCTAAGAGATCCAGACCACTAAAGAAAGTATTTGAATTTCAAATGCTTTTTGAATTTGAATATTACTTAAGTAATAACATCGCTGCGAGATCTAGTGAGAAACATGCACATTTCTCTGTTATTAACGGATCAGACAGCGCTGACGTGGAAACCAGGAAGAAACATCGTGCCATGAATGAACTGGCCGGTGTCAGATCAGCAACATTCACCGTAGAATGGATTTACTGTAGTAACACTAACTGCAAGGTATGGAAGTTTGTCAGGAATAGTGGGCTATAATGCTTTAAAGTAACATTATGTCGGTTTTATTTTGACATTATGAATACAATTATTGCTGCCCTCAAATGTTAATCTGAACTAAAATAAACCTTTGTTTATAGCCTACTACTACAATATTACATTTCATTTTGTCCAAGGAGCTGTTTTGTTTTATATGCTCATAAGAAGAGTCAAGTATAGCTCCATTATTGCTCAGTAAAAAAATCAAAAAAAAAAAACAAAAAAAAAATCATACTTTATGATGTTAGTTTCAGATAGATATTTATTTTAGATATTTTAGCGCATAAAATAATAATAATAAAAAAAAAAAAATCAAGGAAATTTCTCTGGCATTTATTTATTTTTGCTGTATGGAAAACGTACCGAACCGAACCGTACCGAACCGTGACACAAGTGTATCGTATCGAACCGAACCGTGAATTTTGTGAACCGTTACACCCCTAATATATATATATATATATATATATATATATATATATATATATATATAAAATACTAAAATAACTGTAATGTTATAATAACTAAATATTGTATAACAATGCTATGAAAAATAAACTATACCTCACTAGTTCTCCGAGCAGAATATTGCTGGAATATATATTTGGTCACTGAAAACTGGTTTTGATCGTGTGGCTTGAAAGCACTGGATTCGAGACGGGTGTCAGTCGTCACAGAGGAAGGGTTAGGAACAGGTCGCTCTGGTCTTAGTCTTGGCAGTCTTCTGTGTCATACTTTATAAATAGAAACAGCCAAGAGATGTCCGTCTCTCCACCAACCCTAAATCACCCTCCTCAAAATAGGTCAATCTGATGGATCGAGCCGCACACAAGAGACGAGGAGCGACGTCGACCACAGACAAACCTCGCCAATGCAATCACAAGAGCACTGCAATCTCAGCCAGGGACGAAATCTCAAAGCAAGAACCAAACAATACTCTTACCAAACCATGGCTTATTCGCCAAGCAAGGGGAATAAGGAAGAATTAATCTTCTTCAAGACCAAACAGTAGAAAATAGCTCAGCTTTTAAGCCTCTCTTTATTGTGCCGTTCAATACTTTAAACTGGAGAATAGTCTGTGCTATTGCTGACCTAGCTCACCGTGCAGGAGAAAGAGGTTTGGGTGTTTACCTCGAGGCAAAACGCCTTTAAATACAACATGAGCACAATAATTCTTTGCAGGAACAATTTAGAGACATTTCTAGAATACCTTTGCTTTTTATTTTATTGTATATCTATTTTAAAAGTCAGCTGTTACTATTCTAAATGATCAGACAATTGTCTGGAGATCAATGAAAAACAAATTACACAGACATAAAAAAGGGATCTGAGCCATTTCTATTAGTGCTGTTATTGTGAACTAAAACTACAACTAAAAACTAATAGAAAACAAAAATCTTTTGATAATTGAAATAAAGCTGAAATACAAATCTAACTTCAATGAAAATTTTTTATTAAAAATTAGCAATGTTGAGTAGGCAACCAAGTGAAATAAAAGTACTAAAATTGCTAAAACTGATAGAAATATAAATTAAAGCTAAATAGAAATACTAAAATAAGAAAATGCATATAAAGAAAAAAACACCACAATTACTAAAACTTAAAATAAAATAAAATAAAATAAAAAGCTAATTCAAATATGAATACCTTAAATAAATAAAAGTAAATTAACTTTATAGAAATTATACTAAAGTAAAATCCATTTGTTTCCAGGAACTGCAATTCAGCCAAACCTCTTGTTTCTCCTGCAGGCGTTCTGCTTGATACACACACACAAAGAACGTTTTTTAATAGTCCTGAGATGTTTTATTTTCATTTGCATACCTGAGAGCCAAAAAGCGTTAAATACACCATTTGCAGTCATCATTTCTCCGCGGCGCTGGCGGTTTCGTTGAGGGAACTTCGATGTCAGCATTTCTTGCCACAAGGTGAAATGAAACGCTTCTCAGAATGGAGATTGGAGACGTCAACGCATCCAGACGGATGTTAACACACTCTATGGAGTATAAAGTGAGATAAACAGCGGTCTCGTCTGCCATTTCTTTTGTATTATCGTGTCAGAGGGTGGGAAGTGTCTGATATGACCATCTCAAAATTAGCACACACACACACACCATGTCTTCCTCACAGCGTTCAAATGACTGAGGATCTGATGTAATGTGATATAATTACATGCAACAACCAGTCGTGCTCACTAAACTGGCCAGAGATCTCATTGAGTTTTAGACAGTCTGCTGTCCAGTCATTTCCTACTGCCATTAACTGGTCTGGTGGCACACCAGTGAAACGCCCAGTCTAAATATCTGATGCATAGTGGATTTAAAACAGCCTAAATTGCCAGCTATGCAACTTTCAGGAGTCCAGGGATGCAACAGTCGGCCTGAAAATGAAGGTGTGTTTACATTTTAAGCCTGTTACTGAGTCTGTGAAATCATCTGTTTATATTACATTTGAATTAGGGATGCATGATATTGGGAAAAAACTGATATTACGATATTTTGTATTTCTGCAATATATATTGCAATATGAAAATTTTAATAGCTCTATTTGGAAAGAATTAATCAATGATTGGGGTGATTTTGTAGGGGAGTGAATCTGCATAGCGAACAAATTATGAGCACAGATAAATACAATAGACACAAATGAAATAAGCAATGCTTTATGTTTTTCAGGCAAGTCTAACAATATTCAGGTTAGAGAAATTGAATAATCAAATGTAAAATAACGCAAATAAATATAATTAATCTTGCTGTCACTTTAAGAGCTAATGTACGGATCCAATATAATGATACACATCCATTTTCTTTGAGTGTGTCTTGAGGATATTTGCGGAGGCAGGCATTTTGACATCATTTTGTGTGTATTTTTCTGTTCAAGCACAAACAGTGGCGGAAGAGACGGGAATTCGGTGTTCACGTGCTGTCTGGTTTAAAGGGGTCATGAACTGGATTATTTCATTATTTCACTCTCTGTGGGATAGTACCTTTAAGACGTTGCTTGTCTGCTGCTGCCTGAACAAGACACCGGACGCAAGCGGCGCAATGCGACGAAAGACAGTTGAACCCATTATAATCAGTGATGCTGTCTACATGCGACGCAAGCGACAAATCTCCGACAGTAAACTGATGCCTCATTCTATTAATGATGTACTGACGCGAAGGACAAATTCTTTGTAATGGGTGCTTTGCCGCATTCAAGGTAAACAGCTTTTACTGTTGCGACTGTGTCCGGTGTAGACAGCCCATTACAGCCTATAACGCTACGTTACAACATCAAGTAATATTCTAATAACTTATATAATTATAACACTTTATATAGGACCATTTTGCATAATGAGTCGTTTCTCGTTTAGTAAATGTTTTACATTATTTAAAATAGTATTTAACTAAAAGTACTGTATGTAATTAAACATGTTTTCATTATGGTATTAATGAAAAAATTACCCATAAGACTGGTTTTGTGGTCCAGGGTCACGTATGTAATTAAACATGTTTTCATTATGGTATTATTACTTTTACTTTAGTAAAAAGATCTGAGTACTTCCTCCACTGGTAGAGACTAGAGTAATTAAGACTAATAATAGAAGATAACAAGGTTTTGCCAGTGACACTTTTGATATATTTATTGATACAAGTTATTTTTTATATAACGTGACTAAATAAAAAGACAGTCATTAGTGAAGATTATGCAACAGTATTTAGAATTTAAAGTCCCTGTAAAGGCAATTCTAAAAAAAAAATTCTAAACACATTATAAATGTTAGAAATGTATTGCTAAATCATATTACAAAGACTGTGAACTGTGAAGTACTGAATTGTGGAGTTAGACCGTTAAACAGTTTTTCACCGTTGCTGTGTTCCGGATTTTTTGGGCGGGGCTAAAACGGGGGCTCGATGACGCACTGGAGCCCCTGAGCTCCTGGACACGCCCCTACTTGATGACGCACTGGAGCCCATTCACATCAGTTTGCAACTCAATCGCGAGTTACTGCCAGTACTATTAGTTACTACATCCTACAGTTTGCTAGCTAGCTATGCCTTCGTCACGGAAATGCTTATTACCTGGATGCGATCACGTACAAAACAGATCGGTGTCCTTATTTAAATTTCCGAAAAACTATCATATCAACAAGAGGTGGATTAATTTTGTGAAGAGCCACCTTGATGGAGAGCTGAGGATCACCGCCAAAACCCGCCTCTGTAGTGATCATTTTACACGGGATAGTTTTATAAACTTTCGTCGGAGACAACTGGGATTCATTCACTGATAATCCGCTGTTACTGGTGAATGTGGCCGAACCGACTATCTCCCGCCTCGGCGATCATCCTCCCGTCGCGCCGACAACTGGTGCCATCGTCGGCAGTGCGTGCCCACCAATGAGTGTAAGTTGCCTTGTGTGCTTATGTTATAATTATAGTAGGTAGTCCAGGCTCGAACATGTATGGCTTTGTAAAACAAATTAAGCTGCTAGGAGCATCCATTCCGGCTGTAGCTGTGACAGTTGAGTGTGGCGACGGCAGCTTTCGCGCTAGTGGGCGTGGTTTCAGCGCAGCCAGCGGACACGCCCCCAGCGTTTGAGAGCAGAGACTACTGCTCATTTTTTCAAGATTTTGATAGCTTATTTTATGTACTTGCCGGCTTTTTTTATCATTCAAATTTGGCTGGGTGGTTAATAACACATTTTTCTGTGGTGTGACAAACTCAGAACACATACTTAATTTTTACTTTACAGGGACTTTAATATAGAATAGAAGATGCAATGCAAACTAGTTTGGTTACAGCTCAAATGTCTCATTCTCCTTCTATCATTCACCCTGCCTACATAACATGTCTTTGTCACACAAGTGTTTGATCACCACATTTGAGTGATCATTGCAAAAAATGTGTTTATATATATATTCTGTTTATGTATACTGTATTCTATATACAGTACCAGTCAAAAGTTTGTACACATGAATGGGAAAGTGTGTGCAGATTTTTGACTGGTACTGTACTAGGCCTATAATATACACATAAATCATTTTGCTACTGTATTAAAATATACACATAAATAATATCGGCCGATGTAGCGATATCAGGCTTTTTTTACTCCCTAATATCAGTATCGGTCCCAAAAAATCCATATCTAGTATGATCCCTCTTATGTTGTGGCTTGAAACGAGTTGGCCGTGACACTGAACACAAGTGTTGCTGCTAATGTACTCACACTATACTCTCTAGTGTGTGAGAAACTATGTAAGCAAGACCATTAGATGGCCTTCTCTTCCCAGATTTAACAATACTAAAACTAAAAGAGCAGTAAAAGTTCACAGTCAAATGAGCAGCTTGATGAGCAATGTGAATAATAAGAGTCTCAGGTTAGTCCTCAAACTCACTGACAGTCAATGGAGCAGATGGTTAAATCTCACTGTACCACACACACACACACACGATCATTCAAATAACAGATAACAGCAACCACAGCCAACAGAGAATCTGAGTGCTGCCACCGACTTGACCACTAGTGCATGATGGATCTCTGTGATAATCTTCATGCTGTCGTCCTAGCTGCTGGGCATGACCATATGTTACAGGGGTGGAAGCTGAAAGTGTTGGAGTTTGCTAATGGTGCGTGACTCAGTGCCCACTACACCTCCATGTCCCTGCCATTCATTTTTATCACAGCGTTGTTGAAGACTGAAGCCAGTACCCTGCGTAATGCATGCACACAGCGGGCCTTTAGGCCCCGTTTACACCTGTGACCTGCATGAAGCACTTTAGTGTTGTCAAAAATATCAAAACTGAAATATCTGAAATGGTCCCAGTACTCAGTTTCCGCAGTGTCGATACACCAATACCAGCTGCGCTCTTTCTTCCCTCATGTTAAGTTATGTCTTAAGTGAATGCAAACAGTTGAGAAATAAAAATCATGTGTAACAGTATATTGGATCCATGCATTCGGTCTTAAAGTGACAGGAACCTAATAAAGCAGCTGCCGTCTGTCATTAATGTTAGTCAAAGAATAAAAGACAGAGAAAATCACTCACTGCTCTTGACTGAATCACTTTTGTAACTTTAATTGTAAGGATTCATCTGTATGTATTTACTCAGTGAAGACTATACAGTGTATATTTTACATTTGACTTTATTTACATTTGATTTATTTCTAACCTGAATACTACTGTTAGACCTACCGGAAAAACTTAAAGCACTGTTTATTTAATTTCTTTAGTCAATTTTATACGATTGTGCTATCGTTTATAATGTTTATTTGTTCTTACTTTATTACTGACTTTTTTACTTGTCTTTTTTTTTGTCAATTCAATTCAGAGTTTGTAATGTCTGTCTTGTCAAGTATCCTTGTAAAAGCCGGTTAGGTCTTAAACGAACGTAAACAGTTGAGAAATAAAACACTTGTGTATCAGTGTATTGGATCCGTGCCGCATCCTAATATTCCTGCTGGGATAAACATTTAATTTAAACAATGAAGAATATAATTTTACATTTGATAACTTTATTTCTGTACCTGAAAATTTAGACCTAGCTGAATAGCACTGTTTATTTCATATGCATCTTTGTTCTGCAGTATTTATGTTGGCCTGATGAATGTTAAATGGATCCAAAGAAGTTAGCCTATTTGATGATGCAGCAATAAACTAGCTAGCATATCTTAATGTACGAGTTTTTGAACTTTGCTAATTTAAAAAACTAATCTATTTTAATGACAAAAGTTCAAATAAGAGAGCAAATGACAAATATCGAATGAACATATCCTGTATCTGAGGCTAAATCACTAAATATTGAGAATACAACAGCACATCTTATATTTTTCTAACTCCAGCTGATAATCACCGTAACATGAGATTGAAAAATAATAATTTAACAAAACTTTAATTGAAGTTTAGTTACACCTATGGAGTTGCATTTAATTTTTTCTTATATACAGATATATTATATACGGAGGGGGCTTCAAGGACAAAAGGTCTATTTTAGATCAGCTGTTTCTGTGAAGGATCCGTGAGCAGTTCATTGATCAGGCGCTCAGATTAATGCATATATTGAATCAAAATTCAATTCAAAATCTAAAATCTTTTTTTTTTTCTTTTTATATCGAATCCCGACCCCAAGAATAGATTTGAATCTAACTGTGAGATTCCAAAAGACTCCCAGCCCTAGTAAACAAGCCCTTAAATTCTTGCCCTGACAATGCATGCTTTAACCTCAATATTGCTTTCGCCATCCACTGGACTATTCTCTTCCTTATACTGCCCCTTGTAATTTAACCTAGTTTAATCAATATAATATACATTAAGTACACTTACAGGACCTCACTTTAAATTTACAGGTAAGGATCTGATCACTAGTAACCATGGAAACAAAAGCATAAATGAAAACAACTGAAGAGCCAACTGGTATTAAATTTCCTACAATGATGAATTTATAGATAGAAATAGACCAAAAGAAAATCAGGAAGCAAAGCGTTCATGTTTTCCGTGCCGAGCAGTGACGTTACCGGAGAGCAGCACGTCTGTGGGAACATGTTTGCACTTCGGAGCAAAATTCTTATGCAAAATTCAACACTGTGGCCATTAAAATGGATTCAGTGCTACACAAAGGAAAGATTCTTGTATAAACAAAAACAGCAGATCGACACCCAATAAAAATGTTATTAAAAATACATTACCAAAACAAACTTTTAAACTAATGCTTAAACTTTAAAAACAAGCATTGAGCATCTTATAAACCCCATGAAATCAGATTTCAAGCTTGCAGCATTTATCAAAAGTCGACAAAACACAACTTAGCATACATTCACGTCTTCCACCGCCAGGAAAACAGACCAAGAATACTAATGACTATAATGCACTTACTTACAAATACAAAAATACAAATTGTCCAGGTAAATGAGAATGTCTCTCCCAATACAAACTGCAACCAAATGACAAAAGCAAGTAGAAAACCATGGTTTTGTCGTGCTGTGATGTAAACCAATGTCTATAGACAAGTCAACTCGGCAATTCTTCATCTGACCTCCACCATTTCACCTTCATACAGTGGCTCTAAAGTTCAGGAGCATTACCTTCATCTCCGTCCACGGTGACGGTGATCCTCTTGAGTGAACTCACTTTCAGGTCTTCAGCTGAAAGACATGAACACACATTTAGAATGAGAACGAGAGCTAGACACTGAACACATGAGTGAAAAGACTGCTTTGGCATGTTTGATAATCTGACATTAAGTAGGACAGTTCGTGATGCACCATGATCATGATTTTTCATGGATGATTCCAATTTTTTAACAAACAAATTGGCAGATTTTTTTCTTTGTTTAAGCTAATTTATTTGCTCTATAACAGGCAAACTAAGACTTTAAAATGCAGTGGTTGCCTCTAATTTCAAATGGCTACAGAGATTCTTTGTTAATCACAATCCACACAAAGATGCTACACACAAACAGTTGTTTTTGTTTACAAAAACAGAATGGTCTAACTTTAGATTTGTGAAATCATGCTAAATATAGGACACCTGCACAAAACAAAAACTGCAGAATGAATGTGTGCTTATAAACACTACTTTTTATGGCAGTAAGAGTTAAAGAAAGTATCCTTGTTTACACAGTTGCTTATGGCTAACCTGAACGTAAACAACTGAGAAAGAATACGGATGAGAATCATTATATTAGATCTGTGCATTAGCTCTTAAAGTGACAGCAGCCTAATAAACCTGCAGCCGTCTGTGTCATTAATGTTAATCAAACAACAAAATATTAAGAGAAAATCACTTTTGAAGCAGTAACAAAGATGAACTATATTTAATTTATACAGTGAAGACTATGCAGTGTTATTTTACATTTGATTATTCAATTTCTTTACCTGAATATTGTTAGACTTGCCTGAAAAACATAAAGCACTGCTTATTTCATTTGTATCTTTGTTCCAGTGTATTTTTATCTATGCTTGTAATTTGTTTATTATTTTCTATGCAGATACACTCCAATCATTCTAGAATGATTTATTCTTTCCAAATAAAGGGTTAGGGTTAGGGTTAGTCATATTCAAGGGCTATTCAAGTATTATTCAAGTAATAAATCATTTTCATATCAATATATATTGAAGAAAATCAAAACATTGAAATGTCTGCCAGTAAAGCCAATAAGGGCTGCACATTTTTTTTCCAATATCGTGCAGCAATAACTGCAATGCAGTTTGTGTGTCCTGAAGACAGATCGGCCAAAATAAAACTAAGGCTGCATTTACACCACAGGTCTCAATTAGTGATCGACCGATGTATCGGTTTACCGATATTTTTCCCGATATTTAAGCATTTTCCCATAATCGGGTATCGGTTTTGTAATATCGGATTCGCCGATAAACGGCGCCATCATGTGGCCGTTTTGAGAATTCCGCCATTGCAGCCCGCGTCTGAGGAGATCAGTCAACAACAACTCTGTGCACAGGTAAAACATATGTTCTGCTTGCTTTGCTTTAATTATTCAACTTTATTTAACATAACAGACATGCAGAAATGAGATTCGAGACATGAATGCCTGATATAGTTTATTTATGCAGCTTGGTTCTAAAAGTTCTAAAGAATTGAGACGAACTAATGGAGTCACGTAGCGAAATCCGTCATGTCCTGCCCCAATAAAGACGTACATTTACATGGATTAAATAAAACAGACATGAATGAGTGCATGTTGAAAATAAAAGCGCTGAATTCAATTCTCTATCTGTTGTATTTGCTCACCATTAGTCTCGAGAAAAAAGTTCGTTCATATTGCTGAGCAACTCACTGGGTTTGATGACCAGGAATGCTCAAGCACGGCCACTGAATGAAACTTTTGACAAGATTATCTTGTTTAAACATCCTAGATTATATTATCATTTACTACGTAGCAATTATTTCGCTAATACACATCTAAATATACCGCTTTGTGGAAATTAATTATTTATTATCTCCACGCGCGATCGCGGTTGAGTAGTTCTGTGTAAAATAAATGCATAGATAAACAGCACTTTGTCAGTTGGCATTTCATGATCTAGATTCAATCTAGATCATGAAATGCCAACTGACAAAGTGCTGTTTATATAGTCTCGAAAAAAAAAAGTTTGTTCATATTGCTGAGCACTCACTGGGTTGATGACAGGAATGCTCAAGCACGGCTACTGCATGAAACTTTTGACAAGATTATCTCGTTTAAACACCCTAAATTGTATTATCATTTAATACATAACCATTATTTCGCTAATACAAATCTAAATAAATACCGCTCAGTGGAAATTAATTATTTATTATCTCTACGCGCGATCGCGTTGAGTAGCCTAAGTTATAGTTCTGTGTAAATGCATAGATAAACAGCACTTTGTCAGAAAGGATTTCATTAATAACATACTAGTTGGAAAATGCAAATATGCTGTTTTGTTTGTTACTTTCCTGACAATGTTATATTCCAGCTAATATTATTCAGTGAATTAATATTACCCAGTGAATTATTCCTCACTCTTTAAACCTATTAAACGGCACATAAACCTTCTAAAACTGTTTAAAATAAATTACATTTCAATACAAAATACAATACAAAAAATACCTCCAACATGTGGAACCACTTAAAATACATCATTCAACTATCTTTGAATATATGTTAGAATAATTTTTGTGCTTTATTTTTTACCTCATCAAAGCTTTTATTTTTAAACAAAGACACTTAGTAACAGTGCACTTTATTTTTTGGACTCAGACCCCTCTATTTATTTGTGTATAAATATAAAGTTTTTTTTATGTATGCAAGGAGGGAGTGATTGTTATAAATAAAATTGTTTGTTCAGTTCATTTGTGTTGTAATAATTGTGTCAAAAACAGAAGTATAACAGTAAATAAATATCGGTTCTGCATATCGGTAATCGGCACATAAACATGCAAATAATCGGTATCGGTATCGGTTATAAAAAATCAATATCGGTCGATCACTAGTCTCAATGCCCAATTCCGATTTGTGGACCATATCCGTTTTTTTTGATGACCAGCTTACATCATCTTTTAAAAGTGACCCATATCCGATATCTGCATTTACAATATAAACTTGGTGAAACCACTGGCTCGGAAAACCTTAGGAAGATTTGGATTTGCAATGGACGCAGATGAAATGACAATACAAGCTTTTGATTTCCGCACCATCTTTAAAGGTCAGCAAAACAATTGGGTTGAGCTTTCGTCCGCCATTGAAAAGAGTCATGTGATCATGGTTGGTGTCCACTTCATTCGCCACTGTCGCTTTTTCAATGACATACGACTCGCAGGGAAATATCCGATCTGACCACTTACATGGCAGAATATATGAATCCATGTGCTTTTTTCCTGCTTACACACGCCCGTGGGTTATATCCGATCAGTGCCACGTGGAAGGAAAAAAATTGGGAATTGGGCCACTTGAGCCATGTAATGTAAATCCACAGAAAGTACATTTCAGAACATTTTATCCATCATGGATGTTTGTTACTGAGAAATGTGAATAACTTTAGATTTTCACTGAAACACACATGCACAACAATATTCCCCTAAATTGTGCTAAATAGTAAGAAAGTGAAAATAAATGGTTCAGATTTGTTACGCAAAATATTTGTACGCTTTAACATAAAGTTTAGTGGTTGAAAACCTGAGATGGTAATCAAATGGAGATGGTTAGTCCATTACCTATAACCACTGATGAAAACACTTAACATCGGGTTATTTCACAGAGACTGTCACTCTAATAAGAGTATTTCAAGATATAAAAGTCTCAAATAAATGACTAATTATTAGTTATGCAACCAGCTGATTGCAGCTAAATAGGGGTGTAACGATGCCCTCATGTCACAATTCGATACATATCACGATACGATATTATTTTGATACTCCAAGACATATGATAAAAGGTTAACAAAAAATGTACTGTTGATCAAAATGCTAAATTTGATTTTACATTGTGTGTGTAAATGAATAGGCTTGGATTTAAGCACAGGACAATAGAGACACCAGAACAACAAGATTCATGATTCTGAAGCTCTTTTTATACAAATATTCCCCCATTGCATTATTATACATTATATTCACCATTATATATATAGTAGTTCAATGTAGTACATGTCTGACACTAAAACTCTGAAAACTTGAATGTTTTCTCACACAGTAATCTTTATTTTGGGTGAACTATCCACAATAAATATTGTCACTATCCATGATATTGTTGCATTTTTGTATTGCGATATATTGTGACACGATATATTGTTACATCCCTAGTATTTCAAGTTAGCGATAAAAGTCTGAAATAAATGACTATTTATTATTTGCAACCAGTTGATTGGAGCTAAATGTTTGTATTTGTGCAGTGAAAGGAAACTGAGCTTCAGAGTGTGTTGTTAACCGGGAGACACAGACACCTGCAGCTGCAGATAACACACTTCATGCTGGAGGTCCAGATCATTATGCTGTATGTAAGCCGCTTTTAACACACTTTTATTCAACCTCGAAATTGAATACATTTGAGACTATAATTTAAATTTTCAGAAGTAGTGCACAGACAATACAGACCAACAAGAAACATTCTGCATTATATTTTCAAATCAATTACAAAACTCAATCAGTCATAATGATAATTAATTACTATAACAATCAAAACAATATTTACTAATACATTTTTTTAGATTAAAAGTTATAGCTATCTGTTAACATTAGTTAATGTTGTGCTGACAAACTGCCTGGGAGCTCCTCAGTGGTGAAACTCCTCCTCCTTCAATCAGTGGAGAACCAGGTGGAACAAATCTGAGGCAATCTGGGCGTGCCAGTACCTGGCTGTTGTTGTCTTTAGACCACAGTGAAAGGAGCATTTATAGCACCACTAGACCAAGGAAACTTCATCTTTGTCATCAAGGTGACTGTGCAAAACCAAGCCCTCCACAAAATAGTGAAGGACAGCCGGTTTTTCACCTGTTTACTGCCAACCAAAGAATGGTAAATAAAAGACAAACAACTGATTCCATGGCTGTTTATTGAGTGAAATCCAGTTAGGATCTTCATGTGGAGGGACTGTCCTTTTCAAGTGGGGAATTGCACAAAAAAAAAAAAAAAATAGATCACAACTTGACAGTGAAAAACCGCCACTGAAGACTGGAGAAGGACCAGAAAAGTGACCACACGTGTCCATAGAGACAAATAAAGACTGTTCCCGCCCTGCTGCTGTGATTGAAATGGCTGATTCATTACTGTTGGAGCAGCTAAAGACCGCAAGGACATCAGCGAAGCGTCAGTTTTCCCGTCTGGCCAATAATGTGCTACGAATGCATACAATGATGTCAGAAGAGGAGCTCAGAGACATTTTTAAGAAGCTCACTGCAGAAGCTGGCAAAGTCCTTGAAGCCAATGATGATGTAGAGGGGCAATGTATTGAAGAAAACTCTGATGCAGAGGAGTTGAGCGAGCAGCAAAAGTCTGACTTGGTCAAAACAGCCAATGAGTGTGAGAGAAAACTGCAAGAGCTAAAGGACCTCATACAAAAGACATTGTGGGCCAATTTCGGGGAATATGAACTGACACAAGCAATTACAACAGCAGAGTCGCAAGCAGAAAACGTGGGAGCTGTGGACCCAAGTAAAAACCCAGATGCATATCTCTTCATGATCGGACAACTGGAGAAACTTGTGAAGGCTGCGAAGGAGGTGCATAAACATTGGAAGTGCTGGGCCCCCCCAGCAGAGCAACAACAGTTCCAGAGTCGTATCAAAGGCCTTGAAACTATCCTGCCAAAACTCACAATAAGACAAGCAGACTTTACAGGGGCACACGTCAGCAGATCAAGTACTACTTCAATCAGTTGTGTGGCCACACCAGCAATTAAATTAAAGCCAGCTGCCCTCCCAAAGTTTTCTGGCATCCGCCGAGAGTTTCACCGGTGGAAAAAAGATTGGGAAGCACTCCAGATGCAGGGAGAACCTACTGGATCCAAAGAGGTTAAAAAGTTCCAACTTCTCGACAGCGTGGATGAGAAGACAATACGAGACCTCCGCCTTACAACTTACACAACTGCTGAGGAGGTTTTCCGGGTCTTGGAGAACCGCTTTGGAAATAAGACAACTATAGCCCTTGAGATAGTAGAAGAGCTCCAAAGACTCCAAGCAGTTAAAGGTAACCAGCCCAGGAGGATTGTTGAGCTCATACAATCTGTAGGAAAAGCCCTGGTCGATCTGAACGAGCTTGGCAAGACCGGTGCTATAAAGAACCCTCTTGTAACAAAAACAATAGAGAGTAAACTTCCTGATGGCCTGAAGAAGGAATGGCTTCTTCATGTAGCTGGCAAAGGTGATGAAGCTGAAGAAGACAAGCGATTTGACTACCTCCTCAAGTTTCTTCAAGGTCAAGAAGCCATCTATGAGAAGCTGGACCAACTGAGAGAGGAGGAACCAAAACCAAAATCTGAACCTCGGCAAGCTCGAACCAGAACCTCCACCCAACTAAGCAACCAGGCTCAAGGATGTGTGGTCTGCGGAGACGGCAAGCATAAGAAAAGGCTATATTTCTGCCAAAAGTTTCGCACGCTTAAGCTGTCAGAGAAAAGAGATGCTGTCAGGAAGCTGGGAGCCTGCAAAAAATGCTTGGAGATTCACAATGAAGGTGACTATTGTAAATCAGAGTTTCTGTGCAGGAGGCCAGACTGCATAGAACAGCGTGCTGCAGAACACCACTATTACCTTTGCCCGAGAGCTGATACGTCCAAAGGGAATCTCGTCCAGAGGTCCAACAACAACAGCAAAGTGGGAGGTGACACAAGAGAGCGTTACACCCAAGCCCAAGAAGAGTTCATTAAAAGCCTTTCACCTGAACTTGCAGAGAAGTGTCGCAATGCCTTTTGCAACACTATAGCCAGAACCTCTCTTGTGTCCAACCAACCCAGTCTTCTAGCAGAGAATGGAATAGTGGAGTGGCCAGTCATCATGATGCTCTTAGAGGTCACGGCCAATGCAGGACAAAAAGTTGGGACTTTGATCGACCTGGCATCGGATACAAACTATATAACTCATGATGCAGCTGATCGTTTGAACCTTAGAAGTGAATCCATAACCCTTGTTGTCCACGGTGTGGGAGGAATGAAAGTTCAAGTTACCACAAAACGGTACCTCCTAAAGATCCGGGTCCGCACAGAGCAAGGCAACTTTAGATCCCACCAACTCCTCTGCTATGGTTTGGACAGCATTGCAAAGATCCACAAACATGTGACAGCCAAAAGACTCCAAAAGTTCTTTCCAGATGTCCCCCAAAATGAACTTGTGAGACCAAGGCAGATACAGCTTTTGATAAGCCATAAGGAAGGGCGACTGGTCCCACAGAAAATGCGCACCATTGGGGACCTTGTACTATGGGATGGGCCATTGGGAAAAACAATTGCAGGGACACACCCTGGTCTGTTTGAAGAGGCTACAGTTACAGCACACCAGTCCAGAGCGCACTTCGCCAGGTCCATGAGAACAGCAGCATTGATGTATGAAGAACATATTTGTGCCAAACCTACCATAAAGTCTTCTTGTTCTGCTGTTACCACTCGGGATTTTATTGAGTGGTGGAGATGGGATAGCATTGGCGCCCCCTGCACCCCAAAATGTGGAGGATGTCGCTGCGGCAGTTGTCAACCTGGTGGCAAAGAAATGACTCTGGCTGAAGAAAGGGAGCTGGAAGTTGTAAAGGGTGGCCTGACTTATGTTGGTGCTGATGACCATAGTGATAGTCCACACTGGCATGCAAGATATCCATGGCTCATGGACCCATCTACATTGCCAAACAACAAAAAAGCAGTGGAGGCAACCTTCCTTAGAACAGAGAGACAGCTCGCCAAAGAACCACAGTGGAAAAAAGCCTATAGTGCTCAAGTCCACGAAATGGTTGACCGCCGGGCTGCAAAAAAGCTGACCAAAGAGGATCTAACCAACTGGAATGGACCTGTCTGGTATATTAGTCATCTTATCGCACCCAACCCTCACTCTGTTACAACTCCGGTAAGACTTGTCTGGAACAGCAGTCAGAAGTATAAAGGCCAAAGTCTCAATGATCTTCTGATGAAAGGCCCTGACGTTCTCAACCCGATTCGAGCTGTCCTCCTCAAGTTCCGCCAAGGCTCCTTCGCTGCTCTAGGAGACATTAGAAAAATGTACAATTCTGTGTGGCTCGAGGAGAGGGAAGTCCATCTACACCGGTTCTTGTGGCGTGATTCAGAGGGCGATGAGCTAGAACAATACGCCATAACCAGAGTGAATATCGGGGACAAGCCAGCAGGTTGTATAGCACAACTTGCCATGAGGGAGACGGCTAACCTGCCTCAATTCAGCCACCTCACAGATGAATGCCAAGTATTACATGAGCACAGCTACGTCGATGACATCTTGACATCCCACAACTGCTGTGAAAGACTCGAAGTCATCACAAAGAATGTGGAGCTGATTCTAAAAGCAGGAGGGTTTGCACTGAAGCCTTGGGTCTTCTCAGGCCAAGGTAAAGGAGAAAGAGAAAAGGCATCACCAAATATTGTTGTCCTGCCGAACCAGCTTAAGGAGGAAGACAACAAGGCGCTCGGTCTCGGCTACATTGTGGATGAAGACATGTTGCATGTCATGGTAAGGGTCAACTTCTCTAGGCGGAAGAAAAAGATGAGACTTGAGAAAGACTTACTGCTAGAAGAAGTACGAGCACAGACACCAGACCCGCTGACAAGACGTGAACTGCTGAGTCAAGTTGCTGGTTTGTACGACCCAGTTGGCCTGACAACGCCATCAAAGCAAAAAGGGGCTATCTTGGTCCGAAGGGCATTCCAAGAGGCAAAACCAAAGTGCAGCATGGTCAAGGACACATGGGACCTTCCTCTGTCAGATGAGCTCCGCAAAGATGCAATTGGAATTTTTGAGGAGTACGTCCAGCTAAGCAAAGTAAGGTTCCCAAGAGCCCTTACTCCACCAAAGGCAACAACTGAACCAGTCGCTGTCACTTTTTCAGATGGCAGTGAGAGCTCCTATGGTGCTGTCCTCTACCTGCGGTGGAACTGCAACAAACAATTAACAGTTCGACTAGTGGAGTCAAAAGCAAAGCTGACACCTCTAGACCAGAAGGGGGATGCGGTCAAAGCAGAACTTTGTGGTGCAGTCTTTGCAGGCCGCCTGAAAAAGTACTTTGAACAGCATACCCAGATCCAGATAAAAAGGTGGTACCATTTGTTAGACAGTCAGACTGTTCTTGGAGCTATCCAGCGTGAAAGCTATGGATTTCAGACTTTCTTCGCTAATAGAATTGGAGAGATCCAAGAGAGCACACGGCTACAGGACTGGTGGTGGATCCCTGGACCACTCAACATAGCTGACATTATCACTCGAGGAGCTGGGCCAAAGGAACTTGATGCCCATTCAGAGTGGCAGCAAGGGCCAGAGTTTCTACATCTTCCAGAGAGCGAGTGGCCAATTATGTCGTCAAAAGATGTGTCTGTGACAGCTCGAGAAAGCATTAACAATATGCAAAAGAAGTCATTCGTGGCAGCACTCACCAGAGCCCAAGCGAAAAGAAGTCTTCCAAGTCTTGTGGGACGACTTCCTGCTGGTGCAGCTGTCCTTAACTTGGTGGATGAGAGGCGCTTTAGTAGCCTAAAGTGTCTAATCAAGACTGTTGCTTTCATCTGGAGAGCCGCCAAAAAGTTTACAGCTGCAACAAAGTCCATCGAGACCCCAAAGTGGGAGGCGATTCCCACAAAAGGAGTTATCACCGCCACAGAACGTCAAGAGGCAATAAGAGACATCTATCTTGCTGCTCAAGAAGGGGTGACGTTCCCAGCTACCACTACGGACCGCTTGGTTGTGTACAGAGAGCCAGAATCTGGGTTACTAGTCTGCGGTGGGAGAATCCATGGCTTCAGGGAGGATGGCGCTGCAGTTCCCCTTCTGCCTTTCAATGCATGGGTCTCTACTTTATTGGCACGGGAGGCGCACGATGAGGGTCATGAAGGTGTGGCTGCAACCCTGCTGAAAATGAGGAGGAAAGCCTGGGTCATCCAAGGGAGGAAAATTGCCCAAAAAGTAGTGGAGAACTGCCTTTTCTGCAAAAAGTCAAGGGCAAGAAGGTGCAAACAGGTAATGGCTGACCTACCTCCTGAAAGAGCCACACCTGCAGCTCCGTTCGAGTTCACTACAGTCGACCTCTTCGGACCGTACCTTGTCAAAGATGACATCAAGAAACGGGTCTCAATGAAAGTGTGGGGTGTCGTCTTCAGCTGTATGGCCAGCAGGGCAATTCATGCAGACCTGGTCAACACAATGTCGACAGAGAGCTTCTTGATGGCTTACCAACGCTTTACTGCAATTAGAGGGCACCCAAGAAAGATCTGGTCCGACCCGGGGACAAACTTCATCGGCGCCAAACCTGTCCTAAGAGAGCTGTACCAGTTCCTGGATTCTCAGAATAGAACTTCAATAGAAGAGATGTCGGCTCAAAAAGGTACCAAATGGGAGTGGACAATTCACCCTGCTGACTCACCTCACCGCAATGGGGCTGCTGAAGCCGCTGTCCGCATTCTCAAGAAGGCACTGCAGAGCCTGGGCAACAACACTGGCCTCAGCTACAGCGAGTTTCAGACAACACTACAACTTGCTGCAAACCTTGCCAACGAATGCCCAATAGATGCCAGGGTGCAGAGCCATGAAGAAAGCGTGCAGTATGTGTCACCCAACACACTTCTCCTGGGCCGAGCCTCTCCAAGCGGTGAGATCAGAACATTTGACTTTGCGAACTACCCTTACAAGAGACTCAGAGAGATGCAGAACCAGGTCAACAAGTTCTGGAGGTCTTGGAGCCAGCTTGCCGGCCCAAACTTATTTCTGAGAAGTAAATGGCACACTTTGCATCGCAACGTTGCTGTCGGAGATATTGTCTGGTTGTGCGACCAAAATGCAGTGAGGGGCCAATTTAAGCTAGGACGGGTGGTGAGCGTTAATCCAGATGCTAAGGGCATTGTTCGAGACGTGAACGTCAAAGTGGTCCAGAGCTCCTGCCTTCCTGTCACAAAACCTGCACTAAACCGGCCATCGGCCAAAGTCCTTAAAGACGCTACCCAAACCACGGTCCTGCACAGAGATGTTCGACGCCTGGTTGTCTTGCTACCAGTTGAGGACCAAACTCGGAGCTGACCGGCAGTAAGCAGGTGCTGATTTACGATCTTTCCATCGGTTCCCGTGGGAAGATCGAGTGGGAGGTGTGCTGACAAACTGCCTGGGAGCTCCTCAGTGGTGAAACTCCTCCTCCTTCAATCAGTGGAGAACCAGGTGGAACAAATCTGAGGCAATCTGGGCGTGCCAGTACCTGGCTGTTGTTGTCTTTAGACCACAGTGAAAGGAGCATTTATAGCACCACTAGACCAAGGAAACTTCATCTTTGTCATCAAGGTGACTGTGCAAAACCAAGCCCTCCACAAAATAGTGAAGGACAGCCGGTTTTTCACCTGTTTACTGCCAACCAAAGAATGGTAAATAAAAGACAAACAACTGATTCCATGGCTGTTTATTGAGTGAAATCCAGTTAGGATCTTCATGTGGAGGGACTGTCCTTTTCAAGTGGGGAATTGCACAAAAAAAAAAAAAAATAGATCACAACTTGACAAATGTACTGTGTAGGCTACTAACATGAACATTTTTATTAACTAACATTAACAGGTTAATAAATAGTGTAAAACTATTGTTCATTCATTGTTAGTTCATGTTAGTTAGTGCATTAACTATACTTAATAAATAAGACCTTACTGTAAAGTGTTACCTTTACATTTTGCAGTTCATTGATGAACATCACAAAGTAATATGAACAACTGTTGAAAAGCTTTTTATTGTTAACAGCCAGGAAACTGTCTCTAGTTGTTATCAATTAGCTTAAGGTTTGTATGTTTGCAAAGAAGAGGTAATAAGGCTAAGTGGTTGCTGATCTGGTTACGGAAAGGTTGCAGGTAAATCACCATTGTGTTTTTGTAATAGTAACAGTAAAAATGATGGTAGAAATAACAGTAATACTTTACTACAGCCCTGAAGTCTACTTTGAACATCAAAATCAACCCAACATTTTCATGGTTAAAGGTGATGTGCGCAATTTTTCAACGTCATATTTTTTTCCCTACCCTACCTTAATTTACAGAGACAACTAATTTATTAGTTGATTTCACTGAAGAGTAAAAAACACTGTGCACGACACAGCAATATTGACTCAACTACTGAATTGGGGCCCAGAACTATTTCTTTGTCATCCAATGGCAGACAGGAGAAGTGTTCAGTGGAAACCTGTTTGAAAACAGTCCCTGCATTTGCATTTCCAAAAAAAGACTGAAAAAAATCTAGTCTAATTGGTCATTTAAAGGGTTAGCTCACCCATAAATGGAAATTAGCCCACAATTTACTCATCCTAGGTGTACATGACTTTCTTTTGTCAACCAGCATAATCAGAGTGATTATGGGGCCTCTCGCGGTTCAAACTAATTTCTGACCGGTGTTTTGTTTTGCTTTATCCTCTGCGCTTCCACGTTCGTCAATACATCATGCGTCGGTTCAGAGGTCACTCTTCCGCCGGAACTAGACTTGTGTACAGCCATTACCGGAAGCTAGTGATTATAGTTCATAAAGTTATAAATATGGACATTTTCGTACAAAAACGCATCACTTCAGAAGGCCTTTATTAACCCCTTGAGTCAAATGGATTACTTTTATGATGGATGACCTTTTTTTTGGGTACCATTCACTCCCATTATAAAGCTTGGATGAGACATATATATATACATCTATAATAGCTTGAGGGTGAGTAATTTATGGAATAATTTCCATTTTCTTGTGAACTAACCCTTTAAGGTTTAAAAGTGCTGTAAACGATTTCAGGCTATTTGATAACTTCCAACACACTTGGTCACTGAATTAACAACCCTCCCCATCACATCAAAACCACGCCCTCTCAACGAAACCCCGCCCTCCACATACATGCCAGCAATGTCAGCACAAAATGATTGACGGACAAAGCACGTTTCTTATTGGCTAAGACCAGGACGGACCGCTCCCCTGACTCCTTTAGCTGTTTACAGAGCCTGTAAGGGCTGTCACAGAGAGTTGTGATTTGTAAAGACACATAATTCAGTGTTATAGCGGACATTTTATTTGTGGTAGATGCTTACAAAACCCTAAAGCCATAAGTGTTTCAGCCGTTTATATAATGACCGCGTGTCACTTCGAAATCAACGTGATTTTATTTAATTCATTTTTTTTTTTTTTTTTTACCACAGAAGCGCTTCTACAGGCGAACGGAGTTGAGGAGTCAGCATTACAATTGAGTAAAACAACTAGAGTTAAACTACTAGAGAAAGTTAAACGAGTGAGGTAGCTTTACAGTTAGTCCGTGTGTGTGCACGTATAATGTCGACTGCGCTACAGCATTATGACGCCATTTCTGAGCCACACAACTGCAGTCGCTTGACATCGACATTCTTATCATTGCGACGTTCAGACCAGGTTTGAACATACAAAGGGAACGGAATCTGTCGCCCCCACTCTTTAATACTGCAAGCCGTGTTGACTTCATGAAGTGGGACGACAGCGACATTGCTATTTCGAATAAAGCCGAATGGAGAAAAC
This sequence comes from Squalius cephalus, assembly GCF_949319135.1. Lineage (NCBI taxonomy): Eukaryota > Metazoa > Chordata > Actinopteri > Cypriniformes > Leuciscidae > Squalius > Squalius cephalus. The sequence goes on from NC_137142.1 coordinate 33,687,123, forward strand.
TAGACAGTTCGCTAAATCACAAAGAAACTGACACGAGACAGCTTTCGTCGTTTAGATGGAGGCGACAAAGCTCGGCTAACAAAATGCTGACGGTTTATGTGTAACACAATGAACGATCTAATAGCTTTCCGTACAAGGTCAAGCCAAACAGGGTTTGTACAACTTGCTTGCGATCGGGGGAAATCGGACTTGTTTTCTTTCGACATCAACTGAATGGAAAACAAATGCGTCGCTGCGCGTGAGCCTAACGACAATGTCAGTTCAAACAATAACTGTCGCGTTCAGACTAACCGTCGAAACACAACCGATTATCATGACACATATAACAATTAGCTTGACAACTACCCGACGGTGGAGATGGAAATCTGCTTGCTGGAAAACTAGCCTTCCTCGTCGCCAGCCATTTCTGCTCACGCTCAAAAAAGGTCCGTAGATCGACGAGGTTGATCCTCAGAAAGGTAAAGCTCGTGATAAACACATAATTTCCAGAAAATAGGCGATACGGCGATGATCGAACGTTCGGGATTGAAAACTGCAAGATTGTTGATTCATTCGAAGAGATCGTGCGCGAGAGTTTTTAAAGAGCGCGTGAACGATTCCAATTTGCTACGATTATTGTGCACATAATCCCAATTCATGCCCTCAGAGATTTTAACGCTTTTAGTCTTAATAACTCTTTCGATCGCACAAAGCCTTACGTAAGGGATCCAGCAAGGCAGTGTTTCCCCCCCATGAGCTATTTGATGCCGAGCAGCCAAAAAGAAAGTGTTCAAGTCTTTTCGCGAATTCCAACACAACATCTGCTGACGGCGATACAAGTGAAGCCCAAAGTTGCCCAGTCTGCTACATCGACTATTAACAAACTAATAAAGGCGAACAAAAAGTCTCCCGCTGTCTAGATGCACTATTTACGCCGTAAACCTTTCAGCCAGCGAGAAAACAAGGTTAACAAAACCTCTGATCGACAGCGCTTTAAATCTCGCTGTCAAAATAGAAGTAAACGATTCAAATGCAGTCGCGTGAATAACGTTAACAAGTGATCATTTAGTTAAACACTGAAGCTCGACGCAGCGTAGTTTTCTTTCGATCTCCGTCTCCATTAAGACTTTATCTGGTCAACATAATGTCCTACCTGATGTATCCGACGGATCGCGATGTTCCTCCGTTAAATTAGTAATCCATTGGACAATCGAGGGAAATCATCGACGATCAATGCTGGAAACGTCGTCCGAAAATGTAGGGAAAGGTGTCGGGATGCGAATCCGACGAAATAGCTCCGCAATCGCACTCGTTTTCTCTGTGTTAATCCTCCTCCTCTTCGCGTCTGTAACGGACTGAAGGATACACACAAACCGCCCACTGTGGACACCGCGCGCGCTCATTGGCTGCTGCGCGCGCACTAACCGCCCCGCTCGTTTCCTATTGGATGGTGAAATCGGGGGAAAACGTCTCTGCGATACTTTAATCGCACAGATACTCGGGACTTGTATGTTTTGAACATGACACCCGCGTTATATCGTCACTGGGACGATGGAACACACAATGATGACGTAAACTACATTTCCCAGAGTTCAACAGCGAGTGGGGAAATATGTCCAGGCTCCGCCCACCTTCACGCGCATGCTCTTTGAGCACAGTTAAATCTGAGGAAAAGTCTAAACGCTTTAATACATTTTGTGGTTTGCATGTTGAAACATTTGATCTTTTTAAAGTTGTTCTCATTCCGTTTGTTTTTGGTCAGATTTATGTTCTTTTATTAAGGCTCACATCATTCCCAGCTTTCAACTGTGCTTTAATTTGTTTTGTTTTTATCCTATGACAAATCTTATCTTAAGGAAAATGACTTAATTAATCTTCTACTTCTTTTAGCTAATTTTAGTATTCATAAAGGCAATTAAAGAAAAGAATAAGCCTTTGTTTTTACTACATAAATATAACATTGTTTAAAAAATAAGAAAGCTGTAAAATGTGTTCCCATTTGTAAACATTTTCATGTTTTTATTTAACTTTTAAGTTGGTCACTGTTTTTTATGTACTTTTCTTACTTTTGTTTATTCAATGTAGTGTAGTAGTAAGTCTTTAAAACCAATAAAAATTTCTAAATGCTTATTTGAATAAAATAACTAACCTTTCAAGTTTCAGCATTATTGTATTTATGTTCTGATTTAATTTTTAGCCATTTTCCTGAGGCACTACAACAGGACATTGTTTGTTATCGTTAAAATAATAATTGAATAGAAATTTCAAAGCTAGTTGGGACTTGGATGTTTTTAAAATAACATTTGTGAAAATGTAAAAATAACAACAACAACATTTAGTGTCATACTACATATGCACAAAATACTAAGAGTGATAAAGACAATATTTCAAAATATCAAATTCTCTTCTACAGTTATTTCTTTTCTGTGCATTTAGGATTTTGTGCATATATATATATATATATATATATATATATATATATATAATATTTTTACTGGGATTCTGCTTTCTCTGTCATCGGTTATTTAATTATTCAACTAAGTGATCAAAATTCAATTTTAAATAGAATAGTTGATTCAGTATTTTACATTAATAACTTACTTTTATTAATATTAATAAAAATTATATCAAAGGTATAATTTATACACTCTGTAAAAGTTTACCCCAGTAGTGGGGTAAGATGTACTCTTTGAATAATTATACATTTTGTTCTATAACAACTAAATTAGCAAATGTTTCTGTTTATTTCCTATAATAACACATTGGCTGATGCATCATCATCTGTATGCAAAACTTATATCTAAATATGTTACACATTAAAAGTAAACGCACATTGTTCTTAAGGGTGGCATTTTACCCTATAACTACATCTACCATAATTCAATGCGGCGTCAGGGGAAAAAGGCCCCACCCACTTTCTGCGCATGCTCTGTGTGGACTCCATGGCGTATTTAAGCGCGAGCAGAGGGGATGAGTGAGCTTCCTGTCAAACCCAGACATGACAGATCAACTGAAGGGTCTCTGGCGCGTCTTAAATATCTATTCTTTTTACATATAGCGGGATATTAGTGTACTAAAGATGATGAGGTGCCGTTTTGATCGCGTTCTAAATGGGTTGTGAATCGAAGTGGAGTTAAATTACCGTCTTTGGCTAACTGGCTAATGCTAGCGAGCTGGCTGCCAGTGAAAAAAAATTGAAAGCGGAAGAGTGACGTGCTGGATTACGAAAGCGGAAGTGCGAGGATCCAGATTTTTCGATCGAAAAGGTGGGTGGGGCATTTATTTAACTTTGTTACCATACTATCATTTTAACTAATGTACATTAATAATAATAATAATAATAATAATAATAAAATGTTATTGTTAATTATTATTATACATGTAAATTAAATAAATAGTAATGAAGACAGTTCATTTATTATATTATTATTATTATTATTATTATTATTATTATTATTATTATTAGATGTGCATTTGTGAATATTTAGCTAAGATTATAATATATTAAGTGAAATTGTTTGGCAAATTACCGGTACACAGACACATGAATGAATAAATAAATATATATATATATATATATATATATATATATATATATATATATATATATATTATATTATATTATATTATTTATATATCACAATAGCAAGCATGATTTTGAAGATCATCCTTTTTTTGTGCTATACTGTTTATTTTGCACATAATACTTGTTGCACCATAACGTGGTAAAGTAGTGGATTACCTTTGGCTACTATTATGTGTATTACTTGTGTCTTCTAATCACACAGCAAGGCTTTGAGTTAAACCCTCATTGTGTTGTCAGTGAAAGCTGGAGCTGTCAGGCTGTAGTGATGGAGCGAGAATGAAGAGCCATTGTTGGATCATGTTTCATACGATCGGTCTCAAGTTACTGCCTATTTATGTTGTCACCAGTATGAAATATATAAGTATATAAGCCGATAACCGATATATTGGCCGATGAATCTAAATCCAAATTTTTATATAATTTTTGAGACCGTGATTACAAAAACAAAAGTCTAACCAGTAAAATTCATGTCCCAAACACACAATTATAATATTCTGCACATGTTGCACTTAACTAATATTTTTTCTTTTTTGAAGTGATTCCAATCATATTTCAAGCGGTTCAAAATCGTCATGTTGAACATTGCGCATCTGAAGAGTCTCAGCTGAAGGAAATAATCCATTATTAATCGGCTTTAATATATCGGCCAAACTTTCTTATCGGGCCGATAACGGTACCATTAAAAATTAACATATATCGGCCGATACCGAACAACATCTGTGACCCATTTTTGTGCCCCGACCCTCCAGTTTAAAACCCCTGTCCCCGTCCTGGTGTGTGTTCCCAGTCCTGGTGTGTGTGTTCCCTGTCCCCGTCCTGGTGTGTGTTCCCTGTCCCCGTCCTGGTGTGTGTTCCCTGTCCCCGTCCTGGTGTGTGTTCCCTGTCCCCGTCCTGGTGTGTGTTCCCTGTCCCCGTCCTGGTGTGTGTTCCCTGTCCCCGTCCTGGTGTGTGTGTTCCCTGTCCCCGTCCTGGTGTGTGTGTTCCCTGTCCCCGTCCTGGTGTGTGTTCCCTGTCCCCGTCCTGGTGTGTGTTCCCTGTCCCCGTCCTGGTGTGTGTGTTCCCTGTCCCCGTCCTGGTGTGTGTTCCCTGTCCCCGTCCTGGTGTGTGTGTTCCCTGTCCCCGTCCTGGTGTGTGTTCCCTGTCCCCGTCCTGGTGTGTGTTCCCTGTCCCCGTCCTGGTGTGTGTTCCCTGTCCCCGTCCTGGTGTGTGTTCCCTGTCCCCGTCCTGGTGTGTGTTCCCTGTCCCCGTCCTGGTGTGTGTTCCCTGTCCCCGTCCTGGTGTGTGTTCCCTGTCCCCGTCCTGGTGTGTGTTCCCTGTCCCCGTCCTGGTGTGTGTGTTCCCTGTCCCCGTCCTGGTGTGTGTGTTCCCTGTCCCCGTCCTGGTGTGTGTTCCCTGTCCCCGTCCTGGTGTGTGTTCCCTGTCCCCGTCCTGGTGTGTGTGTTCCCTGTCCCCGTCTTGGTGTGTGTTCCCTGTCCCCGTCCTGGTGTGTGTTCCCTGTCCCCGTCCTGGTGTGTGTTCCCTGTCCCCGTCCTGGTGTGTGTTCCCTGTCCCTGTCCTGGTGTGTGTTCCCTGTCCCTGTCCTGGTGTGTGTTCCCTGTCCCCGTCCTGGTGTGTGTTCCCTGTCCCTGTCCTGGTGTGTGTGTTCCCTGTCCCCGTCCTGGTGTGTGTGTTCCCTGTCCCCGTCCTGGTGTGTGTGTTCCCTGTCCCCGTCCTGGTGTGTGTGTTCCCTGTCCCCGTCCTGGTGTGTGTGTTCCCTGTCCCCGTCCTGGTGTGTGTGTTCCCTGTCCCCGTCCTGGTGTGTGTGTTCCCTGTCCCCGTCCTGGTGTGTGTGTTCCCTGTCCCCGTCCTGGTGTGTGTGTTCCCTGTCCCCGTCCTGGTGTGTGTGTTCCCTGTCCCCGTCCTGGTGTGTGTGTTCCCTGTCCCCGTCCTGGTGTGTGTGTTCCCTGTCTCCGTCCTGGTGTGTGTGTTCCCTGTCCCCGTCCTGGTGTGTGTGTTCCCTGTCCCCGTCCTGGTGTGTGTGTTCCCTGTCCCCGTCCTGGTGTGTGTGTTCCCTGTCCCCGTCCTGGTGTGTGTGTTCCCTGTCCCCGTCCTGGTGTGTGTGTTCCCTGTCCCCGTCCTGGTGTGTGTGTTCCCTGTCTCCGTCCTGGTGTGTGTGTTCCCCGTCCTGGTGTGTGTTCCCTGTCCCCGTCCTGGTGTGTGTGTTCCCTGTGAGTGATGGGCTGCGACTGCAGAAGCTTGTCTCTGTCGTGTCCAGTGCTGCACTTCCATGAGCGCGACATGGACATGCTGTAATAAACTGTCCCTGTTGATGTTCGAGCTCTCATCTACTGTTGTGTCACTCCAATTGCTGAGATGTAACTGATCGAATGAAGTGTTTTTCTCTAAATGACCTAATTAGATTCATTCTGAAGAATTGCAATACTAGATCCAATTGTCAGTGAGTTTGAGTTCTTAGATATCGATCAGAATGATTTATAGATATTTGACTGTTTGTTGGTCATACATTGATTTAATATGCATGATCACTTAAAACCTGATGTTATAAATGGCAACATTTTATCTGGTCATCATGTAGGGTTATTCATTTAAAAACAATGAGTAATTAATAACGCCAATTATTGTGTTGTGTTAAGGTAATTTTAACCGTGGTTTAGGAGTGTCTTTAGAATTGTCCTAAATCTTTGTAAAATCACTTGAGTGCATAATTGCTTTTATACAATGGCAGCAACAGCAATAAAACACCAGTGTTCAATAAACAGCTACTTTTTTAAAATCATAATAAGCAGAATAAACAATTGAGCATTTAAGAATAATGCTTTAGGTCAAAATGTTGAACCCTGTTTTGTATGTGTGTGTATAATGTATACATTTATGTGTGTATGTGCACTATTATTCAAAAGTTTGGGGTCCGTAAGGATGCATAAAATTAATTAAAAGCGACAGTAAAGACATTTATAATGTCACAAAAGATTTCTGTTACAAATAAATGCTGTTCAAATTCATCAAAGAATCCTGAAAAATAAAATATCACATTTTCCATAAAAATCTGAAGCAGCACGACTGTTTTCAACATTGATAATAATCATAAATGTTTCTCATGTGATCATGTGACACTGAAGACTGGAGTAATGATGCTGAAAATTCACATTTAAAAATATATTCAAATGGAATACATTTATTTTAATTTGTAGTAATATTTCACAAGATTACCGTTTTTCAGGGGGAAAAAAATCCCAAACGTTTGTACAGTACTAAGGATATTGCATTTTATACACATTTATTAGGCTATACTTTAATGAAACATTATACATTTTTCAAAGCTAAATTAGATTGAGTTAGTTCAAAATACAGCCTATATGATCTTCTGATTACAGCCCTTGTCAAATGAAATTGAGCAACATGTTTAAAGGGTTAGTTCACCCAAAAATGAAAGTTCTGTCAGTAATTACTCTCCCTCATGTTGTTCAACCCCGTCAGACTTTCGTTCATCTTCAGAACACAAATTAAGATATTTTTGATTAAATCTGAGAGCTGTCTCACTCCTCCATAGGCTTCTCTGTTATTGAAACTTGCCGGCCAGAAAGTTAGTAAAGACAATGTTTAAAATAGTCCATGTGTCTACAGTGGCTCAACCTTAAGTTTATCAAGCGACGAGAATACTTTTTGTGTGCAAAAATAACGACTTTATTCAACTCTTCATTTTCTTCTGTGTTTCTCTGAGTGAGTTCACGAAGTGTAACAGCGCAGCGCTTCTGGGTTGTACATCAGAACGGAGGCTCACTATTGGCCGACACTGGTCATGTGTGTGATGCTGACCAATAGTGAGCCTCCGTTCTGACGTACAACCCAGAAGCGCTGCGGAGGAGTGAGACAGCTCTCAGATTTAATCAAAAATATCTTAATTTGTGTTCTGAAGATGAACGAAAGTCTTACGGGGTTGGAACAACATGAGGGAGAGTAATTACTAACAGAATTTTCATTTTTGGGTGAACTAACCCTTTAAAATAGGATTGCACATGTTCTTCTGGAACAAATCATGCCCTGCTCACTGTGGGAAAACCCCAAAGTGTCCCGACAGTGCATGCATAATGTTCGGAGTTTACCAGGAAGTAAAGCCAATTGAATTAATAACAACTCAGCCAAGAATAATTGGCTGTGCGTCTGGCATTTAGAGTTTATTGTGGAGGCTGTTTTACACACACACACACACACACACTCACACTCACTAAAACTCTCTCTCTCTCTGCAGGTTTCTTTGTTGAAACGAAGGGATGGATGGAGAGAAAAGAGCAACTTCTGAAAGGATTCTTCTGGAACCGTACAAGTACTTGTTACAGCTGCCAGGTAAGGCGTTACATGTGACGTTAATTTTTGTCTGCATGTTCAACGGCGCTGAAGAAATAGATCACAGAAAATAAAAAAAATACATTTACTCATCAACCACCGTCATGTTATTCAAAAACTGAGGCTTTCTACGGTGAAAAACTTCATTTTTTCCCATCAACAACATGGTGATCATGGTAGTCAAGCAGTACCTGAGTGTGATTGAATTTATTTAATAGTTTATTTGAAGTTATTTAATAGTTTAACACACAATGTAAAGGGATTGTTTACCCAAACAGTTTCTTTGATCTGTTTGAACACACAAAAAATGATATTTTAAAGATTATTTGTAACCAAACAGTTGATGGGCCCCATTGACTTCCCTAGTATGCAAACAAACAAAAAAAAAAAATAAAAAAATAAATAAATAAATAAATAAATAAATAAATAAATAAAAAATAATAATAAAAAAAAATAAATATATATATATATATATATATATATATATATATATATATATTAGGGCTGGCAAACGATTAATCGTGATTAATCGCATCCAAAATAAAAGTTTGTTTACATAATATATGTGTGTGTACGGTGTATAATTATTTTCTATATATAAATACACACACATGCATGTATATATTTAAGAAATATTTGCATGTATATACTGTGTATATATATTTATATTATATATAATTTATATTATATATAAATATTTTATATATAAATAACACATTTTTCTTAAATATATATATGCATGCGTGTGTATTTATATATAGAAAATAATTATACTCCATACACACACATATATTATGTAAAAACAAACTTTTATTTTGGATGCGATTTAATCGTTTGACAGCCCTAATATATATATATAACAAGTATGAATGATTGATTTATTATAGCCATATAGACATTGATAGCGGTGTTCTTGTTGTTGTATGGAAAGGATCTAGGATATGTGAATATTTTTTAGTTTTTCCTTCACTGTTCTGCTTTCACAGAAGAGAGTCAGTCATATGCATATGGAACAACATGAGAACGAGTAAATGATGATGTTTTTCATTTTTGAGGGAATTATTGCTTTAAATGTGGATGAATGTCGTAGAGATATTAATAGTTTGATATATTGAACTTGGTCTAAAATCTAGTTTAAAGGGTATTATAAGAGGTATATATCATGGCTGTAGGAAAAGTGCTTTATTGAGATGAAGGGAATTTCAGTGGGACGGTATAATGCAGTTCTAGTACAGTGCGCTACACTTAATTTATTACAGGATTATGCAGCGGTCCTAAATGAAACAAATGACGTTTGCTGAAATATTTCCACATTTATAAGCGCGCATTTTGCATGACTTTATTTTGACCTGCTTTAAGCCGGAATAATTTAAGGAGTATTGATTACTCTTTTTAAATTGAACTCTTTGTGCAAAACGTTTCTGTCAACAAATTTGGCAAATGCATTCCTGTGGAATCACTAACAGCTGGAAAGAGCTGCTTTAATTTAACGTAGCAAAGTGAAAATACAGCCTGTATGATTTTCTGATTACAGGCCTTGTTGTCAAACGAAATTGAGCAACATGTTTAAGTTAAGTTTTGGTTGGTCAATAATGGAATAGTTCACCCAAACATTAACATTCTGTCATCTTTTACTCAATGTCATTGTAGAACTGCACGATTAATCGTTAAAAGATGGCGATCTCGATTCACTGCGAGTACGTCATGTAAAGTTCTTTAGTGCGCTCGCATAGTTGCAATGTGAAGCCAAACCAAAACTAACTGAATGCATGTAATGTATCAAAACATGGACTTTGGTTCTGGCCTTGGTGCGGACTCTCAGGTGTGAAAACGACATAACGCTGATGTTTACGGTAGTGATCAAAATAGAGTAAATTACCTTTTGAAAGTAGCATGGCACTTCAATGATTTTATCAATTACGTCGTTACACCAGTAGGTGGAGACAAGACTTTTAAACTAATGTATTTGTCATTGAATCATTCATTCAAGCGATTTATTTGTTCAAAAAAGTGATGAAGAAGTTAAGGGAGTCATTGAATCATTCACTCAAACAGTTTAAAAAATATATCTAATTCATTCAGATTAATTAAACATTTTAAATAGACTGCAGCAATTAACATCTAGTCCAGGGGTGGGCAAACTACGGCCCGCGGGGCAGCATACGGCCCGTTAGGCTGTTTAATCCGGCCCGTCGAGTATTTAAAAAATTGTCTTAAGATCACATTCATTTAGCCTTTTTCTTGCAATACTTTGCATTATATATATATATATATATATATTGCGTTGCATATATTTGACAATCGGAATATCAGATATTTCATGCCATAGCTAACAAATGTAATAAAGGAAAAGTGACATAAAAGCAGATCATCGTTCATTCAGCGCTGTTGTGGCTGCGGTGTGTCACGTAACATGCAATGACGCGTCACCATGGAAACCAAACAGACAGCAACTTAAGCGCATAGACTTGTTGCACGTTAATGTTTTTTCCTTTTTTGGAAACTCACAGAGAAAAAAAATGTTTGGTAACCGCTTGCACACCTGTTTAGTTTTTCCTGTTTTGATTTGTCTGCTATTTAGTTTCTTGGCTCCTCTGGATTTGTGGATGTATCCTGACTGATTCCGTTTACCGACCTTTATCGCCCGGCTTTCGACTACGCTCCCCTGTCTGCCATTTAACATTACAGAACCCGGTTTTGTTCATTAAATGTTCTGATCTGCCTTTTGCTTTTTATGTTTTATTGTATTATTCTTAAAATAAATTTGTATATTCGTTTATTTCGGGGGGTTTTTTCCACAAATGTATGACTTTTGGAAGTGCAAATTGATTGCCGTATGCAGTTTTAATAAATTTTAATGAACCCTTCTGTCATTTTTACTCTAATTGTACACTTGCAGGTGTTTTGTTTCTAATTTACTGTTAGGCCCATTAAATAATAATAAGGATAAACAATATTTAAAAAGTATAGGCTATAATTATCTAACATCTGACTAATTAAAAATGAACCTCAAAACATAACATGCTAAATGGGGGATATCTAGCATAAATAATGTATTGTCAGAATGTCGTCTCTCAGTTGTTGAATTTCGCGCAGACGTTGCCACGTAAATGTGTTTGCTCAGCCCAATCTCGTGAAAGTGCGAATACCACGAATTGTATTTGTAGTGCTTATGATACGCAGTTTTCGTGTGCATATGATACTCACTTTATGGCGTGTAATAGGCACGCACTCCGCACCCCTAATCCTAACCAAGGGGTTTACAGTGCGTAGCATATTATGCACGCAAAAAAACATTTTTGGTGTATAAATGGCACGAGAAATAAAATTCGTGGTATAGATACATTACACACTTTCATGAGATCGTGTTTCATAATCTGCTACTGGGCCGGCCCTCTGTCAAATTTTAAAACCCAGTGTGGCCCTTGAGCCAAAAAGTTTGCCCACCCCTGATCTAGTCAGAACCTCTAGTAAATTACATGTTATTTAGTTTAGTTGTCTGTCCAGAATCGTGGGAGAATCGTGATGTCTGTTAAAAAACAAACAAAAAAAAGCGTGATTCTCTATTTGTCCAGAATCGTGCATCTGTCATTTCACACGTTCTTCTGTGAAACACAGGAATGCAAAACATTTGTGAAAGCACACAAAAAGCGCATTGAATATAATTTTTTTTTCTCCCATCACTTTTTTTTTTTTTTTTTTTTCATCACTGGATCCCTTGTGAAACTGACATTTGAATCTGCAATATATCTCATGAAGTGTTTGAGTAATACGAGAGGTCAGGTATAGATGGAAAACAGCATGTCACATCGCCGGAAGCTGCTGTCACTGCTTGACATTTCTTGTCAGCTACCCATTTTGTGGTATAAGCATCATCATCGTAGAAGTCAGAAGAGCTCAGCGTTCAAGAAGTCTGCAGTCAGCACAATGCACAACGAATGACAACATCATGCGTCTATTATTAACTCCTGCTGTCGTCTCGTGAAGCAAGAACCAGCGACACATGAACAACAGATCCACAGAATCTAGTAGTTAAAGGACTATTTGTGATTGGTTTTGTTCCATCCTCCTTATGTGTCCTTTTTTACTATTTACTATAATGTAGTAAGCTTATATTTCCAATTTGGCAAAGGACATTTTGAATGGTGATCGCTTTGGAAGAGTAAGTTCATGTTACCATGAAAAAATTGTCACCCCTTACAGTAACACTATTTTACAGTGTCCTTGTTACATGTACTTGCATAGCAATAACTGTAAATTATGCATAATTACATAATTACCCTATAGTAAGTACATGTAAATGCTTAATATTACTTAGCACTTAAATATATTGTAACACTGACACCTTAAAATAAAGTGTAACCCCCCTTACTATCTGAATAGTTTAATGGCTGCATATTAAATTATGCATTCAAGGTTGTAAAATTGTCAATGAAGGAAAACCTTTGGTTGCCACAACTTCCGTTTTCTACTATCTTGCAGATTCTCTCTCTCTCTCTCTCTCTCTCTCTCTCTCTCTCTCTCTCTCTCTCTCTCTCTCTCTCTCTCTCTCTCTCTCTCTCTCTCTCTCTCTCTCTCTCTCTCTCTCTCTCTCTCTCTCTCTCTCTCTCTCTCTCTCTCTCTCTCTCTCTCTCTCTCTCTCTCTCTCTCTCTCTCTCTCTCTCTCTCTCTCTCTCTCTCTCTCTCTCTCTCTCTCTCTCTCTCTCTCTCTCTCTCTCTCTCTCTCTCTCTCTCTGAAAGAATGTTTCCAGCTCTAATATTCAGTTTGCTGAAATACTGCTGCAGCATCACAACCCGTTCTCTTGTTTTCCTGGCGTCCTCTTGCAATTTTAATGCTGTCTTTAGTGAGCGTATGCGGAAGACGGCCCTCTCGGCTAGTTTTTGCTGAGGTCAGGGAAGGAATGACTGAGGAACTGAAAGTGAACAGCGGTTCAACCAAGTTCCTCAAGAACACAGGCGTGAATGTGAAGAGATTGAGAGAGACTGCAGCTGGTCATTAATTTGCATTTAAGGCGAGACACCCCAGGTGTCAACTAATAAATATCACCATACTACACTAGTTGATTGATTACATTAATAATAGCAAACATTTTTTGTATCACAAGTTTTCTGAAATGTTATGTTTAAATATGCAAATGAGGTGTTGTCTAACTAATTTGCATACATCTCTAGAACAAAAATCTGAACATTGGATGAAGTCAGGTTTATTGTTTCATTTATTTGATATGTGACCCTGGACTACAAAACCAGTCACATGGGTATTTTTTTTTTAAATTGAGATTTATACATCATATGAAAACTGAATAAATAAGCTTTTCATTGATGTATGGTTTGTGAGGATAGGACAATATTTGGCCGAGATACAACTATTGTAAATCTGGAATCTGAGGATGCAAAAAAAAATGGAAACATTGAGAAAATCGTCTTTAAAGTTGTATTTTATGTTCGTGATTGTGCTGCATTCACTCACAAAAATACATGTTTTATATATTTACAGTAGGAAATTTACAAAATATCTTCATGGAACATGATCTTAATATCCTAATGATTTTTGGCATAAAAGAAAAATCGATAATTTTGACCCATACAATGTATTGTTGGCTATTGCTACAAATATACCCGTGCGACATGTGACTGGTTTTCTGATCCAGAGTCACATATTAGAGCCACATATTAGAATAAAATGTTGTTTAAAATCAGGAAAATTATATATGAACAAACCCCTTTGTAAAAACCTTCATAATATAGATAAGATGGTGTATGTAAGTGTCACTGAAGTGGAGATTTCTGGCTCAATGTAGGAGGAAAAACTCATTTTGAGAAAACGGCCTTTAAAGATACTGTAATTGAAATCACAGATGCACATAGATAAAGTGCTCTTAAAGATAGTTAAAAGTGTATTTTAGATGTTTTCTTTCCACTAGTCTGAAAAAAAAACACTTTATGAAAAGCCAAAGCCTGTTTTTGCCTGTCGTGTCTCGCCTTAAGTGGCTGAATCTCATTAAAACATGTTCAGGTCACATTTCACCCCAGAATCTAAAGAGGTTTGATTTTTCTCGATGCAGTGAATCCAGACGCTGCTTTACTCTAATGGGAATCACTGAAACGAAAAACCCCGAGTGTACAGACATTTTTACTATAATAAAACGTGGGTTTAATAATCCATTTTAATGATTGCATTTTAAATTAACTCATTGTTTAATTTTAATTTAGATTAAATTTAAACAAAATAATTTCAAATCAATTACAAATTAAGTTTGCATAACCAAAGTCGGTAATAAAAAAAATTGTCCGGTACCGATAATTCTTCATATTTGAAAGCCGATAACCGATATATTGGCCGATAAATCTAAATCCAAATTTTTATATAATTTTTTTGGAGAGCCTGATTACAAAAACAAAAGTTTCACAATTAAAACCCATGTCCCAAACACACAATTATAATGTTCTCATTATAATTTTATGTAGCCGATATGACAGCACATGTTGCACTCAACCGTATTTTCCTTTTTGAAGTGATTACAATCATATTTCAAGCAATACAAAACCATTATGGCGAACATCTGAAGTGTCTCAGCTGAAGGAAATAATCAATTATTAATTGGATTTATCATATCGACCAAATTTTCTTATCAGGCCGATAACAATAACATTAAAAATGAACATATTGGCCGATGCCGATATAGCGAGCATCCCAAGGTTAAACCGTATTGACATTGAGTGTTACGATTTCTCCCATTCTTAAATGCTTAGATGGACCATTTCTAACTTTTCAAAATCGCCTTATTACTGTAATGCACAAAAAATATAATGTCAGATTCATTTAACCCTCAATAATCCAAAAAGAAAAGTGTGACATGTTCTTGACGTATTTCATGATTCATCTGACCGTCTTCATTAGTGAAGGGCAAACGGAGAAAGGGAAACCGTGACACATGAAGGAGCACCGCTGCCAGTCAGTCATTAGATCAGTGTATCTGCACTAACACACTCCGTGAAGCCTCGAGTTGCAGGAGGCTGGAGGGGAAAGGCTCATGAATGGAGATGAAGTGAGATCAATGATATTCATATATACTCGTCAGTCCTCAGCCTTCGAGTTTGTGTTTTAAAAGGCAAAAATGGTTCTATTGATTTATAACAGTATTAAGACTTGCTGCTTGTTTCATGCGTCATCATTAGGGTTGCAAAATTCCAGGAATTGGAAACTTTCCATGGGAATTAATGGGAATAAACTGGAAATTTGCTAAATTGCAGGTTAGCCTTACTGGAACTTAAATGTTGTTGGAAAAATACATCTTGCAGCAAAGTCTTGGTTAAAACATTGGTCATTGGGAATAAGTTTTTATTTATTTATTTAACATTCATTCTTTTTAGTTGTTCAATGAAATAATTCATTAAAGTTCTACTCACAAATAAATGTCAATAATTTTGACATGTCTGCTTATGACCAAACTAAATGTTTTGCATTTATGTTTGTGTATTATATAGTTTGTATAAATTCCAATTAATTTCCGTAAAAGTTTCCAACTTGGAAAAAAACCATAAAACAAACATCAGCCCTTATTTTACATGTTTGGACTGCAACTAATCTTGATTTCTTGTCATCTCTCCCCCTTTTCTCTGTTTTGATAGGAAAACAAGTCAGAACAAAGCTCTCTCAAGCGTTCAACCACTGGCTCAATGTCCCAGAGGATAAACTTCAGGTAAGGGTTTGTTTGTGTGTTTAGTGTTGCTGGATTGACTACGATGTTTAAATGCATTGTGGAAGGTGGGAAACATTTAAGTCCTTTGAATTGACTTGACTCTGTGATCATTTAGCCGTGCCAAACCATGCTTTTGAGGCAATTCTCAACAAAAAAATTTAAATGTTTTTTTTGTTTTTTTTACCCCAAAAACAAGAAATGAACTCATTCTTGAAATCTTTTTTTTTTTTTTTTTTTTTTGGTTCTCCATCCTTCCCAATGTTTCCCATTAGATTCAAAGCCCTTCTTTGGTTCAGAACCGTGATAATGCAGAAAGTAATTTTTATATTTTTATAATGCATATAGTAATGGATTATTATCTTAAATTTGGATCCATTTCTCAAACAAAGCTATTGCACTGGGCAATTTTGAGATTTATGACTCTTTGGCTCCTTTTTTGCCAATGGTTCTCTTTAGATTTTCATTAATGTGAATTTCATTGTACTATAGTTTAAAATTGTAATATGATGGTTTATTTTAATATGCATAAGCTATGTATTTTTGGAGGGCTGAATTAATCTGCATCTTGACAGACTTTTAGATTGGATCTCCCTGATTTTTGTGTCTGCCGAGGGCAAGGTTTAAACAGACATAAAGCAGCAGATGCGTTTCACTTCTGTTCTGCTCAAGAACTTGGCAGAAAACCTGCCTTTGGATGCTTTGAGCTGCTTTCTGAAAGACCTTTTAACAACCTACTGTCTTTGTTTGATCATTAAGAGAACAGTTGTTATCGCATTACACTGGCTTCTGTCTTGAATCACCAAGTAGTCTAAATGTTTCCTAACATTTAACACGACTTATGTTAATTAAGTATTCTTGTAGCAGTAATGAAGCTTTTACATGATCGTTTGCCAGCCTCTCTCTGACCTTTGCCTGTTTCTGAATTGCTGCTGCACCTTTAATACATTTATATGCAAATGGACTTGATTATGATATTTATATGTAGCTAATTATTGGTGGTCAGATGATTGTGATGTCATAACCTCAATTTGCATGACATTAATATTGATTTTTTTTTATTAATTTTTATTTTTATTTTTTTTTTGTGTGTGTGCAAGCCGGTTATTTAGTGTTTTATCTTGTTTTTTCTGCACTGGCATGGCAGAGACTGAAAATGATCAATGCAAATAGATTTGAGCTCTTATCCATCACATCATGGGCCATTTTCAGCATTCTGCCCTTCAGATTGAGTTTGCCGGAGGATAGTGTTACTGCAGAGAGAGAAATAAACGCACATGCAGGATCCCTGAAGCTTTTTTTGATCAGTGATTGATTTTGTCATTTACTCACAATCATGAAACTCCGAACTCATTTTGTATTTGGCTGAATAGAGAAAATTAGGCAAAATATGTTTTCCGTATAATGGGTCTCATTCATGAAACACGAGCAGAACGAATCTTTGTGTAAATCGTGTGTAAAGTGATTCTGGCGTAAAGTTTCGGATTCATTAAAATGTTCGTATTTCCCAAATGTTAGTTGGTACGAAAGAAATCTACACCTGCTCCCAGCCACGCGTAAATAGTGCGTTTAACATCCGAACGTTTTGCTCATTAATAAGGCTGCATTTTAATTCATCTTAATCGGGTACATATTTACACAGCATTTTGAAAAATATAGTAATTACATAGCCTACGGTTTTTCTTTTTACTTTTATTATGAGAGCCAGTAATAGCATCTGCAAACAGAACACAAGTCCGCAAGTCACAAGTGTTGCAGTCAAGCTTCATGTCGAACCATTTTCTTTTCACTTCTGGGACTGTTCAATTAACAGATGAAACTCCATTAACTGCATCTGCTGCCAAGCTTCCTTTTTTTTAGGACCTGATACGCCACTATGTACGCTTGAAAATAAAATGTGGCGTTTTGAATGAACTTCTGATAATAAAACTTCAATTTCTGCATCTGAGAAATTTCTCTTTTTCATTCGCTTTTGAGAAGACATGTTGAAATCCTTCGTTTGGTGTCATAATATGATGCCCATATATAGTTGTCAGTCGGATTTAATGGGCGGGATTTATGGTAATTGAGTGAGCGTGCACGCGCATCCCATTTACGACTGATTGGAATTCATTAACACACACACACACACTTCACTATCACATCTGACGTTTACGAAGTATTTGTGAATCAGGAGAAGAGTTTTCGGGAAGGTCTCTTTACGCGCAAATCACTCACATATTTACTCGTATATTTACGAATGTTTCATGAATGAGACCCAATGAAAGTATTTATTATTATTATATATTATAAAGGTGTGTGTGTGTTAGGGGTTGCACGACTACTGATTTCTGCTAGTCGATTTCTTATCAAAACAATATTCGAGTTACTCGACTACTCGTGGTTCATGCGACTGTAAATGAAAAGACATGAAATAGTTATTATCAATAAACCTTTATTAGCCCAATTCATAGCCTAATGCAACAATTACATATGTAAACTCTTAAAACATTATAATTATTATTTATGAGTATGACATTATTTAATTTTCATGTAACACAGAGTAAATCCAAATAAATATCCGTTTTTGCCTTTCATTTCATACGCAATCGCTTTTAGGGGCCGTTCACATATTGCGTCTTTTGCGCGCTAAAGTTTGTTATTTCAGTAATGTAGAGTGCGGCAGGCGCGCTCATAATGGAAGCGACGCGGTCGCGGCGCGCTCGTTTTTCCAGGCGCATCTATGCCGCGGCGAGATGAAAATGTCTCAACTTTTCAGAATTCCGCAAGAGGTGGGCAGGTTATGAGACAAAAACCAACCGATAAGCTTGCATTTCCGTAACAACATCGAAAGCTCGGCCGAACAGCTGACCATAGCTGTACAGGGCAAGTTTTTATTTCTCATTTCCATATATCTAGTGGTAAAGCTAATGCAAGGGCTAGAAATCATTAATCCTTTGCTGATACTTCCTCGTCAGCGCAGTTCATGTTTGCATAGCAACGACAGACGCCATGGGAGCGCAAGCACTTGTGGAAAGAAGGAGATCGAGCGTTTTTAGACGCGATATGTGAATGGCTCCTTACAGAGTTGGCAAATTACGATATTTTTGTCATCCTTGATGAAATACTTCCACACATCTGATGTGTGGTGTCTGATGGTGACGTTCGCCATTTTGAATTCATTTATGGTTAATGGGCGCTCGAGTAGTCGATTGTTTCCGACAGCGCCGAATAGTGGTTTAAGTAGTCGATCTCTCGACTACTCGACTAGTCTGTGCAAGCCCTAGTGTGTGTGTATATATATATATATATATATATATATATATATATATATATATATATATATATTAGGGCTGTCACTTTGCGTTCGAAAATCAATTGCACAATCGTTCGGACCAACCAACACAAGTTTCGAAAATGAAAACAGGGAATCGATTTTGACGGCCTTCTCTCGGTGCGCGTCCAGCTCGTCACGATACGCCCGTAGTGGACGTGCGTCACACAGCAACTGCAGGCTCTGACACACACACATAACAGCAGATTATACTTCTGCATAATGTGTCTCCTTTTACAAAAAATGTGAATTCTGCTGGTGTTCAGACAGTCTCATGCATACAGAATCGGGCTACAATCGCCTACGTATAGGCACGAAATTGTCTAACAATTATCTATTATCAATTATCTATTATCTAACAATTATCGCCTAATTGTTCACGAAACTTCACGCCAATAAATCATCAGTTGTCCGTGGATTTGGCGTTGAAAATGGAAACGTCTTTAGACATGGAAAATCGATTTTACAATCGATTCAATGAACACTTATGTCTCAAATCAAAAGTGTCAGCACTAATATATCTATATATAGGTGTATATATGTATGTGTATATGTATGCGCATGCACATTTTCTTTTTGGTACACAATTTTTATTTTTTATTTCCTAACCCTGTCAAGCTCCAGAATTACTCTAAGCATCATAAAACTGCCTAGGCTACAAGTCTTCTGAAGTTATACCGATGTTATATTCGTGTGGAGAACAGACTGAAATTAAGTCGTTATTGATTGATAATCTTTTGCCACCGCTGTCAAATCTCATTCACATTTGTGTTCAATTAAAAAACGCAGCACCTGTTTGTGCCAGGATTGATGTCACCTGCTCCAAACGCCACTGCAATATTATGGTTTCTTTGTTCCTTCTGAACCATTTGGATTATTAGTACAGACCACAGACAGTCATTAGACTATTAGTTTCTACATTTTCGTTAAATGTTTAGCTGTGCTAGTCTTTTCTCCCTGTTTGTGACGTATATCTGAGTGAAACGGCTTCTGGAACATGAACAAATGTGGGCGGGGCTTGATTTTGTCTGAGAGGAATTGATTGGATGGTTGTGGTTTGCTATTGGATGCATCTCATGTGAGTGACAGGTTGCCCCGCCCTCATCATCATCTCAGAAGAGATTTCGCTGCAAGATATTCTGATTCAAGATTACGGGCCACATGAATTTAACAAGATGTGCACAGATAAATCAGTTATAATAAATACTGCAATATTCCATAAATGGAAAAAAAATGTTTTTCATTTTGAATTCACGTGACCTTAATATTGATTACGCACAATGCATAAATGAGTTACAGTATTGATTATCAGTGATCGTCTTAAATTAGGGTCTGCTTCTGAAACAAGGCTATTGTTTGACTTTGGAAGACTTCAAATACAATGCACAAGATGAGTGCATACAAGTCTATTTATATGGTTTAACTCTACAACAGCTGTTGTTTCTAAGGCGAGACACTACAGGAAAAACCTTTTATATATAATATAATATAATATAATATAATATAATATAATATAATATAATATAATATATATATATATATATATATATATATATATATATATATATATATATATATATATATATGTATGAAGAGTTCAAATGCAAAAGCCTCTAAGTGCCATCAGAAATTTTCTTCTAGAATGATCATTTTTATCTATCTCGTATATATTTAAGTTCAGTAATTTCACTTAAATGACAATTAATACCTGTAGGTAATTTTCATTGGCATTTAAGTGAAATTACGGAACTTAAATATGCAAGCTTGATAAAAATGATCATTCTAGAAGAACATTTCTGATGGCACTTAGAGGCTTTTGCATTTGAACTATGTATCTATATCTATATAAAAATCTTGGCCAATACCGATAATTCTTTATATTTGAAAGCCGATAACCGATATATTGGCCGATAAATCTAAATCCAAATTTTTATATAATTTGAGAGCCTGATTACAAAAACAAAAGTCTCACCATTAAAATCCAAGTCCCAAAACACACAATTATAATGTTCTCATTATAATTTTATGTAGCCGATATGACAGCACATGTTGCACTTAACCGTATTTTCCTTTTTTGAATCATATTTTAAGCAATTAAAAACCATCATGTTCAACATTGCGCATCTGAAGTGTCTCAGCTGAAGGAAATAATCCATTATTTATCGGCTTTAATATATCGGCCAAATTTTCTTATCAGGCCGATAACATCAAAAATAAACATATATCGGCCGATACCGATATGATGGCCGATATATCGTGCATCCCTACTCGTAACCTTCATCAGAATAATTTCCTCTTGCAGAATCTCTTCTCTGATGACGAGGGCGGAGCAACCTGTCAATCACATGAGATCCACCAATAGCAAACCACAACCGTCCAAGCCCCGCCCTACATGTGTT
Source organism: Squalius cephalus (assembly GCF_949319135.1). Lineage (NCBI taxonomy): Eukaryota > Metazoa > Chordata > Actinopteri > Cypriniformes > Leuciscidae > Squalius > Squalius cephalus. The sequence goes on from NC_137142.1 coordinate 33,708,444, forward strand.
CTTGTTCCAGCAAGCGTTTCAGATATACGTCACAAATAGGGAAGAAAAGACTTCTGTTTCATGCTGACTTTAAGTTGTGTGCATATATGATGTGACAGGACAGATATATTGTTATAGCGAGCGTTGTTAATTAGCATTAAACGTACTGAAGGCTTTAGTCTGCGAGCGATCATACTGCACTAAGCTATGCTAATCTTGTCATTGTGAATCAGCTGATCTCCGTCAGTGCGTTATGTTATCTGCTAAGTCCGTCAGATCACATTCGCCCGGCTGTTCAACAGCTCTCCTTTTATCCTGAATATTTCATTAAAGCTCTTCTGGCAGGGGAAAGTCAGGCGTTCGTGTCAGTTACGCTGTTTTACGGAGCCTGTCGTCTCCGCTTCCACGTTTATTTGATCTTGTGAATGGAAAACATCTTCCCTTTGGATGTGTGTACTGTGTAGAAGCTCTAGTTGAATCATTATAAGGGTTGTTTATATCAGGTAAGGGTTTTTTTCTGCCGTACATGGTGTGAACTTTGAATCATTCAAGCAATTTTCATGTTCATAATACGGGACAGTTTTTACACTCATTGTGTTTGTTGTGATGAAGGCAAGAATTTTGTAATTTTGAAGATGTCATTTGTTTAGTTTCTAATAAAGTAGATATTTTGATCATGAAGCTGTAGTAAATGCCTGGTCGTTTGCTTTGACAGAAATTCAGTTGAAGTCTGAAACTCAAAATCATTTAGTAGATGAACCTCAAATTTGATGAATGTCCATCACTCATATTTTGACATTGCAGGAACATTTTGATTGAATGATTTAATATGCATTGATTTTCTAGTCAATTAAGTAAGTGATGTATCTTTTCTTTGAAGTCACTAATGGACTCATCATGAGTCAAGATCCGAAAATGAACCGTACAAGTTGTGCATGTGTGAGGAACAGATGACGAGTCTTTATTCAATCTTCCCCTCCGCTGTAACTCGCAGTGTTTGATTGCAGTGACACATGAGAAGCAATGGCGTCAGCGCTCTATTTTTATAGTGCATATGATTGTATTGTCTATTTCAGAGCTTTAGGGAACGGTAGGATTGTCAGTGAAATATCAGACATTTTAGAATAGATATATTGTATGACTTCAGAAGCCGTTAAATATAGTGCACGCGCCTTGCTGTGCTATTTACCATTTTTGGAGCTTGCTAGTATAAAATCACATCCTCTTGTTTGTTATGTGAAAAACTGGAGCGCAGACATTCTGCCTACGAATTTGGGCTGAACGATTAATTAAAACAAATGAGAAACTATTAAAACCAAAAAATCTGATTTATGTAAATTAATACATGAGCTGTATTTTTTTCATTAGCTGGGTTTCCATTCAAACGACAAACGTGAAGCGAATCTTTTCAAAGTTCGCAAAAAAAATTACAAATGCGAATTAGGTGCGTTTCCATCAAGTTGTTCGAGCGGATGATGGTGGTATTGGTAACCTAGCAACCAACCGTAAATAACACCGTCAGCGGAAACTGCCGATTGGTCACATGGGTTTAATGTCCGCTACGTCAGAATTTATTTGGCTAATGCGTTTCCATCTTCTATTATTCGCATTAAGTCAAAGACAACCTCCTCGAAATTTGGTGCTTCCATCTCTCGTTTCTGATGCGATACTTCAAAATGCGCAATAAAAACAGGGTGATTGAAACATGGGTATTGTAAGCTCTCATTTCAAAATTAAGAAATTAAGACATAAATGGTAGTATTATAATTTTACAGTTGCACTGTTAAAAAATTACTATAACAATACATTTTACAGTGCATTACAATAGTTATTTATTTTGTATTATTATTATTATTATTATATTATATTTAATTCTATATAATAATAATAAATAAAGTTATTATATAGAAAAATGTATATATAATTACAGATTTTTTGCAATATTTTTTATTTAACCTGATTGTTTAACCTGAAAAAAGCACACGGAAACCATTTCTTAAAAAAAGTGTTTTTCTTATCATAATTGATTTATTTATATATATACACACACACACACACACACACACACACACACACACACACACACACACACACACACACACACACACACACACACACACACACACACACACACACACACACACACACACACACACACACACACTCCCCTAAAGTATTATTAGGAACACCTGTTCAATTTCTCATTAATGCAATTATCTAATCAACCAATCACATGGCAGTTGCTTCAATGCATTTAGGGGTGTGGTCCTGGTCAAGACAATCTCCTGAACTCCAAACTGAATGTCAGAATGGGAAAGAAAGGTGATTTAAGCAATTTTGAGCATGGCATGGTTGTTGGTGCCAGACGGGCCGGTCTGAGTATTTCACAATCTGCTCAGTTACTGGGATTTTCACGCACAAGCATTTCTAGGGTTTACAAAGAATGGTGTGAAAAGGGAAAAACATCCAGTATGCGGCAGTCCTGTGGGCGAAAATGCCTTGTTGATGCTAGAGGTCAGAGGAGAATGGGCCGACTGATTCAAGCTGATAGAAGAGCAACTTTGACTGAAATAACCACTCGTTACAACCGAGGTATGCAGCAAAGCATTTGTGAAGCCACAACACGCACAACCTTGAGGCGGATGGGCTACAACAGCAGAAGACCCCACCGGGTACCACTCATCTCCACTACAAATAGGAAAAAGAGGCTACAATTTGCACGAGCTCACCAAATTTGGACAGTTGAAGACTGGACAAATGTTGCCTGGTCTGAGTCTCGATTTCTGTTGAGACATTCAGATGGTAGAGTCAGAATTTGGCGTAAACAGAATGAGAACATGGATCCATCATGCCTTGTTACCACTGTGCAGGCTGGTGGTGGTGGTGTAATGGTGTGGGGGATGTTTTCTTGGCACACTTTAGGCCCCTTAGTGCCAATTGGGCATCGTTTAAATGCCACGGCCTACCTGAGCATTGTTTCTGACCATGTCCATCCCTTTATGACCACCATGTACCCATCCTCTGATGGCTACTTCCAGCAGGATAATGCACCATGTCACAAAGCTCGAATCATTTCAAATTGGTTTCTTGAACATGACAATGAGTTCACTGTACTAAAATGGCCCCCACAGTCACCAGATCTCAACCCAATAGAGCATCTTTGGGATGTGGTGGAACGGGAGCTTCGTGCCCTGGATGTGCATCCCACAAATCTCCATCAACTGCAAGATGCTATCCTATCAATATGGCCCAACATTTCTAAAGAATGCTTTCAGCACCTTGTTGAATCAATGCCACGTAGAATTAAGGCAGTTCTGAAGGCGAAAGGGGGTCAAACACAGTATTAGTATGGTGTTCCTAATAATCCTTTAGATGAGTGTATATCTCATAATTTAATTTTATATATATAAATAATAATTAATAATAAATAATTATTATTAAATAAATTAAATAAAAAATAAAAAAAACTTTTTTACTCAAATCATTGTCAGAAAGAAAATATGTATTTGGAATGATGTCATGTCGCAGTAACCATTTTAGTGTATATTTTTTTTCCAAACCATTTTTGAGGAGCATCATCGGAAGGATATTTCAGTAACCGGCCCTGTTGTGTGTAATAACCAGATGATTGTGTGTGTTCAGCGTTCATGTTCAAGTCTTTCCTCTGGCGAGTGTTGACGTCATTGTAATGATCTGAAGCGGTGGCTATTTCTGTGTCCTCACAGTATCTGTGCGGAGGGCCGTTTCTGAATCATATTCAGGGCTGGTTGGTAATCAAGCGATTGCTCATGTTTCTGACCCGTCTGGTTGAGTCCTCCCTGTGGCGTGGTTTAGTTTATCTGGCTGTAAACTCTTCATGAACCCGTCAGCATGTCTGAGCGAACACAGCGACTCCAGCGATTCAGCTCATGTTAAACTGAACAGGCTGAAATCTGAAAATATAAATCATAAATCCTGAGCTGATAATACTCGTATTGGATGTTCACTGAATAGTGTCACTGTTTCCTCACAAACATTGATTTTCTGCCTGAAACCAAATATTGACTGTTTCTTGCTGAGAACTATATTTCTTTAGACTAGAGGACTTGTTCTCTCACCCAGTTTCGTGTGTGTGTGTGTGTTTGTGTGTGTCTCTGTGTCTGTGTGTCAATAGCTGTTTCCATTACCCTTCAAATTGCGCAAATTGAAATTGCGAATTGAAAATGCGCCCAATGGAAATTTCGCAAAAACTCCCATTTATCGCAAAAAAGTTTTTCCGCTCACATGAGGAGGTTTTTCAGGCAATTGGAAAAATAAATATTTTGCAAAACTGCCATGGAAACTATTTTTGCACATTTACAGGTCACCTGACGTAGATGACGCGGTGTGTTTGGACAGAAGACGAGACGGAGCTCTTTATTAAATTCATAAAAGACAGAAGAATTACAGGAATACTGGATTCTAAACCTCAAAGAAATGCCACAATCAAGAGCTCGAAGCAGAAATGAGGGAGAAACACCCAGAAACTCCTCATATGTGCCGCTCACAAGTATAATAAGGGTCGTTCCTTACCATTAATGCTTGGAAAACACACATACATCTCCTTTGATTAATAATGATGGCCAGTGCAGTGGCTGAGATATACATAAACCAACCCAACATCCGTCACCATGATTTTTGGAAGGACTTATCGTGAGAGGAAAAAATTAAGTTTTAGTCGCATAACATCGGTTAATGGAAACGCCATCATTTCGCAATAGTTTTTGGCCACATTTAGGAAAAATAAAATAAAATAATAATAATCGCAAAAGTTTTGTACAAATCTGTAATGGAAATGTTAATTTTGTAATGTTTGTGTAAGTGAAGAGGGTTCAAAGTAGTCAAGTCAGCTTTATTTCTATAACGCATTATACAATAGTTTGTTTCAAAGCAGCTTTACAGTGATAACAGGAAAATTATGCATTTCGGATGTTCGGTTGTAAAGATCATCAAATATTAATTTCATCTTCTATAAAGCAGTTCTGCAAAAATTTAGGTCATCGTCCAGCTCATTCAAGATCAATAATTATGTTGAATATTAAGTGGCAGAAATCCTGTTTTCATGAGATGTTTGGGAAGTTTCTTAGGAGTTTGTGACTGGACCTCAGTGTGTTATAATATATCTGAGTTAATGCACTTCCGTCAGACGTCAGAATTCTGAATCAAATGATTCAATAAAAGTTGGTGAATCCCCAATAAATATGTCCATGTCATTTCCACCCCCCAAAAAAGCAAAAACACAAAATTATATTTTGCATAAAGGAAATGCAACCTATTTTTCATTTTAAGGTTGTTGATTTGCATTGTGAAAATTCATGAGCTAATTGTGTGTTGTAGTGTAATTTTCATGAAGTGAGTGAGAAAATAATGTCACTGCTTATAAAGAATTAGTCTTAAAGTCCCCCTGTGGTGTAAATCCAGCTTTTAATGTTGTTTGTGTCTAAATGGTGTTTTTAATATGCTTTAAGACAAACCATGTGTAAGTTCATAAGTCGACAGCATTGCTGAGTATTTCCTCCTTAAAACTGCAGTGAACCAAAGACAGTCTCAAAAACACAATCGCTGGTGTTTCTGACGTCACAAACTACCTTGTAACCAATCAGATCAACGTGTGATCGTCAACCAGTGGATCTCTGAGCTGAGGGAGTGAGTGGAGGCGGGGCTCATTTGCGTATTCATAGAACCGTGCATACTAAATGAGGCAAGGGTGTCAAGTTACATTCAAGATATTTTAAGGCATGAATTGTTTCAAGGAAAAAATGGTTTAAATGTCATTCTGGTGATCAAAGATGAGTTGTAAGGGACACAGTTATTGACTGCATGAGCGGATACTCTGAAACTCGTTCAGTTTGATCTTTTTGTCTCTCGAGTGCGACAGTTACATCAGATCTATACCCAACATGATTTAGTTAATTCAGGCTATCAAACCTGCGTTCACACCGACCATGTTTAAATCGCTGTAGGCCGATTAACTAGAACACTACCAGAGGCTGATTAAGATTTTTATTCATTTTTTGCTGGCATTTGCAAGCAAGCTAGTAACATGGATGATGTCATCGAAGGATGATGTAATGCTTCTCAAATGCAGACAAATTCAGGAGTAATCCTAATCTTGGAAGGAATTCAGACAGTAAGATAGTTGAACACATCAGAATCAGCGCTTGTTCTTACAGATGTCACCCTGATATGCAGTGAATCCGAGGTGTGTGTGTGTATAGAGGCACCTCACTATAAGAAGCATGCTTTCAGGATAAACGTCTGACTCTGGCCACATGTTATAGTTTACTGTCAGCGCGCTTCAGCTTCCGTGCGAGAGCTTCTCAGAGCAGCTCTTGATACACACTCGTTAAGGTCAACCTCGTCTCGGAAATCTTTCTGCTGGCGGTTTTCCTTTCCCTCCGTTCACCGTGTGTGTGTGTGTGTGAAGCGGAAGCCAACACTGACGCCCCCTGGTGGAGGTTCCGGTGCCGCAGCTTTTGTTGTGTTTCCATGTTGAGTTTTCTAGTTCTGTTGTGTTGAAAAGTTCAAGTGTGTCTTAAGAAGGTTTTACAGTGGGCTGGTGGACTTGGTCTAAATGCAGTTCTGGTCCTGGTGACTTTTAGGAAATCAAAGGCCTGTTTCACAGCATGTATCATTCAAAAAAAAAAAAAAAAAAACTTTTTAGGATTCATGTATTTTTCTATATCTGATGCATATTTATTAGTCATAAATAAATTAAACTGGTAAGATTTCTGCACTCAAATTTGTTTTCAAAATGAATTTATTTCTTAGAATCTGTTCATTCAACAATTACGTATATGAACATGGTTAATAAATGGCTAGCTGTGAATCAAGCACTATTCAATTAGTGTATTGGATTGAAACAAATCTGATTGACAAATATATAAACCTGGTTATAGTGTTTTTAAAATGCATTCAGTTTATTAGCACTGTTGCAGAAATCTGCATGACATAATTGGCATATGCAATAAATATGTCATTTAAATGAATGGAAACTTTGTATCAAATTCAAATGCATGAATCTTAAATGTAGGCCTAAATATTTTGAGTATCCGCAGGTTGCATGGATTTGTTTTGGCTCACACTGCTGTGATTTACTGCGTGTGTGTGTGTGTGTGTGTGGTTAGTCAGTAAAAGCGTGTTTGTTGTCCTGTCTGTGGAGTAACAGGTCATATGAGGTCGTGTTCAGAGCGCTGACGCAGCACGCATGCACACACACACGCACGCACACACACACACACACACACACACACACACACACACACACACACACTGCTCGACTCAAGCTCCGGTGTCATCGATGATCACTTTAACAAGTGAATCCGTTACCCAGCCTCCCCTCTGCTCACCATATGTTCCCTATCAGCGCTCGAGTGTGTGTGTGTGTGTTTCAGTGCTGAACGCAGATTCACTCGTCAAGATCTTCACCTGTTCTTTCTGGATTTATGGTATTCGATTGTTTATATCGTATATAGAATTTATATAATTAAGTGAGATATCATATATTCTCTTGTACTATATTGTAAAAAATATTAATGTAGATAGATTTTCAGTGAGAGATTGTGTGTGTTGTGCTGCTGCATTTTACATAATGTGTTTTATATTATATACATATAAAAGTGTTTTTTTTTTTGTTTTTTTTAGCAGTAGGCTATCATATTGAGATTTAATTACTGATGCATTAAAATAACTATTAAATTGGTCTACACTGACATCTTCATAATTGTTTTCATTTTTTTTTTCTTTCATCTAATAGTAGGGATGCACCAATATCAGTATCACGCCCGGTATAATGATTTTAACTTGATTAGCACAAGTGACAATAATAAATTGTACATTTGATTATATTATATTACAGTAGTCAACATTTGAAGTGGATCAGAAAAGTTCATCAAAGTTGTCCTATAAGACAAGAACAGGTTTTGTTAAAAATTCATGTATAACTTTGATGAAAGGTTTTGATCCACTTCAAATGTTGACAGCTGTGTGTGTGTGTGTGTGTGTGTGTGTGTGTGTATTCTATTAAAAATATATACTCACCTGTTATCTTCACAAAAGGAAAGCTTGGTTTAGATTTAATTATGGTAAAATACAATGAATGCATTTCTTTGGAGTGAAGCTTTTCATTATATTAATAAAAAGAAATAGCAGTGGGCAGTCATTAAGATTTAATTAGTTGCATACAGATGGTTATAATTTCAGATTTTAAATTGGCCTGTATTTATTAGTAGTAATTTTGGATCTCTTGTTTCCAAGAATTATTTAATTGTATATGTATAAATGTATACTCTCAGTAGGCCTGTGTGTGTGTGTGTGTGTGTGCAACAAAGTTTCTGCGGGTTTAGACAAACACCTTTTTCCTACACAGTAATCGTGCATTTAATGATCAGCGATGTAGTTCTGCTCTCAGGGAGTCTCGTGAACGTGTGTGATGACCTTCACTGAACACACACTGATGGAAAGTCTGCATTTCAGACACACCCTGATTGTAAACACTCCTGTGTAATACAGTGCAGTGTGTGTGTGTGTGTGTGTGAGCCGCTGCTGCTCTCTGCAGGCCGTCACCTGCATTACAGCTCGTGTGGTCCGTACACGTCTCTGCTGAACATCTGAGATGGACTGGTGGTGTTTACATCTAGTATTAAGTCCTGTAATCACTTTTTCATGATTGCATACACATCACATACACACAGACTTCACAACTGACCCGTCACATGATCTGAGCCATGTTGATATCAGTCGTACCAAAGTATTGTTTGCAGGCTTGTTTATGTGTGTATTTCAGCATTTCAGATTAGAAGCAGTGTTTGATTGACAGGTGAGTAGGCCTGTCAATCATTGTTGTCAGTCAAAGTTTTTATGTTGTGCTTTTCACAGTACACAATAATTCAAAGTAGCTTTACAGAAAATCAAGATGTATAATAGTTTCTAAAATCGCATTTAGCAGAGCTGGGTGACAGCTTATATTTTATGATGCAAGCAGTTAAAATTGGCTATTTATGCGAGAATACTGTATGTATGCTGAAAGTTGGACATACTTTATATAAAAAGCTGTGCAATAACAGGTACATTTGCAACTAAATAAAAAAACTAGATTGGTTATAGTATATATTGCTTCAAGTACTGTAAGTAATAGTATGTGGATAAAGTTGGATATAATATATACAACTTTATTTAGTAATGCAATGATAATATAACTTTTATATAACCAGATTTAATGTTGTATGATAGCAGTGAGCTATTATAGTAAATTGATTACCATTGCATGTAAAATGGTTTTAAGTTTTAAATGGTCCTATATTTATTAATACTGTGTAGTGATATAATATTCTAGTTTTAAATTGATTCAATTAAATTATTTCTTTAAATAAATAAATAAATAAATAAATAAAAATCTGGTAGTTGAGATTTGTGATATAATATATAATAACATACCGGTCAAGTTTGGAAACATTAATGTTTTTGAAAGAAGTCTCTTCTACTCATCATGGCTGCATTTATTTGATCAAAACTACAGTAAAAATTGTGAAATGCTATTATAATGTAAATCATCTGTTTTCTATGTGAATATACAGTAAAGTGTAATTTATTCCTGTGATCAAAGCTGAATGTTCAGCATCATTACTCCAGTCTTCAGTGTCACATGATCCTTCAGAAATCTCTCTAATATGATGATTTGATGATCAAGAAACATTTGATTTTGTTATTTAAGTAAAAAAAAAAAAAGAACAGCAAAATGTGGGATCAGTAATTCCTTTCTTTTTTTAAAGAAATTAATCGTTTTATTCAGCAAGGACGTGTTCAGTTGATAAATGGTGATAGTAAAGAATTATATTTTAAATAAATGCTGTTCTTTTTAACTTTATACATCAATTAATCCTGAAAAAGCATCACAGTTTCCACACAAATATGAAGCAGCACAACAGTTTTCAATATTGATAATAATAATAAATGTTTCTTGAGCATCAAATCATCATATTAGAGTGATTTCTGAAGGATCATGTGACACTGAAGACTGGAGTAATGATGCTGAAAATTCAGCTTTGATCACAGGAATAAATTATACTTTACTGTATAATCACATGGAAAAGTTATTTTAAATTGTAATAATATTTCACAATATTACAAATTCTTTTTGTGTGTTTTTTTTTTTTTTTTTTTTTTTTTTTTTATCAAATAAATGCAGGCTTGATGAGCAGAAGCATTAATGCTTCTTTCAAAATCATTCAAAATAGTTATGTTTCCAAACTTTTGACCAGTAGAGTGTGTGTGTGTGTGTGTATATATGGGTCAATGACGTGACGGGTCATTTTTTTGTCCAAAGGCCTTAATAATAATAAAAAAACAAATATATCACATCCAAAGTATGTAAGGTAGTACAACTTGATCTCTTTTACTGAATCCAAAAGGTTTTAATTATATTTTACTACATATAAAGGTATTTGAAAGATTTTGAAGTGTCAAAAGGTCATTCGGTAAAACCGATATAGTAAATATTTAAATGGAATAATATTGTTTTTAATAACTAAAGGAGCTACAATTATACAAATATAAAGCAGATAAAGCTCTTTTTTTTTACATTTCCCCTTTTCTCCTTTCCCTGTGCGATGTTTTACTTGAATATGTTGTAGTGTTTAGAGTAGTCCAATAAATGATTACATTTATGAGATCAGTGATCATTTGTTTTAATATTTCTTCTGTGGTACACACTATATACTATCTCAACATCAATGTCAAATCAGTTTTTAACTTTCAAATCAGTGGTTAAACCCAATGACTTTTTTGGTGACAAATTTTTTCCATCTTGTAAAAAATGACAAAAAACAGTGTTGATTGTACAAACCACAAAATCTTATTGTTAACAGGTAAACTAAAAAATGGTTTCAAATATAGTTATATCTCCATTCTATTTTTTTACAAACCTTATTCGTCAATGACCCGTATATATATATATATATATATATCTCATCGTCCAGCTCTAATCTGCTAATGCACGTTTCTGACTCGCTCTGAATATGATTTGAGTGATTTGATTATTTCCGACTCTATTATACGTGTAAAGCACCTGTAGACTGAATATCATTGATCTGGTCTTCATACTGATCTTCTATTTGGTGTCCTCAGGTCATTATCGAGGTGACGGAGATGCTGCACAATGCGAGTCTGCTGATCGACGACATCGAGGACAGCTCTAAGCTGCGGCGAGGCTATCCGGTGGCCCACAGCATCTACGGCGTCCCGTCCGTCATCAACTCCGCCAACTACGTCTACTTCCTGGGCCTGGAGAAGGTGCTGATGCTGGAGCACCCCGAGGCGGTGCGAGTCTTCACCCGGCAGCTCCTGGAGCTGCACCGTGGACAGGGCCTGGACATCCACTGGCGGGACACGTACACCTGTCCCAGCGAGAGCGAGTACCGGGCCATGGTGCTCCAGAAGACCGGCGGGCTCTTCGGCCTCGCTGTGGGACTCATGCAGCTCTTCTCCGACTGGAAACGTGATCTAAAGCCTCTTTTAGACACTTTAGGCCTTTACTTTCAGATACGGGACGACTACGCCAATCTGAATTCGCGAGAGTACACCGCCAACAAGAGCTTCTGCGAAGACCTGACGGAGGGAAAGTTCTCCTTTCCCACTATTCACGCCATCTGGTCCCGTCCCGAGAGCACGCAGGTGCAGAATATCCTGAGGCAGCGCACGGAGAACCTGGATATTAAACGCTACTGCGTTGACTACCTGGAGAAGGTGGGATCGTTCGCATACACGCGCCACACGCTGAGGGATCTGGAAGCGGAGGCGTATCGGCTCATCAAGGAGCTCGGAGGGAATCCCGAACTGGAGGCCTTGATGGAGCATCTGAGTCGCATGTATAAAGAGCCGGAGGGCGGGGCTTCTGCTGGCCAATCAGAAGAGCCTGAGGGCGGGGCTTCTGCTGACCAATAAAGAGCATGGGGGCAGGGCTTCTGCTGGCCAATAAAAAGAACATGGGGCGGAGCTTCTGCTGGCTAAGCAAAATAAAATGGGGGTGAAGCTTCTGCTGGCCAATCCATAGAGCTTGGGGGCGGAGCTGCAGCCAGCCAAGCAAAACAGTGATTGGGGTTCATCGCGTCTGAACACTGAACTGACTTCTCAAACTTTTCTTCTCCACAGCAAATTGCCTTCAGTCCAAAGTCTCTCATTGTGTCTCGTATTTCAAGTTGTTACTGGAGTATGAAGTGAAGAAGAAACTGTTCTGGTGGAGAGATGCTGCTCGCTTCAGTATGAATGACAACCGTTACAGACTGACGGATGAAACACATTAACTTTAAACAGTCACTCGTTTCACCTCAAAATCAAAGCAAATACCATTTTTTTGCTTTAAATGGTAAAGATCCATATAAATTTGGCTTCATTTTGTTAAATTTTTTTTTTGGCAGTGTCAATTATTTAGGACAATAATATAATTTCAATAATAATTTTAACTTATTATTATTAGTAGTAGTAGCAGTAGTATATTTAAACATATTTAAATGTCTGTTGTACTGCCTCTAATAGAATGTTTAAATCAGTAAATAATGTTATTGTAATGGAATAAAAATTTAGTGAAAATAATTTGGGAATAATTGGAATGTCCAGACACACAATAATGTGAAATTAGTTTATATACACTTCGTGTGTGTGTATATAATTACATTATATATATATATATATATATATACACACACAAACAATAATTACAATTTTTTTTATATATATAAAAAATGTTATTTTTGCTTATGATTTTGGGGTGAAATGTGACCTGCACATTTTTGTGAATTTTATTTGTCATTAAAATATTATTAAATAAGAGCTGATTGCCTCTCCCGAGTGAACCGAGTAAAAATCTTGTTGTTGCCTGTAGTTTTGCAGATGCTGAAGTTGAAACGAGGCCTTTAACACTCCTGGAATGAAGCTCGTGTCTTTCTACATTTTAGCAGCTTTTGGTTTTGGTGACTGATGTTGATGATGGTGAGAGTTAAAGATGGATCTGTCACTTTTGGTGCTCGAATACCTCTGAAATAGTGAACTGGGATCTCAGTGTTTGATGTATGAAAGGTCACTGGCTTTGACCTTTGATAATATGTGCACATTTGTTTAGACTCGTATAGCTGAGGTCAATGTTTTCAGGAAACACTTCTGTTCTGTGAATAAACACACTTTCATACACTACAGTCTTCCTCGAGTGTGTGTTGAGCTGCTGTGTGTTTTTCTCATGAAGATGAAACTAATGTACATTGCATGCATGAATAGATTTACTACTTTCATGTAATATGAAGAATAATTGTCATGTGTTTACTAGTTGGATATTTATTGTGGGTAAAAAGTAGCGGCTCCTGATACGATGCTAATCTTACAAGTCAGTTGCATTGTCAGATCATTGACAGAAATGACAGAACAGAATCTCAACACTTGGTGGCGCAATAGAGACACAAAAGCAACAGCTAGAATTACATTAGAATAGAGCAGGGAAGTAAGTAGTGATTTTATAAATATGAAAAAAAATTCACATTTTATTATCCTCATTAAGGTTGTTTGTGCTCCAGCTTTGCTGTGCCACTTCAGCAGGTTTCACAAGTTGGTGTGGAAAATATATTTTCTGAACTACATAAAAACCTGAGAGAAACTAATGAAAACTATAACTTTAAATGGAAATATGTTGCAAAAGAATTAATGGTGTACTTAGTGTTAAGAGGTTTGTTGAAGTATCAAGCAGAATTAAAGTGCACTGTGTGTGTGTGTGCATATCGTCCTGCAGCATTTGTGCTCCAGACATGAGTGCGGTTTCTTAGGATTTTCTTTTCTTTAAAACAGAATAGATGAAAAGCTATATTTAAACAAACAAAATAAATAAATAAACATCTAAAAGAGTGATAAATATTTTACATTAAGGTGCGATATTTACCCCCTTGTATTTACACTGCAATTACAACTGCAGAAATTCTGAGATTAATGTTTAAACTATTACAATTTTGAATATAGAAATATGTAATGGGAAAAAATAAACTAAAACCGCCAGTAGATGGCGCCAAGTTGCGTCTTAATGAGCGAGTCATTTATTAGAGGATTCATTTAAACACGCGGATTCATTTAGTAACGAAACTGCAGTGTTTCTACGTATCGGTTCGTTTAATTATTGTTTTGTTTATTTATTTAGTTATTTTGCGCAATAGTTTGCAATTTGGGGGCATTTTTTCAGCAAGAACCAGTTTTTTTTTACCCTGAAGTAAAACATATAGCTAGCTGTATATAGCCTATCTATGGCTATATAATAGTCTATAGGCCTAAGTAAAATAAAAGCAAAACATTTAAAAACAACATTTAACAGCATGTCGTGTCCATTAACCAACATAAGAGAATCGTGAACACGCGAATGCGTTATTATAATTATTAAAATAGTAGCCTAATTTAAAATCGCAGAGGGACTTTTTTTTTTCTAAGTGAAATCAGACGGAAAAACCTGGAGAAGTTTGAGAAATTCATGACGAACCAATCGACGTAGAAAAATATTTAATGTTTCTCGCATGAAAACGAGGCTAGTCTCCTCAATGTTGCTGTTGATGATTAAACACTGAAAATACATTTCTCATAAATAAAATATGACCTATTTAATTGACTGTAGGCTACTCCCTCACAGTACTTTATTTATTAATTTTTCCATTTAATAAACAATATGGCATTCAACGTGATGTCTATTTTGGGTGCCAAATACAATATTAAGATTAAATGCCACATTTTGAAATCATGCATGTGTTATACACAGCGAAAATAGCCTATATTTGACCTAAAATCGAGAATCGTCAGCAAGATGAGTAGCCTATAGCGTGCTGAATGTTTATGGCTGTCTTGTCAATGAATGGGACGCTAAATATTATTTGGGTTAAATAAGATTTTCCTAATAAATATACGAGAATAAACCTGGTGTCATCAACGATTCCTGTTCGTTCCATCCTATAACAAGTAGGCAAACGTTACTTGAATGCGACGAGCTCGTAATCGCGACTCCAGAAGTGAGTAGAGAATAATGTAGGCTACTTACTTTGGAAGCGTTCAATGATTCAACAATGAAACTCACCTGAAAAACATCCGCTTTCATCCGAGAGTTCAGCCTCTCCTCATCTCCAACACACTCATTATGAATAAAAACGACACATTAAAATAAAAAACTAAACCTTTAGCATGAAAAGCCCAGCGTTTGAGGGGTATTGGATTGTTGTGGTGTTGGTCAGGATCTAGACTCGCTGCAGCTGTTCAGCTTGATGAGGTGATGATGATGATGATGAGCAGGTAAAGTAAAAACCAAGATAAATTTGCTCAAACACTGTCCCAACTAATATAGACCTTATGACCACCACTACATATAAAAATCATAATGACTGTGTTAAATTGTAATGTTAATATCCTTAAAAATACATCTAGCAACAACCTTTAGGACACTCTAGCAATCTGCCTAGCAATCCAGCTAACAAATCTGTTATAAAAACAAGATACAGTGTTTTGCAATGTTTCTAAAACGTAGTTGTTTAAGGTCATGTTGTTAGTGCAACATTCTCCTAACCTCATTTTTTACACACAATATAACATTCTTTAAATATTTATTTGTAATATTCCAAGAAGGTTAACACATATTCCTCGATTAGGCTACAAATAACATCACGTTCTGAAAATATTGTTGTCAGAACATTTTCTCTCAAAGTTATGAGAACTTCAAATAATAAAAACAACAACATTGAAGGCCCGTTCACACCAAGGAGGATAACTATAAACTATAAAAATAACGATTTATTTATTTATATATATATATATATATATATATATATATATATATATATATATATATATATATATATATATATATATATATATATATATATATATATATATTAATTTAATATAAAAATCGTTCTTAATATTAAAGAATAGCAGAGTTCACACCACAGCTATAACGATAACGGCACAGAGAAACGATATCGCTTGAATCACTATAAGAACGATAAAAACATTGACAGCCAATCAGAAAGCGGCAGACAACCACGCGCTTAGAATAAACAGAAAGACATCGCTAATAAAGTTATCTTTATAGTTATTGGTGTGAGCAGGCCTTAAGCCTTCTTAGCATGCGCAGCATACATCAGCTTTACACTTCAAATGTGGCATTAGACGGTTTAATGCTAATCAGTAGGGATGTCCCGATACCACTTTTTGCCGAAGGAGTCCGATACCGATACTTTCATTTTTGGTACTCGCCGATACCGATACCGTAACCGATACCTGAATTTTCACTGCATTTGTAATTTTTAAATGTATTAGTAGATAAACCAAAAGAATATAAATCATATTAGTTGGCTTAATTTGTTCATCAAATATATATTTCTTTCAGTTATTTTCATGCTTAATTAAGCCTGCTAAAATGCATTGTATGAGCTTCTGTTACTGTCACTGTTCATTCTATTGCTCTATCATATTGTATCTTTCATTTAATAGCACACAGCACATATTTAGAGCTGCTTCAGCAGGGCTCAGTGCTGAGGGTCGGGTCAGCGGTTCAAATGTTTGTCAAAACCAGTGAAATATCAATTATTTAATCCAATTTTGATACTACAACAAAAACTACCTGCCTAATTAATGTGAATTTAAAACAAGTAAGCAGTCAGTAACAAAATAAGAACAAACAATCGAATTACAAATAGGACAAATAAATACAATAGAACAAAGAAAGACTACAAATGAAATAAACAGTGTTTTTAGAGTTTTTCAGGTAGATCTAACAGGTACAGAAATTTGAATAAAGTAATCAAATGTGAAAAAAAGCATATTCTTTACTGTATAAATTATATATAGATGGATATTTTTGTAAAGTTGAAAAGGGTAGCCTATTTAGTCAAAGAGCAGTGAGTATTTCTTTGTCCTTTGTTTGATTAACATTAAAACACAGAAGCAGGTTTATCAAACTGCTGCCCCTTTAAGACCGAGCGCACGGTCCGCATTTGAACATGCTACGTTCATTTGAGATATAACCGACTTTGTTTACTATAATCAGAGGTGGAATAAACGCATTTACACAACAATTACAACTGTATGATTTATACTAGGGTCTGAGCAGGCATAACTAATCTGGTTTTAGACATCTTTACACAGCAAATGCGGCACAGAAACCAAATCTGAAGCGGCATAAAACCATAAAAATGCACATTTACACAGAATGTTTAATGCTGATCTGAAGCAGCATAAATGTATTTACACAGGAATTAAAATTGTGGGAAACATAACTTTGAATATAACTAAACTACAAAAACAAATGCTATAAAATATGTTTTAAAATTAAACATAAATAATATAAACATTATATAAGGCATTGCATCTTTACACTGAATTTGAAGCTGGCACAGAGCAGCCTAAGCTTGGCTGTATAAAGATGCCTACAGTTAAGGCTGATCTGTGCCTGCTCAAAATTCAGTGTAAAGATGCAAAAAGACCAGATTATGCCTGCTCAGACCCACCTCAGCCCCTATTATCAAATTATACAGTTGAAATGACTGAGAATGCATTTATGCCACCTCTGAGCAGCATTAAAAAGTCTGTGTATAGACCTATGCCAGCTCAGGAGCGTTTCTGTGCCACATTTGCCACAAGTTAAGGCTGTTCTCTTTGCCTGCTCAAAATGTAAGGATTCAACGCAGAATAAAACCAGACTAAATTATGCATGCTCTGACCCACCTCAGACCCTACACTGCAAAAAATGCTTTTCTTACTTAGTATTTTTGTCTTGTTTCCAGTCCAAATATCTAAAAATTCTTAAATCAAGATGTCTTTACTGAAGTCGTAAAATGCCATAAGATATTATGTTTTGTTTTCTGGGAATATAAATCAAAATTAAGTATGTTTTTGCTTAAAACAAGCAAAATTATCTGACAATGGGGTGAGAAAAATAATCTTGTTTCGGTTTAAGAATATTTTTCTTACCCCATTTGCAGATAATTTAGCTTTTTTTAAGCAACAAATCTCTTAAAATCTCTTAAAAAATCTTGATTTAAGAATTTTTAGATATTTGGACTGGAAACAAGACAAAAATACTAAGTAAGAAAAGCATTTTGCAGTGTCAGATCAAACTTTACAGTTGTAATTGCTGTGTAAATGCATTTATGCCATCTCTAAGCTGCATTTAAAAGTGTGTAAAGACGCCGAAACACCAGCTCTGAAGTGATTCTGTGCCACATTTGCAGTGTAAATATTATAAGAACGTTATATAAATGTTATTTAAAGAACAGTTATTTTAAGATTACATACATTTTACAAAAGAGTGAAAGTTCCCCATCAGACTTCCTCTTCTAGTTCTTCATTTTATATTTAAAAAAAACTTTCAATGCATTTTTACATATTAAAATTTTAAAACATGCCAGGATTGGTTTGGATTGAATTATGGGATTACATAATTCTGACTCCAGATGGAGGCATTAAACTGAAATGATGTGTGTTGTCATACCAGCTCAGAATAGTTTCTGCACAAGCTCTTAGTTCTCGTCTCCCTGTTCGTTCACTAAAAGCTCTGAGAATAACATGCGGATGATTTCACTCAGGCAGAGCCGAGAAAAACTGAGAAGTTCTCGTGTATTTTGAGGTGACGTACTTTACAGAGGATTGAGGGAATGCCAGAAAAGGGCCTTCATTGGGAAAAGGAGATATGAAAAACAATCAGCCATATCTCATTTCAGTTCTGAATCATTTTTGACACCATGTGGAGAGAAACGATGAGCAAGTTTCGCATCGAGAGGTAGAAAATCCCAGCATGAACTCAAGCTCACTGATGATGGTTCTGTGTTTGAGGTAAATCTGGATGCAGTGACGCATTAAATATGAAACAAACCACATTACAGCATTTGACTTGGGCTCTATAACCTCATATTACCTCCTGCTAACACTGATTTCTACAAGCTTAACGGCAACAGTATATTTGTTCACCAGCGACTTTTTCATATCCAAGAATCTTACTGGAAAAGCTAGCGAAGGTTAGTTAAACTGGTGACATACGATATTTTGAACAATATGGGTTGATGGGAACTACTGACTTCCATGGTGTGGACAAAAAAATGCTATGGAAGTCAATGGGGTCCACACCTGTGTGGTTACTGGCATTCAGGAAATATCTTTTGTGTTCAACAGAAGAAAGAAATTCATACAGCTTTGGAATAATTTGAAAATTATATAATTTTTATTTTTGGGTGAACTATCCCTTTATTATGGAAGCTTGTTTCCGCCACAAAAGAAAAAAATTTAAATGATAATTGCGACTTTTTATCTCGCAATTGCGACTTTATATCACGCAATTCTGACTTTATAACACGCAATTGCGATTTTATATCTCGCAATTCTGACATATTTTCTCAGAATTGTGAGATATAAACTCACAATTGTGAGATATAAAGTCCAATTCTAAGGGGAAAAAAAAGACAGACCTTTTTTTTTTTTTTTTTTTTTTACCTCAGAATAGTTTCTCTCACAATTGCGTGTTATAAAGTCACAGAATTTAGACTTTATAACACGCAATTGCGATTTTATTTCACGCAATTCTGACTTTATATCTCGAAATTCTGAGAAATAAAGTCAGAATTGCAAGATGTAAACTCGCAATTGTGAGATAAAAAAGTCGCAATTATCTCTTAAAATTTTTATTCTGTGGCGGAAACAAGCTTCCATACTTTATGGCAAGACACTACATGAAAAAAAAATGCATTGTTTGTAGAGGTTTTTTTGTGTGCGATAGTTAATTTAAGGCTATTTTATTATTGGACATATATTTGCAAGATTTTAAATTCAATCTAGACCTTTAAAGGCTGTGAGTGAGTCAGACATCTCTTCAGCAGCTTCACACACACCTTTCACATCTATATTCTGAGGGTTTGTTCATATATCCTTCATCTGATTCATAGAACATTTTATTCCTAAAACATGGTGAAAATATTAGTTTTTTTCCTGGCTGTTGACAGTATGTTCTGATTTATGGGATGATGAAATCCAAAATCCCCTGTGTGAAAACCTGCAGCTCAACAATATCAAAGATTTGTTGAATTTTAAAGCTGGCTTCATCCAGTGTTCAGATTTCTGACCTGGAAATGTATGCAAATGAGTGCATGGTTTATTAGATAATGCATCATTTGCATATTTAACAAAACATTTCAGAAAACTTTAATATGCTATTCTCAATGTATGGCGATATCTATTTGTTATTTTTTACCCTAATCATCTACAACATCTTGCCTTAAAGGGTTAGTTCACCCAAAACTTCTGTCAGTAATTACTCTCCCTCATGTTGTTCAACCCCGTCAGACTTTCGTTCATCTTCAGACACAAATTAAGATATTTTTGATTAAATCTGAGAGCTGTCTCACTCCTCCATAGGCTTCTCTGTTATTGAAACTTGCCGGCCCAGAAAGTTAGTAAAGACAATGTTTAAAATAGTCCAAGTGACTACAGTGGCTCAACCTTAAGTTCATCAAGCGACGAGAATACTTTTTGTGCACAAAAATAACGACTTTATTCAACTCTTCATTTTCTTCTGTGTTTCTCTGAGTGAGTTCACGTAGTGTAACAGCGCAGCGCTTCTGGGTTGTACGTCAGAACGGAGGCTCACTATTGGCCGACGCTGGTCATGTGTGTGATGCTGACCAATAATGAGCCTCCGTTCTGATGTAAGAAGTTTCTCTACACTGATTCGTCATCACACAAACAGACACATTTACAGCCTGTTGCAATGTTTTTATTGTTCATAAATGAACATTTCAATGTAACAATTTTGGCGTCCAGCTCAGTTAAAAGCAGTGAAAAGGGTTTGCGTGTTTGGTGATGGAGAACTCGCCGCAATAAAGAAGGCAAAGAGACAGAAAGACACGTGACCAGATAAAGAACAGGAAAGCTGCCCTGACGATTCACAAACCCTGTATTTATGTCACGATCCTCAAAGCCTGTGACCAGTAACAGAAACGGACAAGTGAACATTATTATTACTGGGGGAAATGTGGAGCCTCTTGAAGACGAGACGAGAAATCTCCAACGCATCAGAGGAGTGTTGAGTGTGAAACATCAGTGTTCAGGAGCATCCGCAGGGATCGCCACACTTCCTCTTCCGTTCCCAGAGCGAGCGCAGCTCCTGAGCCGAATGCTGCGGCGACGACAACATGTCCACGAAACACTCCTTCTCACACAGCCAGCCTGAATCCTGTCTCACACACACACACACACATTAGAACCCCTTATAATCCTATAACACTCCATCAATGTCATGGTTTGATTCCCACACTGTACTGTCCTCTGTAACCGGTGGGCGTGGCTTGGGAGTGTCCTCAGGGCAGCGAAGCTAGTGCATTCTGGGAGTTGATGTCTTTTATCCACATGAGCCAAAAATACATTTTCTGGCTTTTCTGAGTCTACAAGGCACCAACTTCTAAAATAATTTCACATTTTTACTACATAAATGACCCAATTTAAATACACACTCATCTTTGCAGCGGTGAAATATCCCTTTAAGTAATGTGGAATTGTCAAGTTCAAATAACTTAATTTTTTCAATTAAGCATTACGTTTATTTAATTAATTTTAAGGCAACGGGTTTAAAACTTTAAGTAAGTGAACTGAACACTTTTTACAGTGCAGTTAATGCGTGAACTGATCAAATATAGACCTTTAATGCAATGCATAATGACCTTTAATAATGTATCGCTTTGAGTTTGCAATTGAATTTGCCAGATGCCTTTATCCACTTATTCATACGAGCTGCAATAATACAGGAATGACGAACCGCGCGACGGCTGCACAGATCAGCATGTAACACCCGGCAGTGTAATTCAGGACACTAAACACTCGACATCAACAAGAGACTTGTGTTCAGGCTCAGTATACACACAATTTAGTCATATATGGTAGTTTTTATATATTTTTTTAGTTTCATTTTTAAAGTACTTAAAATAGACATGATTGTGTTTACAATCAATACTGCCAAATATATAAATATAAATACAAATATAAATATATATAAAACAAATATTATATATATATATATATATATATATATATATATATATATATATATATATATATATATATATATATATATATATATATATATATATATATATATATAAATACTCTCTCATTATATACATACAGTGCAATGCATAAGTTAATACACCCATGCTAAAGTTGACTAAAAAGAGGAATAAAAAATCATCTTTTGGAAACTAGAGATTGGCATGGGGTACTTTCCATAAGATCATCTCTCAATGAAAATCAAACCAGCTATTAGGCTAACTGAAATAAAACCATGCCAATCTCTAGGTATGGTGAAGGCTATGTGATGATGTGCGGCTATTTTAATTCCAAAGGCCAAGGGAACTTTATCAGGATGCATAGTATCCTAAAATGTAATAAAAAAAAATACTTAAAAAATAAAAATCTGCCTGCCTCTATGGGAATTTAACATAGGGGTGTACACACTTATGCACCATGTATTTTAAGGAAGAACATTTATTTATTTACGATACATTATTCATTCACAAAGAAAATTGGTGTCCTTAAAGGTTGGATTTTTCCTAATTGTTTTAATTAAGGCATTAAGTTCAATTTCCAAAATATGATTTTTTATTCCTCTTTTTAGTCAACTTTAGCATGGGTGTCTAAACTTATGCATTGCACTGTATATTAACATTTATTTTAGATCATATTTATATTATAATATATATACATAAAGGCAATAGTTGGTTTTTAAATAATAATAATTGATATGTATTGATATGATATATATACACATCTATTAACGTTCATTTTAGATCACATATATATTATTATATGTGTTTATATATACATATATATATATATATATATATATATATATATATATATATATATATATATATATATATATATATATATATATATAATTTTTTTTTTTTAATTTTTTTTTATAAACATATATTATTGCTATATTATAATAAGGCAGTAGTTGTGCAGCTGTCTTTTTCACCTGATATTTGCGAGGTCCCACAGCTGCCATCCAAATGCCCATGCTCACGTCTTCTCCCTGTGAAATCATGCATTTACAAGCTGAAAAACACTGTAAATATCTTCTGCATACATCATCTGAATGAATTTGGCAGAAATGCCCTTTTAGCAGCATTTCTCTTGGCTCAGTGGCTTTATCACAGCGAGAAACCGATTAGAGACTCAACGTCCAGAACAAATGTGTGATATTTAGAGCGAATGAAATCGTTACAGGCGTATCTGACTCTGCAAGCATTGATTTCAAGAGAGCATCGCTTATGAACAGGTGCTAAAGGTGTCACGCGTGTCTTTGTCATCATGGATTTCTCTATATAGGGATCTTTATCATAATATAGTTGCATGCTGGGTAATTCTAAAAAGCAATCCCTTAGTATTTTGAAGAAGGTCATGAAAACACATCATCATCAAGCATCATCTAGTGTGAGACGGCACCTGGTACGCTTTCAGATGTTGTGCATTGCTGGCCAGCCACTCCACCAGATCCCGGGACGCCACATATCCAGATCCGCAGGCGAAGGCCGGATACGCAGGACTCGCATACTCCAGTTCCTGCCACTTCCCCACTCGATCCACAGCCCAATTCTGCCTGAAACTGAAGAACACGGTCCACAAGACAACTCAGTAATCACACACACACACACACACACACACAAAGAGATATTTTGTATCATTCTAATATGATGATTTGATGGTCAAGAAACATTTATGATTATTATCAATGTTGAAAAGTTTTTTCAGGATTCTTTGATGAATAGAAAGTTCAAAAGAACAGCATTTATTTGAAATAGAATCTTTTGTAACATTATAAATGTCTTTACTGTAACTTTTGATCAACTTAATGCATCCTTGCTGAATAAAAAATATTGATTTCTTTCTCCCCCACCCCCATTTATAAATGTTACAAAAGATTTCTATTAATCCAAGAATCCTGAATAGTTTTTTTTTTTACATAACTGATTCTGTTTCAGTATTTTTACCAATTTTATTTCTACCAATCAACATACATAAAGGCAGTAGTTGGTTTCTGATGATGTGCAGCTGAAAAATTAATTTAATCATTTTGAAATAATAATAATTGATATGTATTGATAAACATGATATATACACATCTATTAACGTTCATTTTAGATCACATGATATATATATATATATATATTTATATATATGTGTGTATATATGTATATGTATATGTATATACCCGAATATAAGATGAGGTTTTTGTCCTAAAAATAGGCTGAAAAATGGGGGGTCGTCTTATATTCAGCGATATAAACAAAATCACGGGAGGAAAGGGAGAAAGAAGTAGTGACTGAAACGCGACCCATTAAGACAAAACCAGCTTTCCCTTCCAAGATGTTAATCTGTACAAAAATCCTGATAATCGAGCCGTCGTCTGATGAAATCAAATACACATAAGATAAAAACAATATCTGTGCTGTGATTTCGGCTATACTTGCATGTAAAATTAGAGAAGCAACATAATATCTGTGTTAAAGATCTACATAATATCTGTGTTAAGCGAGACGCAGAGCGAGCGAGAGAGAGAGAGAGGTGTGCGCGCGAGACGCAGAGAGAGAGAGAGAGAGAGAGAGAGAGAGAGAGAGAGAGAGAGAGAGAGAGAGAGAGAGAGAGAGAGAGAGAGAGAGAGAGAGAGAGAGGTGCGCGTGAAACGCAGAGAGAGAGAGAGAGAGAGAGAGAGAGAGAGAGAGAGAGAGAGAGAGAGAGAGAGAGAGAGAGAGAGAGAGAGGTGTGCGCGCGTGCTGGAAGAGAGAGAATGAATTATCACTGCAATTTTCAAATAAAATTATTTTCTGTTGAAAAACAGATTTTTTTACACAAAAATCTCTTTTTGTCCCAAAAATAAGTCTGGAAAATATGGGGGTCGTCTTATATTCAGGGTCATCTTATATTCGGGTATATACGGTATATATACTCAACCCAGAATATTATATTAAGGCAGTAGTTGTGCAGCTGTCTTTTTCACCTGATATTAAAGGTTATATCACCTGATATAACGTTTAAGACAAATCTATAACTCTAACCTGACTCATTCTGCTCGCTACAATTTCTTTGCATAACCATCTATTCTAATGAATCATGATGAATCTGATTCCCGAAGAGAAAGTGGTCCGGCTCACTCACTTGCCCCACCACAGGCTGGTGTGTGTGAGGCGTCTGCGCTCCGTCTTCAGCAGGACGGCGTCCACGTCGATATAACAATCATCATCAGTCTTGAGGAGCAGGTTGAAGTCAGCGTTTCCCACCGACCTGAGCGAGCGGGGAATTTACACACTTCATTAAAACCCCTGAACTCTGCAGATCTGCTTTTACTGAGGCAGATTCACAATACAAGACACCGGTGAGTATGAGACCCGACAAAATCCAGCTTTCAATGTTGTTTGTGTGTCTATGTGGTGTTTTTAATATGCTTTCAGTCAAACCATGTGTAAATTCATAAGTCGACAGCATTGCTGAGTATTTCCTCCTTAAAACTGCAGTGAACCAAAGACAGTCTCAAAAACACGCTTTTAAATCTCTGGTGTTTCTGACGTCACAAACTACCTTGTAACCAATCAGATCAACGTGTGATCGTCAACCAGTGGATCTCTGAGCTGAGTGAGTGAGTGGAGGCGGGGCTCATTTGCATATTCATAGAACCGCGCATACTAAATGAGGCAAGGGTGTCGAGATACATTCAAGATATTTTATTTTGGCGGAATAAACACTTAAATATGTCATTCTGGTGATCAAAGATGAGTTTTAAGGGATAAATGATTGACTACAGGGGGACTTTAAATAACTAGCAAAGTTGTTGTACTATAATTTCTGGCAAATATGCAAATCTATACCTGGAGAACGAGGTCTGGGAGGTGATTGGGTAATGCACTAACCACTTATAAAACTGCAGCAGTTTTAAAGGCACGTTCCTGTAGGTGTCCACCACGTCCACAAACACCATGTCTCCGTGTCTGAGGCTCTCGTCCCGCAGGGCTTCGTCCTCGTGTTTCAGCTGATCGAGCCGACTCCGCTGCCTTTCCGCTCGCCCACGCAACAGCTCAGACAACACCTCCACATCTGGAAAATTGTATTATTAAAAAAAAAAAAGAAAAAAAAAAAAGTGTATCAGTTTCCACAAAATATGAAGCCGCACAAAAAGTGTGAAGTGAAACTAAAGACATTTATAATGTTGCAAAATATTACATTTCCTAATAAATTCTGTTCTTTTTTAACTTTCTATTCATCAAAGAATCCTGAAAAATAAAATGCATCACAGTTTCCACAAAAATATGAAACGGTTTTCTACATTGATGATAATCATAAATGTTTCTTGAGCATCAGATCATCATATTAGAGTGATTTCTGAAGGATCATGTGACCCTGAAGACTGGAGTAATGATGCTGAAAATTCAGCTTTGATCACAGGAATAAATTACACTTTACTGTATATTCACATAGAAAACAGATATTTTAAATTGTAATAATATTTCACAATTTTTACTGTATTTTTTGATCAAATAAATGCAGAATTGATGAGCAGAAGAGACTTCTTTAAATAATCTTACTGAACCTGCCAAAGTTCTCCCACATCCCAGTCCATTCAGTTATTGATCATGAAAGCACAAGGCTGAGTGACACAGAACACAAACACTACATAATTCTCCTCAACGTACCGTACACAGAAAACATGAATCCTCCAGCTAGACCCGGGAAGCCCAAAGCGCTCCTGTGAGGCAACGTGCCATCTTCAACCTGAGGAAAATACACACAATAACCTCAAACTGATGAGAAGAAAAACTCTGGGATTGAAAGATGGACTCGTGCCACATCTACAAAACCTTCTTGATCTGAGCCAATAAAAACCCTCCAGAACAGAACAGCTTTGCATTAAGTTATTGGACTGCAAAAAAATGCTTTTCTTACCTAGTATTTTTGTCTCGTTTCCAGTCCAAATATCTAAAAATCCTTAAATCAAGATGCATTTACTTAAGTAGGAAAATGCCATAAGATATTATGTCTTATTTTCTGGGGAAATAAATAAAAACTAGTTTTTGCTTAAAACAATATGGTAAGAAAAAGAATCTTGTTTCGGTTTGAATATAGATAACTTTTCTGACCCCATTGGCAGATAATTTAGCTTGTTTTAAGCAAAAACTCACTTAATTTGGATGAAATCCCCCGGAAAACAAGACATAAAATCTTATGGTATTTTCCTCATCTAGTAAATGCATCTTGATTTAAGAATTTTTTTGATATTTGGACTGGAAACAAGACAAAAATACTAAGTAAGAAAAGCATTTTTGCAGTGTGCACTTTCTACTATAATACATTCAAATGAAAGGAAGTTGTTGCTCTCACAGATCCAAACTTGAGAACGCCTCCGCCGTTATTCAGATGCACCGCTGAAGTGTTGACAGACATCAGACCGGACGAATCCTGAGCTTCCCACAGGAGCGTTCCCTCAAAACCCTGCAGATGAAGACCAGAGACCGTGAAGAGAGTGCATTCTGGACTCCACTGATGCCTCAAAGAAATCTAATAAGTGTTATAATCAAGGTACTAAAGAGGTCCTATAATGCTCTTTTCACAAGATATAAAATAAGTCTCTGATGTCCCCAGAGTGTGTGTGTGTGAAGTTTTAGCTCAAAACACCCCACAGATATTTTTATATAGCATGTTAAAATTGTCACTTTTTAAGGGTCGTTTTTGTGTCTGTCCCATTAAATGCAAATGAGCTGCTGCTCCCGGCGCAGGGGGGGGGGAAATCCTGAAAATTTCAAAAACTTTTTTTGTTTATGTTTAAATTTATGTATCTGATGTGGAGTTAACGATCTTCTAATCATTGATTAGCATATTCTGTCATGATAATCTATAAATCATGTGTAGGGGGCAGGGTTTATGTAAATTTTAGGGTTTGTGATATCACTAACCCGTGAAGAAGCTCATGTAGTCCCTACCAGCCGTTTGTTGTAGTTCTTAAAAAGTGATTTCTGTAAAAGCTAGGGGTGTGCCGGTTTCAGAATTGGTGATGACGGTTATGACGTGAGTCAAATGTGACGGTTTGTAACATTACCGTCGGGGGGGGGGGGGGGCATTCGTCTGTTATAGGACAACTTAGTTTGAATAAATGAGCAGACACTGATTAGCTATTTGATCGCCTAAATGAAAAAATTTTTTTTTTATATTTGTGTAGTGTTCAATGTTGTTATCGATAGAGATACGCGGATGGGGTATTATTTCATCCGCAACCGCATCACAAAACTCATCATCTGCACCAACATTTTTTGACCAAATTTCAAAGCCGCACCCGCCCGCCATCCGCTGATTGTTTTGCGGTCTATGGACGATGCAATGCTCTGCTGATGCGAGCCGCAAGAAAGCCCTTGTCTGTTCTAGAAAGGATGCAGCAAAGATATTTAATGCTAATGTATGAGGCATAGGCCTACACTGAGTTTCATTCATTTACGATGAGATGCGCTCTAGTTCACAATGCAATGCAAGTGAACGCGGCGCACCGGCGCCTCCATGTCACGGTTATTATATTGTCATTTGCTTTTTATTTATTAAATATATGCAATTGGTTGATGAAACATTTATTAAAATTAATATACAATTTATACAAAACGAAATTCGCTTTAAAGAAAGGCTTTCTAAAGAAAAACTTGATGAAGTGGTAAAAATCATGTCTGACGATTTACAAAACAAAACTTGCGTTGGTACTTGGCAAAGAATCAAATACAGTTGGGAACGACGTAGACCATTAATGACACAGACTGTTAACAATTGTTTTTAATTAGTGTTTAAACATTCTCTATGATAAAAAATGTTTGTAAAAAATATTTTAATAACACGGTTTTGGCGGTTATAGAGATCTAATGACGGTGTTCGACTATAACCGTCGGTCTCACGTTTTATATACTAACCGTCACACCTCTAGTAAAAGCAAATATCTCCCTTTGCTTTGAACTTTGAGCGTCGTAACTTTGCAGATGTTGTTTATGCTCAAACAGCAACATTACACACTAAGTAAAGTTAGAAAAGTCAAATCATAATCAACCACCCCTTTAAACTCTAGTTTTAGAAAATGAAGAGCAAAGAAATGTGCATCATGTTTGCTTTGCTTTTTCATCAATATTTTTGCTTTGAAATATCAAATGAGTTGAATGACTTCTCAGTCATTCTCAAAATCTTGCTTATGAGATTTTACTTTTTACCAGTGTTTTACAGTTACCAGTGTGATCATCATGGTAAATGTAAAAATAATAGACTTGACGGCAAAGAGACAAAGTGATACATTGGCAAATTATCCAGAGAGCTCCCTCACTTTTATGAAAGGCTGTTGGACGAACAAAAGAGGAGTGAATATAATTTATAAAAAAAGGGTATAACTGCTGTGATCTTTGTAACTGTAACAGAGCGACCTCTTGAAGCTGAACTTCTGCCTGATGAAACTGCAAACTATCTTCAGTAAAATTTCTCTTCACTTTATTATAATTCTGACTCTTGTCTTAAATTGACTGCACTTCTAACTCCTGGTCTTTCTGAATCATATCTTGTCCTTGGGTCTTTAACTGTAAATTCCCTAACAGACGCATTCACAGAAAACACGTTCTCTAGCACAAGCTACATTATCAGCGCGATATACATATACATTACATATTTCAAGCACTACTTCAAGGACCACAATCACAGATCTCACTTATCAAACAATAACTTCATTATCTTTCAAATTCAAAAAAAGATATATAGATAAATAACAATAAACTAATAAAACAAAATGGTACAAATAAAGTGAAGCACATGCAAAGTATGCAATTTTCTATTCAATTTCTATTCAGAAATGCTTGATTCTGATTGGTCAGTCGCAACATTTCAAGGTCACAGAATCACTGTACAATGATGCTCATGCTGATATTTGAGACACTTCTTCAATGTAATCGCCGTGTAATGTCCATCCGGTCCATTGATGCAAGCTATTCTTTTGATGGATGCACATTATCCATAACTTAGACATTAATGTAGGTGTTTTCTACAGATGCTGGTGTGAATGATGACTGAACGTGTCACCTTGGGTAGAATGAACTGCTCCACAGGCTTGTAAAACATCCCACCCACACGTGATCCTGGACTCAGTGTGCTGAAGCGAGCGCTCACCACCGCCTCCTGCACACACACACGAAGAAAAAACAGCATATTTGCACAGCTGAATGGGCAACACTCTCTGAATAAACTGACACACACGAGTCAATATGTGATGTCTGCTCCTCATCTTCATCGGCCTCCAGACGACACGTCTTACACCTCTTCATCTTCCTGGTGCGACTGTCATTTCCATCACATCACACATCATGTGTTTAGTGTGAAACTCCACGGCGGTGATGACATTAAGTTTATAATGGCAGGCTTTTTGTTACTCTTTCACATATCTTACCATGTGGTGTGTGCATGCCTATGTATGCATGCGCGCGTGTGTGTGTGTGTGTGTGTGTGTGTGTGTGTGTGTGTGTGTGTGTGTGTGTGAAAAAAAAAATCCTAAATGAAAACTGCATGAAAAATGTGCGAAATCTTAGCATGTGGTGTGTGCATGTTTACGTGTGTGTGTGTGTGTGTGTGTGTGTGTGTGTGTGTGTGTGTGTGTGTGTGAAAAAAAAGTGTCCTAAATGAAAACTGTGCAACAATTTAAAATCAGTAAATTTATTCTCGTTTTTTTTTTTTTTTTTCTATTTAAATTCTATTTACAAACTCACCAAACACAGTAATGGTCAATTAACTGTAATTTGTTGAAAGCTATTTTTTTTTCTGAAAAAGATGACACCTTGCACATGAAGAAAGCACATTGTTTTAGAATTTTACAGTCAAAAAATAAAAGGCTATTTTATATATCATATATGCACATAAATAATACTCTTAAACTTTTGCATAATTTAACTGATATAAAAGTTTTTATATAAACAAACAAACAAATATATATGTCACATATATTTTAATTTTATGTTTTATTTAAGATGATCACGGTACATTTTAAAATATAAATATACTTTTATGATCGATGTTCATATTTAAAATTTTTCATATGTTCATATTTTGTCATTGCCATCACGTCACATATGAATTTAGAAATTATGTAGCGATGACGACATTTTAGGACTTAATTGTCTTGTTAAGGCTATTTTATATATCCTTAAATGCGTGCAAATAAATAATATTCAAACACTTTTGCATAATTGATTATGACAACCGATTAGAAAAAAAAACCACAGATTTTTAAAGACACAAACACACACACACACACACACGTGGAAATCTTAAAATGTTAGTTTCACTCTTTATTTTTTAATCAAGATTATGATGTGTTAAAATATAATTACATTTTCATATTTTAAGAGTGAACATCTGGGTCGTGGATGAGACTAAAAAAACAACATCAATAAAATAAGCATTTTGCAAGCAGAAATTGCCTAAATGACATAATAAAAAATAAAATAAAGTTTTACTGTGACCTTCAAATAACAAAAAAAAAATGTGAAGATTGAAATCTCTTAGTTTTAATTAAAATAAACCCCTGGATATAAAAGTGTCAATAGCTGAAAAACCCACAACTCAGTTTGAATTGAATTTCTCAGTACTCAAACTCAAACCATTATTATATGACTAGTATTATTATATCAAATAGAACAGTTGCTTCTGTATTTATAATTTCTAAATGTCATAGTTTGATCCAATAACCGCAATGAGGAGCCGTGCTTTATAAGGTTTATTATGAATACCACAGTTAAACTAAGAACTATGGTAAAATTGCCTAAGGCCAAGAACAAACCAATGACTTTAAAGGCTGGAAATGTATGAATAATTCAAAACAAGCTGTAATAATATTTAAATTGGACAACATTGTTGCACATATTGGTAAAACACACTCCTAATACGACTGTTGTTAAATTCTGTCTTCTCATTTCTCATCTGTTCCAGACTCCAGATCAGTGTTCTCACATCAGCGGCTCTCCTATGTTAGTCTGTTGACTTCGACAAAGCGTGGAAATGTGTTAAATTGTGGAATTAAGCGGCGTGTGATTTCATCACGCAGATCCGTCGACCTCTGGCTCGTCCAACGCAAGATCAGAGAGACTTCACAATCAAAGCGTCCACTTCCAGCCGCACTGATAGAGAAGACTTTATTGAGTTTGCTCTCCGCGCATTTATCTCTCCGGCTTGTCGGAATGAACGATACGTCTTTTGACTTCTGCTGCACGGCACATCTCCAGCACATTTATCAAATAAATGAGTAATGTCTGGCGGGGAATGATGAAAACTCACCTTAAAAAGCCAAGCAGGATATTTTAGGTTCCTCCAGTGGCAAGAACTAATTGAGTGACTTTACAAAGTGCAATCCGAGTTTAATGGAAGATGACTGTTCTATGCATATTTTACAGCAACTGGTGGGTCGAGACACAAAAATGGGTCACAGGGTCTATTCTGATATGTACAATGATATTGGGTAGGGTTTAGAAGCAGTGCTACGTCTACATTAATCCGGATACATTTGAAAATCCGTTCTGGATGAGAAACTTCTGGAAAACGCCTGAAAACGCTAAATTCACCATTACTGCGCATGCGTAAAACCTCACACAGGGTTCCCACACCTGGGTTAACTTCAAATTCAAGGAGCTTTCAATGACTTTCCAGGTCTAATATCCTCAAATTCAAGGACTTAAAGGGATAGTTCACTTTGAAATAAAATTTTGTTATGTTTTAGCTTACCTCAAGGGCATCCAAGATATAGGTGTCTTTTTTTCCGCAGTAGTTTCAATTTTGATATTTTTAGGTCAAACCGTTCTTGTCTGTCAGTCATTTAATGCAGGTCTATGGTCACTGTCTCAAAGAGCATGCACAGAGTCCAAATTAAACAATTCCCCATCGTCCAAATTAAGCAATTCCCCATCGTAAGTACACATTGATGGCCTAAGACACGAAACGAGCGGTTTGTGTGAGAAAACGAACAGTATTTATATCGTTTTTACCTCTTATACACAGCCACGTCCAAGTGATCTGAGGGCGCGGGCGCTTCCTGCTGTGTGACGTGTGCGCAGACTGGTGCATAGATATATACACTAGATGTCGCCTTGTCTACGGCAGTAGAACGAATGTCTTTAATGCGAAATCTAGTGTATATATATCTATGCACCAGTCTGCGCACACGTCACACAGCAGGAAGCGCCCGCGCCCTCAGATCACTTGGACGTGGCTGTGTTACAAGAGGTAAAAACGATATAAATACTGTTCGTTTTCTCACACAAACCGCTCGTTTCGTGTCTTAGGCCATCAATGTGTACTTACGATGGGGAATTGTTTAATTTGGACGATGGGGAATTGTTTAATTTGGACTTTGTGCATGCTCTTTGAGACAGTGACCACAGACCTGCATTATATGACTGTCAGACAAGAACGGTTTGACCTAAAAATATCAAAATTGAAACTACTGCGGAAAAAAAGACACCTACATCTCTTGGATGCCCTTGAGGTAAGATAAAACATACCAAAATTTAATTTCAAAGTGACCTATCCCTTTAATGTGGGGACACATTTGTTGTGTCCAACAACAAACGTTCAGGTTCCACCGTAGTAGTTTTGTGCGAGCATGAACGTCACGGCAACGTACAACACAAGTACCTCACGCGGGAAACACTTCACGTAACGCATAAATGCGCCAAACTACCGTAAATCAAGCAAGCTAGTGTGCATAGGCCACAAAGTGTTGGCGAAATAACACATTAGCAGAGTGGAGGGAATAATATGGAATTTTTTCCAGAAAACTTCTTGCACAAAATAAATTCAAGTGCTTTCAATGGCCTGCATCTGTGTGTGTTTATTTGCAAAAACTTTCCAGGGCCTTGAATTTTTTTTTCCAGATTCACAAACTTTCAAGGACCCGTGGGAACCCTGAACACAAAAGCTCACTGAGATGATACAGCCGGTAATCTCAGTGAGAAATAAAGAATAAAGTTATCGCGCAATTCTTCTGACAGGATCATTTTATTTATCAGAATATCTCAGCATTCACTGATGAACCAGGTCGCTCTCACTCATCATTATATGTTTGGTCTAAAACTGCTCATGTTTTGCGACAGCAAATGCGAGTGAATTTTCTGTCATCTTTGCAGGACTGTGATATGAAGAGTGTGTGAAGTAACATTTTAGCAACTGTGTGAAAGTCAATAGCACATAACAGGCACAATACCATCATAATCACATGACTACACTTACGGCAATGTTTTTAAATACCTCTGTTTTGACAGTCCACGCTACAACACGAAAACGGCATTTTCAAAAAGCTTCGTTTTCATTAATAAAAACATGAGTGAACGGACACGTGTGAACGGAAGGCCGAAACGGAGAGAAAAAGATGCGTTTTCAAACGAAAACGTATTAGTGTGGACAAGGCCTCACAGACTTTCTCATCCAAAGCCTTATGGAGCGTTCAAGTCCTCCTGGGAAGTTCGCATTTACGAGTTGGGAAGTCGTGTTTACGCGCGTTAAAGTCACTTTTGTCAGAGTAAGATGGCGGTGAACTTTCTCTTAATTACACAAAAATAGAGCAAGGTTCTTAAACTCTAGTTCTAGAAAATGAAGAACCATGAAATGTGCATCATGTGTGCTTTGCTTTTTTATGTTTTTAATTAATTTATGAAGCCCCTAAAAACTTTATCATTACATATTACATTGTTATATTATAATTAGGGCTGTGAAAAGATTAATCGCATCCAAAATAAAAGTTTGTTTTTAATAATATATGTGTGTGTACTGTGTATAATTAAATTTGTATATATAAATACACACACATGCATGTATATATTTAAGAAAAATGTGTTATTTATATATAAAAAAAATATATATATTTATATATAATATAAACTATATAAATATATATACAGTATATGTATGCAAATATTTCTTAAATATATACATGCATGTGTGTGTATTTATATATACAAAATAATTATACACAGTACACACACATATATTATGTAAACACAAACTTTTATTTTGAATGCGATTAATCGCGATTAATCTTTTGACAGCCCTAATTATAATGCAATCATATTCTGTGCAGGCAATCAATGCTGTAATGTTTGAGCTACAGGAATGTCGTTCCATGAGTTGCTACTTTTAAAAATTCTCTTTCATGTTCCACAGAAAAATAACAAGTTTGACTTTTCGGAATTTTCACTTTCAAATTCGAAAAACTGAACATTCCGAAAATTCTAACTCGTCATTTTTCAGGGTTTGTGCGGATTTTATGAAGGGTGATTTTAGACTTATTTAAGACCAAATAACGAAAATGTAAGAAATAAATTGAAGGGAACACAATTATATTATAATGCAATCATATTCTGTGCAGGTAATTAGCTTACTTCGCTGTATGTAAGCTTGACAATATGACTGATAAATACCTGTAAGTATTGTGGTATTCCGTTTCTCACATAAATTTTATTTATGAGCCCACAGCTCATAAAGATCAGGGATCCCGAACTTCCCACTGGTATTTACGACATTGTGGTGGTGTTCATGTGCGTTCAACTGGTAAATACGATCTATACGAGATGACTTGAACACACCATTATATTCAGGTGACCCTGACGCCTGTGCTCGTACCTCTTGGTCCACCTGGAGCAGCCGAACGGTGACGTTCCCGGTGAACTCGTGTCTCAGGCCGTTGGGAAAGACGCCCAGCTGAGTGATGACCACAGGGTGAAGGACCTTGAAGTCCAGACTGAGCGCAGAGACGTCACACGGCACCAGCGCTGAGCCCTCAGGAACACTCAAGATGGACATCTCCTCATCCGACACTGAAAACACAGATCAGGGATCAGCTGAAGCATTCAAGGGTTCAACACCAGGAGAATACCAAATCCTTAGAAAAATAAAATGATTGATAATAATAAAAATAATATTAATAGTAAAGATGGTTTTATTTGATAATTAATGGATATATTTTTAGTATAATACTTCTATTGTTTTAATAATAATAATAACTTTTGTTCAATTACATTTTAATCTAACTAATTTCTCTAATAGTAATAATTATACTTTTATTCATTTATATTTTTATTGAAATGTTACTATTATTAATATTGATGTTTTTGTTATTAATAATAATTAGGGCTGTCAAAAGATTAATCGCGATTAATCGCATCCAAAATTAAAGTTTGTGTTTACATAATATATGTGTGTGTACTGTGTATAATTATTTTGTATATATAAATACACACACATGTATATATTTAAGAAATATGATCTTTACGAGATTTGCATACATATACTGTATATATATTTATATAGTTTATATTATATATAAATATAATTTTTTTTATATATAAATAACACATTTTTCTTAAATATATACATGCATGTGTGTGTATTTATATATACAAATTTTAATTATACACAGTACACACACATATATTATTAAAAACAAACTTTTATTTTGGATGCGATTAATCGCGATTAATCTTTTGACAGCCCTAATAATAATACATTTTATTAATTTAGCTGTTAATAATAATCATTGTTATTATTAATTATAATAAAATGCAGTTAAATTAAAATAATAAATAATATTAGTAATAATAATAATAATAATTTATATATTATAAAATGTAATATTCAATTATATTTTAATTTAAATAATTTCTCTATTAATAGCAATATTATAATTACCATTATTATTTTTGTTGGTAGTAACAACAACTAAAATAAAAATAATATATATATAATAATTATTTAAATTAAAATATAATTAATAATATTCATTATATTTAATACTTTGAATTATTATTGCTTTTATTGTTAATATTATGTTTCATATTATTATTAGTTCATTTTTTAATGTGCGAGTTGTAGTGAAAAGCATTATCAGGCATTCATCACACATGTTCCTCCTCAATAAGTGTATAAAAGCATCCCAGAATGCACCTGATGAATGCACAGAGTGAACAGACCTTGACAAATCATCCGTTTACCTTTCATGCTCACAACATAATTCTCATAATTTCATTTGTCTTTTAATAGTTTTGATTAAATGCAAAAACACATTCATTTGATCACATGACGACAAATGAAACAAATAAGCAGAAGAGGGGTTAAAGATAAAGCCTTATGTCGAGGTGTTTTCACGCGCCGCTGCAGAATAATCCACACATCAGCACTTTAAGAGACTCGCTGCTCGGCTTAATTAGAAAGCGGCCATTTATTACCCAGGAGATCAATTGGAGGAACACAGTCGTTTATCGAGAAACGAGCCGCTCATTCCAGCTCTCCGAGCTCCAGACTCGCCGCTTCCTCGTCCTTGAGACAAAAGCCAATTAAAGACGGCGCAGACGAGAGGCAGAAGCACAGATGTGTTGAAGAGCTTTTCTCACACATTAGCATAACGCATCACCAATCACCGCTCTGAAACTCTCGAACCGTCACGCTCCTCAAAACAGTCAAAACTGAGGAAAAATCACACCTGTGAGTCCATCTCCTGCACGATCTCATCAATATTCTCACATTATTTATTCATCATCATCATTTACATTTTTACATTTATACATGCTGTAATGTTTGAGCTACAGGAATGTCGTTCCATGAGTTGCTACTTTTAAAAATTCTCTTTCATGTTCCACAGAAAAATAACAAGTTTGACTTTTCGGAATTTTCACTTTCAAATTTGAAAAACTGAACATTCCAAAAATTCGAACTCGTCATTTTTCAGGGTTTGTGCGGATTTTATGAAGGGTGATTTTAGACTCATTTAAGACCAAGTAACGAAAATTTAAGAAATAAATTGAAGGGAAAATCAATATGTTCTCTAAATGTTAATTTAAGGAGAAACACTTCAAAGTTTCAGAGTCAGAAACAAATATGTTACTTTTTAATGCATTTTATTCGTTTTGCTAAAAAACAAATAAAATATGGAAATAATTTTTACTGTTCCTTCAGATCAAACTGCAATAAAAGTGATGTTTTTCCTCATTATTTCTCAGTTTTTCCAGTACACACATCTAAAGATTCCTAAATCAAGATGCATTTACTTCAGATGTAAAATAATTAAATATGAAGTCTTGTTTTCTGTGAAATTGATCAAAATGAAATTAAGCATTTATGCTTAAAACAAGAACAAATATCTGACGTTGGACTCAGAAAAATCTGCTTAATTTAGAGGTTTTGACGGATATTTGTTCTTATTTCAAGCATAAACACTTTTTCGAGACTGAATTTTACATTTGTACCTCCAGTAAATGCATCTTAATTTAAACTGGTTTAGATATTTACTGGAAAACAGGACAAAAATACTGAGGAAGATATTCAATTTTTGAAACGCATGCAACATTTAACGCCATGACTTTCTGCTCTGATTTAAGACCAATTTAAGGCCTTAATTTGTGACTTTAAGACTCGCAGAAAGCCTGTTTTTCAATGTTCCTCTAACTGACCATGAAGATGAGGCTAAATCATCAAAATGGAGAACGATATTACAGGATGTTCCAATGAAATCAGCTGGAAGCCAAAACATGCTGACTATTTAGAAGAGAACCCAAGTGCACACTATGATTTCAGGCCACATCCTGCGAGGCGTGCAGATGTGTGTGTGTGTGTGTGTGTGTGTGTGTGTGTGAGAGAGAGAGAGAGCAGGGGGTCTATGAAATGAACAGTATCAAAGGGAGGAAACGAGGCAGAAAAGCAGAATGGTAAAGTACAAACTGGAGCACAGTGACATTATCGAAGCCTCACGAAACTTGGGATTGGGACTGAATACGAGTGTGTGGTTTATCAGATGAACTGACCGGTCTCCGTGAGGTTCAGAAGCGTGCAGGAATACGGGTCTTCACGATCCTCTGGAGCGACAGCACAGCCGTGTTCACCCACGATGAACTTCACCATCACCCTTTCAAATATAATAATAAACATCAATACATGATTCTACTGTAAAATCACTCATTTGTGACACCGACTAGCAAGTGCAACACTACTAAGGGTGTAACGTCAAGTGGAATTTAATAGCTTTGAATACTGAATTTCATTGAATACAGAATTAATCACAGTGTGTATGGGCTATTTTACAGAGGCTTTGATTGTGTCGCATCCACAGACTGTTAAAAGGTCGCATCCAATCAGAATTAAGAGTCTGAACGAGGTTTTATAATGTAAATCTGTTTTTACACTGACCGACCGTGGTGTAAAGTATTACTGTACTTGAGTATCTAATTTGTATTTTGACTGGTGTCAAATATATTAGCAACTTTTATTCTTGACTTGACCACATTTTTTGAGTAAGTATATGTGACTCTGGATCACGTCACCAGTCTCGAGTCGCACGGGTATATCTGTGGCAATAGCCAACAATACATTGTATGGGTCAAAATTATAGATTTTTCTTTTATGCCAAGTAAAGATCATGATCCATGAAGATATTTTGTAAATTTCCAACTGTAAATATATAAAACATTTATTTTTTTTGAGTGAATGCAGCACAATCGCCAACATAAATGAACAACTTTAAAGGAGATTTTCTCAATGTTTTGATCTTTTTTACACCCTCAGATTCCAGATTTTCTGAATAGTTGTATATCAGCCAAATATTGTCCTATCCTAACAAACCAAACACCAATGGAAAGCTTATTTATTCAATTTCTTATTTCATCTCAATTTCAAAAAAGTTACCCATGTGACTGGTTTTGTAGTCCAGGGTCACATTATGTACTCTTTATTCCAATACTTTTCTGATGAGTAATCACTCATTTCATTTTGCATGGCACCAGAGCCCTATTAAGTCCTATTGTACCGAATTGTGGTTGTAGTTCCACCAGACTTCCACTGGGGGCGATCGCCCATGAGTGCAGAATGAATGGGAGTCTATGGAGCTAGACGGCTAAATTTGTCTCTTTCACCCGATTGCCGTTGAGAAATCTCAGATTTGATTGTAGGTTTTGCAAGTTCAACATGGGTTATAGGTCGAAAGTTGAATGAACGAGTACTTATGTCCTTTCCATTTCTTACAGGTTGAGTTGTTGTTTAGCATTCTGCTAATGAACGCTGATTGGTCAGTGAAGGACTGATTACGACCAGAGATACCGCTTGATGGCATTGTGGCAGCCGAAGCGGGACCAGAAACAAACAAGACAGAAACTCTTCTAGCACGTGTCTTTACCTGTGTCAGCTGTGTTGTGTGTTTACCTGTGTCAGCTGTGTTGTGTTTACCTGTGTCAGCTGTGTTGTGTGTTTCCCTGTGTCAGCTGTGTTGTGTGTTTGCCTGTGTCAGCTGTGTTGTGTTTACCTGTGTCAGCTGTGTTGTGTGTTTGCCTGTGTCAGGTGTGTTGTGTGTTTGCCTGTGTCAGCTGTGTTGTGTGTTTGCCTGTGTCAGCTGTGTTGTGTGTTTGCCTGTGTCAGCTGTGTTGTGTTTTTCCCTGTGTCGGCTGTGTTGTGTGTTTGCCTGTGCCAGCTGTGTTGTGTTTACCTGTGTCGGCTGTGTTGTGTTTACCTGTGTCGGCTGTGTTGTGTGTTTGCCTGTGTCGGCTGTGTTGTGTGTTTGCCTGTGTCGGCTGTGTTGTGTGTTTGCCTGTGTCAGCTGTGTTGTGTGTTTGCCTGTGTCAGCTGTGTTGTGTGTTTGCCTGTGTCAGCTGTGTTGTGTGTTTGCCTGTGTCAGCTGTGTTGTGTTTTTCCCTGTGTCAGCTGTGTTGTGTTTTTCCCTGTGTCGGCTGTGTTGTGTTTACCTGTGTCGGCTGTGTTGTGTTTACCTGTGTCGGCTGTGTTGTGTTTGCCTGTGTCGGCTGTGTTGTGTTTGCCTGTGTCGGCTGTGTTGTGTGTTTGCCTGTGTCGGCTGTGTTGTGTGTTTGCCTGTGTCGGCTGTGTTGTGTGTTTGCCTGTGTCAGCTGTGTTGTGTGTTTGCCTGTGTCAGCTGTGTTGTGTGTTTGCCTGTGTCAGCTGTGTTGTGTGTTTGCCTGTGTCAGCTGTGTTGTGTGTTTGCCTGTGTCAGCTGTGTTGTGTGTTTGCCTGTGTCAGCTGTGTTGTGTGTTTGCCTGTGTCAGCTGTGTTGTGTGTTTGCCTGTGTCAGCTGTGTTGTGTGTTTGCCTGTGTCAGCTGTGTTGTGTGTTTGCCTGTGTCAGCTGTGTTGTGTGTTTGCCTGTGTCAGCTGTGTTGTGTGTTTGCCTGTGTCAGCTGTGTTGTGTGTTTGCCTGTGTCAGCTGTGTTGTGTGTTTGCCTGTGTCGGCTGTGTTGTGTGTTTGCCTGTGTCGGCTGTGTTGTGTGTTTGCCTGTGTCGGCTGTGTTGTGTGTTTGCCTGTGTCGGCTGTGTTGCGTTTCCCTGTGTCAGCTGTGTTGTGTGTTTGCCTGTGTCAGCTGTGTTGTGTGTTTGCCTGTGTCAGCTGTGTTGTGTTTGTCTGTGTCAGCTGTGTTGTGTGTTTACCTGTGTCAGCTGTGTTGTGTGTTTGCCTGTGTCAGGTGTGTTGTGTGTTTGCCTGTGTCAGCTGTGTTGTGTGTTTGCCTGTGTCAGCTGTGTTGTGTGTTTGCCTGTGTCAGCTGTGTTGTGTTTTTCCCTGTGTCGGCTGTGTTGTGTGTTTGCCTGTGTCAGCTGTGTTGTGTTTACCTGTGTCGGCTGTGTTGTGTTTACCTGTGTCGGCTGTGTTGTGTGTTTGCCTGTGTCAGCTGTGTTGTGTGTTTGCCTGTGTCAGCTGTGTTGTGTGTTTGCCTGTGTCAGCTGTGTTGTGTTTCCCTGTGTCAGCTGTGTTGTGTGTTTGCCTGTGTCAGCTGTGTTGTGTTTTTCCCTGTGTCAGCTGTGTTGTGTTTTTCCCTGTGTCAGCTGTGTTGTGTTTTTCCCTGTGTCAGCTGTGTTGTGTTTACCTGTGTCGGCTGTGTTGTGTTTACCTGTGTCGGCTGTGTTGTGTGTTTGCCTGTGTCGGCTGTGTTGTGTGTTTGCCTGTGTCGGCTGTGTTGTGTTTGCCTGTGTCGGCTGTGTTGTGTGTTTGCCTGTGTCAGCTGTGTTGTGTGTTTGCCTGTGTCAGCTGTGTTGTGTGTTTGCCTGTGTCAGCTGTGTTGTGTGTTTGCCTGTGTCAGCTGTGTTGTGTGTTTGCCTGTGTCAGCTGTGTTGTGTGTTTGCCTGTGTCAGCTGTGTTGTGTGTTTGCCTGTGTCAGCTGTGTTGTGTGTTTGCCTGTGTCAGCTGTGTTGTGTGTTTGCCTGTGTCAGCTGTGTTGTGTGTTTGCCTGTGTCGGCTGTGTTGTGTGTTTGCCTGTGTCAGCTGTGTTGCGTTTCCCTGTGTCAGCTGTGTTGTGTGTTTGCCTGTGTCAGCTGTGTTGTGTGTTTGCCTGTGTCAGCTGTGTTGTGTTTGTCTGTGTCAGCTGTGTTGTGTGTTTACCTGTGTCAGCTGTGTTGTGTGTTTGCCTGTGTCAGCTGTGTTGTGTTTGCCTGTGTCAGCTGTGTCGTGTGTTTACCTGTGTCAGCTGTGTTGTGTTTACCTGTGTCAGCTGTGTCGTGTGTTTGCCTGTGTCGGCTGTGTCGTGTGTTTACCTGTGTCGTGTGTTTCCCTGTGTCAGCTGTGTTGTGTGTTTACCTGTGTCAGCTGTGTTGTGTGTTTGCCTGTGTCAGCTGTGTTGTGTTTGCCTGTGTCAGCTGTGTTGTGTGTTTACCTGTGTCAGCTGTGTTGTGTGTTTGCCTGTGTCAGCTGTGTTGTGTTTGCCTGTGTCAGCTGTGTTGTGTGTTTACCTGTGTCAGCTGTGTTGTGTGTTTGCCTGTGTCAGCTGTGTTGTGTGTTTGCCTGTGTCAGCTGTGTTGTGTTTACCTGTGTCAGCTGTGTCGTGTGTTTGCCTGTGTCGGCTGTGTCGTGTGTTTACCTGTGTCGTGTGTTTCCCTGTGTCAGCTGTGTTGTGTGTTTACCTGTGTCAGCTGTGTTGTGTGTTTGCCTGTGTCAGCTGTGTTGTGTTTGCCTGTGTCAGCTGTGTTGTGTGTTTACCTGTGTCAGCTGTGTTGTGTGTTTGCCTGTGTCAGCTGTGTTGTGTTTGCCTGTGTCAGCTGTGTTGTGTGTTTACCTGTGTCAGCTGTGTTGTGTGTTTGCCTGTGTCAGCTGTGTTGTGTGTTTGCCTGTGTCAGCTGTGTTGTGTTTACCTGTGTCAGCTGTGTCGTGTGTTTGCCTGTGTCGGCTGTGTCGTGTGTTTACCTGTGTCGTGTGTTTCCCTGTGTCAGCTGTGTTGTGTGTTTACCTGTGTCAGCTGTGTTGTGTGTTTGCCTGTGTCAGCTGTGTTGTGTGTTTACCTGTGTCAGCTGTGTCGTGTGTTTGCCTGTGTCAGCTGTGTTGTGTGTTTCCCTGTGTCAGCTGTGTTGTGTGTTTACCTGTGTCAGCTGTGTCGTGTGTTTGCCTGTGTCAGCTGTGTTGTGTGTTTCCCTGTGTCAGCTGTGTCGTGTGTTTCCCTGTGTCAGCTGTGTTGTGTGTTTCCCTGTGTCAGCTGTGTTGTGTGTTTCCCTGTGTCAGCTGTGTTGTGTGTTTACCTGTGTCAGCTGTGTCGTGTGTTTGCCTGTGTCAGCTGTGTTGTGTGTTTCCCTGTGTCAGCTGTGTCGTGTGTTTCCCTGTGTCAGCTGTGTTGTGTGTTTGCCTGTGTCAGCTGTGTCGTGTGTTTACCTGTGTCAGCTGTGTCGTGTGTTTACCTGTGTCAGCTGTGTCGTGTGTTTGCCTGTGTCAGCTGTGTTGTGTGTTTCCCTGTGTCAGC
This sequence comes from Squalius cephalus, assembly GCF_949319135.1. NCBI lineage: Eukaryota > Metazoa > Chordata > Actinopteri > Cypriniformes > Leuciscidae > Squalius > Squalius cephalus. Next base: position 33,752,232 of record NC_137142.1, read on the forward strand.
TGTGTTGTGTGTTTCCCTGTGTCAGCTGTGTTGTGTTTGCCTGTGTCAGCTGTGTTGTGTGTTTGCCTGTGTCAGCTGTGTTGTGTGTTTCCCTGTGTCAGCTGTGTTGTGTTTGCCTGTGTCAGCTGTGTTGTGTGTTTGCCTGTGTCGGCTGTGTCGTGTGTTTCCCTGTGTCAGCTGTGTTGTGTGTTTCCCTGTGTCAGCTGTGTTGTGTTTGCCTGTGTCAGCTGTGTTGTGTCAGCTGTGTTGTGTGTTTCCCTGTGTCAGCTGTGTTGTGTTTGCCTGTGTCAGCTGTGTTGTGTGTTTACCTGTGTCAGCTGTGTTGTGTGTTTACCTGTGTCAGCTGTGTTGTGTGTTTGCCTGTGTCAGCTGTGTTGTGTGTTTCCCTGTGTCAGCTGTGTTGTGTGTTTCCCTGTGTCAGCTGTGTTGTGTTTGCCTGTGTCAGCTGTGTTGTGTGTTTGCCTGTGTCAGCTGTGTTGTGTGTTTCCCTGTGTCAGCTGTGTTGTGTTTGCCTGTGTCAGCTGTGTTGTGTGTTTGCCTGTGTCGGCTGTGTCGTGTGTTTCCCTGTGTCAGCTGTGTTGTGTGTTTCCCTGTGTCAGCTGTGTTGTGTTTGCCTGTGTCAGCTGTGTTGTGTCAGCTGTGTTGTGTGTTTCCCTGTGTCAGCTGTGTTGTGTTTGCCTGTGTCAGCTGTGTTGTGTGTTTACCTGTGTCAGCTGTGTTGTGTGTTTACCTGTGTCAGCTGTGTTGTGTGTTTGCCTGTGTCAGCTGTGTTGTGTTTGCCTGTGTCAGCTGTGTTGTGTTTGCCTGTGTCAGCTGTGTTGTGTGTTTGCCTGTGTCAGCTGTGTTGTGTGTTTACCTGTGTCAGCTGTGTTGTGTTTGCCTGTGTCAGCTGTGTTGTGTGTTTACCTGTGTCAGCTGTGTTGTGTGTTTACCTGTGTCAGCTGTGTTGTGTGTTTGCCTGTGTCAGCTGTGTTGTGTTTGCCTGTGTCAGCTGTGTTGTGTGTTTGCCTGTGTCGGCTGTGTCGTGTGTTTCCCTGTGTCAGCTGTGTTGTGTGTTTCCCTGTGTCAGCTGGGTTGTGTGTTTGCCTGTGTCGGCTGTGTTGTGTGTTTGCCTGTGTCGGCTGTGTTGTGTTTCCCTGTGTCGGCTGTGTTGTGTTTCCCTGTGTCGGCTGTGTTGTGTGTTTCTCTGTGTCGGCTGTGTTGTGTGTTTACCTGTGTCAGCTGTGTTGTGTGTTTACCTGTGTCAGCTGTGTTGTGTGTTTCCCTGTGTCAGCTGTGTTGTGTGTTTCCCTGTGTCAGCTGTGTTGTGTGTTGTTGTGTGTTTACCTGTGTCAGCTGTGTTGTGTGTTTCCCTGTGTCAGCTGTGTTGTGTGTTTCCCTGTGTCAGCTGTGTTGTGTGTTTCCCTGTGTCAGCTGTGTTGTGTGTTTACCTGTGTCAGCTGTGTTGTGTGTTTCCCTGTGTCAGCTGTGTTGTGTGTTTCCCTGTGTCAGCTGTGTTGTGTGTTTACCTGTGTCAGCTGTGTTGTGTGTTTCCCTGTGTCAGCTGTGTTGTGTGTTTACCTGTGTCAGCTGTGTTGTGTGTTTGCCTGTGTCAGCTGTGTTTGCCTGTGTCAGCTGTGTTGTGTGTTTCCCTGTGTCAGCTGTGTTGTGTGTTTCCCTGTGTCAGCTGTGTTGTGTGTTTCCCTGTGTCAGCTGTGTTGTGTGTTTACCTGTGTCAGCTGTGTTGTGTGTTTCCCTGTGTCAGCTGTGTTGTGTGTTTACCTGTGTCAGCTGTGTTGTGTGTTTGCCTGTGTCAGCTGTGTTTGCCTGTGTCAGCTGTGTTGTGTGTTTGCCTGTGTCAGCTGTGTTGTGTGTTTACCTGTGTCAGCTGTGTTGTGTGTTTACCTGTGTCAGCTGTGTTGTCGATGCCTCGAGAGAAAAGAAAGTGCAGAGCTGAGAGCACCAAAGTGACTGAAGGATTGCCGTAAAGCAGTATCTCTGGTCGTACGATGTGTATGACGTCATTGACATTTTAAAAGACTTTTTAAAGCAAATAAGTGACTCTAAAAAATCTAACACCCAGCAATGTGTAATTTCTTTGCATCTCCTTTCGAATACAACATTCTAGACAAAAAAGTATATCCTGAGAAAAGTGGATTTTGAGGGGTATAGCGCCATAGACCTCCATTCATTCTGCACTCGTCCTGTGAGCGCCCTCATGTGGAGCCAGAGTGGAACTGCAACCAGTTCAGAAGCCGGAGATTTACTGAGAGTGGAAGTTCTCCCCTTATTAGACATTAGCCGTTTCTCAATATGCGTTCTTGTCTGTACTTGTGTTCTTGTGGACTTGTGAAACGTCATCAGTCACTGCCCAAGTACTGTTCCAATTCAAAGTTCACATCTAGCCAAGTCCAGTTCAAATCCCCGGGTGTGTTCTTGATCCGCCCCTTTTACCGAGGATGCATCTAGAGGTGACTTGTGCGAACTTGAGACAGCCAGGTATCCCAGAATGCATCTCACACCAACCAGCAAACGTCAATAGCGGAGGAGAAACCCCGTATTTAAAAATACTGCTGTAATTGTGTCACGAAATGTAGTTTTAAGAGTATTTCAGGCGAGAATGTAGTTGTTTAAAGATCAAATCTTTGGTTTATTCATAAAGATTGCGCCTATTTGAAAATTTGATCTGACGTTTTCGGAGTTGTAAGAACCAGGCAATCGGACGCTCGGCGCTCGTACCCCGCCGAGAACAGCCTTTCCTCGGCTAGTGCTGCTGACTTGCCGCTGACTCGGATGTCTCTAGTCTAGTGGTTTAACATGAGATATAAATCGTCTTGTGCATTATCTAACGGGCGATTTATTTATTTTATTTGTCTCATTAATCTACAGTATAATTTGTTCCCTGGCAAAACGTTAAGCTGAGGGCAAAGTGAAGTTTCATAGCTTTATTTAGTCTATTTGTATTTAACTTTAACGTTGTAGCCTAGAGAGCTGACTTTTGTTTGACTGAATCGTTTGCTTTATTATTGTATAGCTTCTTATACCTTTTAGGCTACTTATACTTTTATAATGGCTATTATTGACATTTAACAAAAAAAGGTTATGTCATTTTATTTTAGATATTTAAAACATATAAAATATTTTATTATAGCCTACATGTTGCCTACATTCTCTTCACTGAATGTACATATATAATAAAATAAAATGACACAACCCTGTCTCTTTTTGCTAAATGTTAGTTTTAATGATCAATATTATAATGTTTTTTTATTCATCATTCATCAAGAGTCAGGGTTGTGCTTTATATTTCGTGTTGTTATAAATATGCAGTGAAGATAATCAATTGCGTTGCCTGAAACACATTTGTGTGGCCATTATGTTTAAGATTTTTTTAAATGAAAATGAAAAGTGGCAGAGTGGTGGTTTATAACATATTTTGTTTTATTTGTAGCCTAGATATACATAAAGAGATAACCGGAGTAGCCGGAGCGAGCTGAGTGACGCTATCAAGTACGCCGCTGTTCCATTTCAGAATTATCGGACTTGTGTCCTCCCGTCCTCGGGAGTTCGTTCTCCTGAGTCGAACTTGTCAAGTCCGAACTACCAAGGACTCAAGTCCGAACTTTGCATACTTGGTATTGAGAAACGGCTATTCTCTGATGGCACTTAACTTTTTCTGCATCAGTTTATTTTTGCTATAAACATGTGATATCGCCATCTACAGGGCATCTGTATATCACAGTCAACAAAGCCACAGAAGGTCGTTGCAGGTCGTTGTGAATCGCAGGTGTTTCATATATCCAGCACATCCAGTGCAATTAAGCTTTTATTATTTAATTAGACTTATTTATCCATTATATCCAAGAAAGATTTTGCTTTACTTGTGCTCTTTCTGATCGCTTGAGCTCAACTAAGTCTAAGAGGCTGTTGTGTCGACCTTGATTTATTGCAATATTGAGGTTTTATCTTGATTTTATTAAATAAATGTGTCATTGTATATATTTATATATAAAGTGCTGTGCAAAAGTCTAAGGCACGTTAGTATTTTCAATAGTTTCAATACTTTCTTTAGTTCAAATGATTTTAAGCCAGTTATTTGTATCTTTTGCTGCAGGAAATATCAGTTTACATTTCCAAACATTCATTTTTCCATTAATTGCAATAATCCAGTGAGATGTTTGTATGCACAAGGAGTCTGACAACAGCCGGTATGATCTGAACTCATCATCATCATCAAATCCGTCTGGGATTACATAAAGAAACAGAAAAAAACCTGAGACAGACTCAATCCAGAAGAACTGAGGCAACGCTTGCAGAAACCTAATGAGCTTTTGTTGGAATGATATTTAAATGTGGAATATTTCAAGGATTTTTATAAGGTTCGATAAAGTTGGAGGCCAATTAGTCCATTTTTCAGTCAATAACAAAGTCTGATCTTCTACGGTAAATCAATGTGTGAACAGAGTTGTAATGAGGAGTGTGTGTGTGTGTGTGTGTGTGTGTGTGTACTTGTACAACTATCTTTGTGAGGACCAGTTTGAGTTTTAGAGCATTGGAGTGAGGACACAGAGAGTAAAGTGAGGACATGTTGGCCGGTCCTCAGTCTCTGAGAGCCTTTAAAGGCTGTTTGAGGGTCAAGACTTTTTAGGGATAAGGTTATAATGAGGTCAAGGGTCGGTTTAGGGTCAGGGGTCGGGTTAGGCACTTAGTTGTGATGGGTAAGGTTAGGGTAAGCGGCTAGAGCTTGCATTGTGTCAATGAATGTTCTCATAAAGATAGATGTACAAGAATGTGTGTGTGTGTGTGTGTGTGTGTGTGTGTGTGTGTGTGTGTGTGTTAGGGTTGTGAAATGATTAATCGCATCCAAAATAAAAGTTAGTGTTTACATACTATATGTGTGTGTACTATGCATAATTATTTTGTATATATAAATAAATACACACACATGCATGTATATATTTAAGAAATATTTGCATGTATATACTGTGTATATATATTTATATTATATATAATTTATATTATATATAAATATTTTATATATAAATAACACATTTTCTTAAATATATATATGCATGTGTGTGTATTTTTATATAGAAAATAATTATACACTGTACACACACATGTATTATGTAAAAACAAACTTTTATTTTGGATGCGATTAATCGCGATTAATCGTTTGACAGCCCTAATATATATATATATATATATATATATATATATATATATATATATATATATATATATATATATATATATATATATATATAATTTGTATTATAAATAAATATAAATATTTTATATATAAATAATTTTTTCTTAAATATATACATGCATGCGTGTATTTATATATGCAAAATAATTATGCACAGTACACACACATATATTATGTAAACACTAACTTTTATTTTGGATGCGATTAATCATTTCACAGCCCTAGTGTGTGTGTGTGTGTGTGTGTGTGTGTGTGTGTGTGTGTGTGTGTGTGTGTATGTGTGTGTGTTTGTGTGTGTGTGTGTGTGTGTGTGTGGGACCGACCGTGTCCTGAACTGCGGGTGATGTTTGATGTATCCCAGCCATGTGTCTCTTATGGCCTGCCGGAGCTCATAATGATGCCGAGCCGACAAAACGCCCACCAACACCTCATGCACAGCCTTCTGGTTGTCTAAAAATACAATATTTAACAGAAACACAATAATCAGCTGATACTCTCCACCACTGCATATGTTTGAAACATGTAAAAAGCCTTTCTGGCAGGTTGAAACACAGAACAGATGAAAGTCTCTGGCAGCGGCGGCCCTTTGGATCCCCTAATGGTTTGTCACTTGTGTCCTGTTTCTCCGTGTGTGACAGACATCAGAGTGAGTGTGTAATGTGCATCTGAGCCTTTGTTGCCAGGTAAATCTCTCAGAGACTTCAGTGAGACACTTTCTACACACATTCTTCTATTTGTAAACGCCTTTCCAATCACTAACGCAGACCTGTCAGTGAGGATGTGCATTCACTTCACATCTCATAATCTCAACTGAACATTAGTGATATTATAAGTCAGTATAATGTGCAATGGTCAATGCATTGAGATTTAATGTTCTTATACACTGATTATTCATGTTTTAAATGCAGTCAACATTAACGTTATATATGCATTGGATGATCTATACATTATATTATGCATTAAGCAGTAATCGCTTCGTATGAATTGAGCATTAATGCTATATAAGCAAAAAAGTATTAATGTTTTTATGCATTGATCATTCATGTTCTACATGCATTTAGCATTAAGGTTACCTATGCATTAAATATAATATTTTTACATTATAGTAAATAGACAGATTTTAATATGTATAGACCATTAATGCTCAATGCATATGTATTAGTAAAAGTAGTAATTGCTCTAAATAAAATGTGCATTAGTTTTTATTTTTACTCATCATCTAATTGAGCACTAATGTCCTATAAGCAGAGTGTGAATTTTTTATGCACCGATCATTCATGTTCTAATCTACATTCACAGAACGTGCATTAAAGTTCCATGTGCATTGAACATTAATATTTCATACATCAGATAGATAGATAATTTAAACCATTAACGTTCAATGTATGGAACATCTGAGTTTATATGCATTATTTTTTCTAATAGAATTGAGAATATGCACTTTTTATTTTATCTTTACATGTTCAGTTAAGTGTTAGTTTTCTAAATAACCTGAGCACCAAGTTTCTATATGCATTAATATATCTATAAGCATCAGCTTCATAAGAACTGATTAATAAAGACTTGCATGCATGCATTAATTTTTCTATAAGCGTTTACATATTAATCCACCTTATGCGTCCAGGATGTGTCGAACGCAGAGGTCACACACACACACACACACACACTTACTCTTCAACACAAACTGCCATGCATAGAAATAACAGTGGGAACAGAACAAGAAAAGTCGAGAAGTTTCAGCCCAGCTGACGGTACCTGCAGAACTGAAGCCCAGCAGCAGCGCGGTTCTGTCGGTCCAGCCGAGCCAGTGGAGCAGAACCGCGAGGACACACGCAAACAGCGCCGCCGCGGAGCTTCTCATGGACGGACCGACGCGTCGCCGCTCAGACCCGTAACCGAACACACCGGCGGCTCGACCCGCATCGCGGACTTCTGAAGAGTCCCGGACGCGCCCGCGTCATGTCTAACTGCGCGCTGATGACGACATGGGTCGGACAACCAATAGGAGTGCAGCGGTTGACGCGCTGTGCCTTCTGGGAAAAGTAGTTTTATTAAAATAAACGCTGTTATTCATGTTTTTATTAAAAAAATGTTTTAAAAATCATTATTATTGTTAACTTTAATTTAATATTCAACAATATTATTGATCTGCCTGCACTGACACTGTGTAATAAGAACTGAACTGAGCTGGACGATGACATAACGGTTTTCTACATATATCTACGAACTAAATTAATAACTTTTTTATTTAAAAAAATGAACCATCACTGAACTTACTTAAGCCGGACTGTGACGCGATTTTCTTCTGGAAACAAACTTTGTTGCATTATTTTCTTGTTATCTCTGTAAAGCTGCTTTGAAACACTCTGTACTGTAATAAAGCTGACTTAACTTGATTTATTTTATTGCAAGAAAAGAAACACTGCATTGAAATACAATATCATAAAAGGAAAACCTCAGTAAGAAAGATATGATTATAATTCTTAAGAAATGTGTTATTCTTATTGTTATCAATTAGATTTTACAATAAGAGAAATCTCGGCAGGAAAGACATCAAATCTGGGCAAAATCTTGAGAAACTTGTTTTTGTGAATAAAAAAATGTACAATGATGAACGCTGTGATTCAAGTTTTCTGAACTTGCAATGACTATTACGTCAAGTTAGTGATTGCTTTTTTTTTGCTGTTGATTTGGTAAATAATAATTGTAAAATAATAATAATAATAACGATAAGATAAAAAGTCAAAATTATAACATACTAAGTCATAATTATAATATAAAAAGTCGAAATTATGTCAAAGCCATACTTATAATATTAAAAGTGGAAATTATGTCATTGCTGAGTTACAAGCCCATGGGCAGACATATGTAATATTATTAAAAATAACTAATGCTCTAGAAATATTCATGTTTTAGTCTCATTTCTGAACCACGAGCAGAATATTTTTTTTTTCGATTGTTAACAACTTTTACACAGTTACGCTTTTGTATTTATAATAATAAAAAGTCTGAAATATATAATGTAAAACCAAGATTCTCATGAATTTCTTTCCTATAATAATTTGTCCATATTGCACACATAAACAATGCAATGCTCTGTCACACCACTAGGCGTCTCCCTCGACCACTCTATCACAATATCAACTTAAAGGGACAGTTCACCCAAAAATGAAAGAATCAGTCATCATTTATTCACCCTCAAGTTGTCCAATCCTGTAGTTTCTTTCATCTGCTGAACACAAGATAAGATATTTTAAAAGAATATTGGTAACCAGACAGTGGCCAATGACTTCC